>NW_019416514.1:76001-388666 GCF_000390285.2 Anoplophora glabripennis
TAAAGGCCGATTCTCATTAGACGAGCAAGGAACCGGATCGGCATCGGCAGGGCACATGCTCGGCACAGGCCGAGTTTTCAGAGACCATTCACACTGCGACAGGCATGCCGCAGGTAGTATTTCCCTAGCTTTGTGAAAAATGTTCGTGACTTCCACTCTGGTAAAAATTGTTCTAATCTTAGATGAAGAAGAGCAAGAAAATAAAAATTTCCGAAAAAGAAAAATACGTTTTTTTAAATTACAAAATTTTATTGTTAAGAAATCGTGATTGTTTTAATATATCTGTATAGATTAATACATATTTAATAAATATACCTATCTTGTTGCAATTTCTCGCCAATTTTTTTACATATCATGTTTTTGTAGACATTGTCTGAGTATTTTTTATGAGACAAATCGTAAATAACCTCTTTTTCTCTGATATACTCAATAAGAATTTCATCTTGTTCTGACGAAAAAGGGAGCCTCTGCTGGCGCTTCATGTTTTCTTGTCAATACGAAACTCAACTAAACTATGATTGCAAGTTGACTGCCTGGAGAGTATAGTTGCCGAGACGCTGCACATATAGTGTGAATTACACACCTCAAAACCCAGAACATACAATGGTTAAGATATTTTGCCGAGCCGGTGCTTTGCCTGTGCCGAGCACATGCCTTGCACGCTGAGAATCGGCCTTTAGGAGGGAACAGAGGCCCGCTCAAAGCTGCTTGTACTTGTCTTGTGGCTTCAGTTCGCAGTTAATGTACGCACCACATAGTACGCGGTTGTCTGATGTCAGTGTGAGGAATAGTATAAAGGCTTTAAAGATAAGGACAAGGCAGGTATTAATTTAAAGTAAATAAATAACAATTTCCTTACAACAAAACGAAGTAAGACTAAATTTAACGTAATTTAAGAGATACTCATTATATTATCAATACCTACATATGTAGCTAATAATGAAACTAATGAAACTATCTCACAATATTAATTTATCTCTTGAAACACTTTTTTCAAGACGTAATGACGTAAAATACTGCTCGCTCTAAACAAATTAAAATCACTAGTTAAAGAATTTCTGGATTAAGAAACGAAGAAAAATTTAAAAATGTTTTTAAATATGCTAAAAATATTACTGGACTACCAAGTAAAAAGGGCAAAAGTAGCGATGAATTAGAAATATTTTCGAAATATATTTCCCCTTAAGTACCTACTCGTTTTGGGAATTTACATTATTTAATTTTTTTTGCTTTTATAGATTCTTCAAAATTTCCCGAATATGCAAATACATTTCCCGAAGGTTTGAAGGTTTATTACAAATGTATCCAAACGTTTTTGAAATAGATGGGTTGAAAAACGAACTTAATATTCTGTACAGAGACGAACAATTTCGTAATCTAGAAGTTCATTAAATGATAGAAATATTATACAAGGAATTTAAAATGATACTTTCCGAAACATACAAATTGTTTTGCCCAGTATGCACAATGTCACGAGCCGCCACTGGTGGAAACATTAAAAAAGTATGTTAATATCCTCCTATATGGTTAATATTACTTTGTTAAGAAAAAATCCAAACAACTAAAGAAAATTTTATAAAAGTTATAAATTACTCATGCACTAAACTATACATACACATTTTGTTGTCATAAAAAAACAACAAGCTGTTCAACTCTACTAACAATAACAAAAGGGGCATAATAGTTACGAGCATAAGATTATACCCATCTGTACATTTTAATCGCTTTTCCTTCAAGCAGAAGCAGTAACCTCAGATATATTGGCTTTTAAAGTTCAAACTTAAAAGTTTGTTGAAGCCATTTATGTGCATTTACTATAAATAACTCTTGCACTCCTGTCGATTCTTTCAAACTTTTTACAGGGCTACGTGCCGAATTCTTAAAGGAGCATTTAATTTGTTGGAACGTGGAACATCTACTCGAATTTCCAAACCCCGCGGCTTAAATTCACTTTTGTTAGAGGCATTTTTTTATTTTGTTTGAAATTAAAGCGAGTTAAAATAATTAAATAATAGCAATTATAACGTTGACAGAAATCGTTTGATCCTCACAACAACGCCCACTTCCACAATCCTGTAAAGTAAATAAATTTCATATACAGGTTGTCTACTNATCAAAATATCAGAATAAGAAATATCCTCTGTTAGAGATTACAAACAAAAACCCTTCCTAAAAACTGGTAAAATATTTTTACAATGTCAGAAGAATGGTAATACGTTCTATCTTTACATAAGTAGGGCAATGAATATTTCACTATTTTATTACTACTATAGGTACACAATTTCATAAGATGGGCAAGGGTGGAAACCAGTGGCGGCTCTTCGTATGAAGCAACTGTGGTCAGGCCTCACTGCAAAATTTGGCTCTCACACCGTATATTTTAATACCTGTTTGAATATTGAATATCTCGTCACTCGCCGTTTCCATCGGCGTGTCATTGGATACTGTTACTCCTCACTAGTCCCCACCACAGTGAGGCCAGATATTCTTTGCTTGTAGGCCCGTCATACGTGCCTACAATATGTTACAGTTCCCCCTCCATATGAGGCGGTTAAAATAACGTGATTTAGGAGGGAACAGAGGCCCGCTCAAAGCTGCTTGTACTTGTCTTGTAGCTTCAGTTCGCGGTTAATGTACGCACCGCATAGTACGCGGTTGTGTCTGATGTCAGTGTGAGGAATAGTATAAAGGCTTTAAGGATAAAGACAAGGCAGGTATTAATTTAAAGTAAATAAATAACAATTTCCTTACAACAAAACAAAGTAAGACTAAATTTAACGTAATTTAATAGATAATTATTATATTATCAATACCTACATATGTAGCTAATAATGAAACTATCTCACAATATTAATTTATCTCTTTAAACACCTTTTTCAAGACGTAATGACGTAAAATACCTACTGCTCGCTCTAAACAAATTAAAATCACTAGTTAAAGAATTTCTGGATTAAGAAACGAAGAAAAATTTAAAAATGTTTTTAATTATGCTAAAAATATTACTGGACTACCAAGTAAAAAGGGCAAAAGTTGCGATGAATTAGAAATATTTTCAAAATATATTTCCCCTTAAGTACCTACTCATTTTGGGAATTTACATGATTTAAATTTTTTTGCTTTTATAGATTCTTCAAAATTTCCCGAATATGCAAATACATTTCCCGAAAAATCGTTTGAAAGTTTATTATAAATGTATCCAAACGTTTTTGAAATAGATGGGTTGAAAAACGAACTTAATATTTTGTACAGAGACGAACAATTTCGTAATTTAGAAGTTCATAAAAAATAGAAATATTATACAAGGAATTTAAAATGGTGCTTTCCGAAACATACAAATTGTTTTGCCTAGTTTGCACAATGTTACGAGCCGCCACTGGTGTAAACATTAAAAAAAGTATGTTAATAACCAACTAACACTTTATATGGTTAATATTACTTTGTTAAGAATAAAATCCAAACAACTAAAGAAAATTTTATAAAAGTTATAAATTACTTATGCACTAAACTATACATACACATTTTGTTGTCATAAAAAAACAACAAGCTGTTCAACTCTACTAACAATAACAAAAGGGGCATAATAGTTACGAGCATAAGATTATACCCATCTGTACATTTTAATCGCTTTTCCTTCAAGCAGAAGCAGTAACCTCAGATATATTGGCTTTTAAAGTTCAAACTTAAAAGTTTGTTGAAGCCATTTATGTGCATTTACTACAAATAACTCTTGCACTCCTGTCGATTCTTTCAAACTTTTTACAGGGCTACGTGCCGAATTCTTAAAGGAGCATTTAATTTGTTGGAACGTGGAACATCTACTCGAATTTCCAAACCCCGCGGCTTAAATTCACTTTTGTTAGAGGCATATTTTTATTTTGTTTGAAATTAAAGCGAGTTAAAATAATTAAATAATAGCAATTATAACGTTGACAGAAATCGTTTGATCCTCACAACAACGCCCACTTCCACAATCCTGTAAAGTAAATAAATTTCATATACAGGTTGTCTACTATAACAGAGCCACTTCTATGTATCTCGCTTAATACACGCTGTTTTTTGTTACATTTTTTGAGGCCTTCATGCTTGTAAAACAATTTGAGATCCATGTCCAACTTTATGAGTAATCATAAAAACCTAGAAAAGTACCAAAAGTTTAGAGTCGTCTAACTTTTTTAGAAAACTTATTTTAATAAAATTTTGTGGCAAAATTTAATCTTTCACCTGTAGGCCAAGCAAATAAAATTTTTACTCGAAAAAAGTCCTATGCG
Source organism: Anoplophora glabripennis (assembly GCF_000390285.2). Taxonomy (NCBI): domain Eukaryota; kingdom Metazoa; phylum Arthropoda; class Insecta; order Coleoptera; family Cerambycidae; genus Anoplophora; species Anoplophora glabripennis. Next base: position 80,270 of record NW_019416514.1, read on the forward strand.
CGAGTTATTGTAAAATTGTCTAAAGGGACATAATAAAAGACATCTCTCATCTCGTGAGTCAAAAAATTTTATTAGCTAACTTTTCTATTTAAACAAATAAGTGAAGAAAACAGTTTTTTCACTTTACAGGGAAAACCACCAATTTTAGCGAAAAGTGAATGATAGTTTCAGTTATTTATTAATAATAGTAAAATAATTCCGAAATTGAAATTTTAATTAATATTTCGTTTTTACAATAATGTTTGTGACATTTTTGTAAATTAAAAAAAATTCAGTAAAAGATGCGTTTTTTCTAGGGTTCAGGGCTATTCTACGAATTCGTAAATATGCCCGTTGTTATTTTTTCGTCGAGCTACCCCAGTTTAGAAAAAAGAAGTTTCTACGATGAATAGAAGCCGAAATATTGCAAAATTTTACAGCGCGCATCAATTTCAACTTCGTCGTAAACTTTATTTTGCGAAAAAATCAAGTCTTAATGTTTATAAATAATTGCGCTACTATTAAAAAAAAATCTTATCTTGGCTCATGTTGGTCGTAGAGGGTGCTTTTAAAAAAAAATTGTATTTTTTTGCCAGCTATCCATTGAAGCTATTTTCGGTGAGGTAGCATAAATATCAATTTTATTCAAATTGTTTATAAGCGAAAAACGCACGGTTTGTGCACAATTTGAGAATGTTAATGTCAAAAAAACGGTGATATTTTTTAATAGGTCGCTTAATTACGTCTTTAAGAATACAATGACGCTTTCAGAATAATGTTTAGTTGAAAATTAACGCCTGTACAGAGGCTTAAAGTTCATAACTTTTTGAGCCTCCGTTATAAACAAATTGAAATGTGCGAAAACTATTGCACCTATAGCGCCCACTTTTGGCTTTTAAAGTATGACAAAACCCTCAACTTGTCATAGGTTTTATAAAATTTTAACAATAAATGCGATAGTTATAAACAAATTAAAAAATGGGCACTTTTCTTGTTTTTTTGCAATAACTTTTTTGTTTATTAACCGATTTTAATTTAACGGGTCTCATTTTGTAGATAATTTTATTCCCTACAAGCTGTATGTGAGTCACGTTTCGCTAAAATTGATGGTTTTCCCTGCAAAGTGAAAAAACTGTTTCCTCACTTATTTGTTTAAATAGAAAAATTAACTAATAAAATTTTTAATGTAATGCCAATGTAAATTACCATTAGTCCATTTGAGGTAAATGTTCCTATTACAAATCCATTGTTACAAAAATTAGACACATCTAACCAGATAATTCTTCTACATATAAAAGGATCTTCCCTCTTTCTTTCTTGTCACCATCTATAGAACTCTAATCTTCTCGGTTTATCTTTCTACCTCAAGAGATGCACTTTTTTCACCTTATAACATTTGAAACCATTTTTTGTAATATCCTTCTTGCACTATCATTCTCTACATTGTAGATTACTTCAATCTCTCACAGTTTTCCTCATTTTTCCTATTTACATTATTTAAAATTTTATTAATATTATCTATTTTATAAACAACAGCTGATTTTATTAGAGAAAGTTTTCTATATTCCGCAAGTGCTTGAATATAACTGAAATTGCATTGATAGTACAATACAAACATACTACACTTCTCAATACGTGAAAATATCATTACTATTTAAAATTAGTTTTTCAAATCACAGCGAACTGTAACAATTTTCAAACCAACAGTTATGTATAAACTATAATAATAAACAATTTTTTAAATGATGACATTACTGGAATAACATATTTGTTGTCATAGCGTGCTAAATTTAGCGTAGGCTCGGTTTTCTCTAAAGTAAAAAACCAATATAATAATGTGAAAACAAAATCTGTATTTTGCTTAAAAGAAGTACATTATACTTATTAAATTTTGTGTAGTTTTTTGCCCGTGTATAGAGGGCGCAGCAAATTACATACGATTTAAAAATCTGTTTACACTAGGTGGAAGATTTTAAAAGATTTTGCCTTGAAATTTTATTAAAATAAATTTTCTCTATCTCTTAAAATGTATACATCTACGTTGTATCATATTAAAGTATGTATTTTTAGTTATAGATACAAATGGATATTATGAAATATTTTCAGTTAGAACAAAATATAACATAATAATTTTTTAATTATTAATTACAATTTAAAATGTATGATGTTCAAACTCAAACATAAAGATTTATTTTATATATTTATAAGTTATAAAACAGAATGATAGGAAAATGTTACTTACTACGTATGTTCTGAAAAATATCAGTAAGTCGCAGGTTAAACTACCCTAGTCTCTGTGTTGACAATGATTCCTATTACAAAGCAGGAATAAAAATATCAGCGCTCGCAGTGACTGGACCGACCTCAAACAATTTGTAACAAAATACTAATCTGTTACTGCTCCGTACAGAATATGGTTTGTATCTGACTTATTCGCAGCTCCTGTCCGCTTTGCCACAGCTCAATATCAACTACTAAACCCCATCTCCTAAGTAATAGCTTTTTCGAGATCTGAGAACATTTTCAGCAGGAATAATAAAATTAATTCAGTGTAGATGGTCTCGAGAATACATGAGCTGCAAGGATATTATTTAATTTTAAAATTTTAATAAGAATTGATGTCTACAAATTACCTTGCAGGGCAAACTGATTTGATATGGGAAAAAAGTGGACAGTGTTAAAAAATGTTTGAGCTATGTAGATAGATGCAAAAATCTACACTGAAACTAAAATAATGAAAACGGTCATATACCTATTCGATTTTCCTTTGTCATCGCAAAAGTGCAACTAAAACACTTGGAAAAACTTTATTGGCAGATTCTAACATGTCAGACTAAACAAAAAAGCTCATTCCGACTAGTGCTTCGCTTCGTTCTGGAGCATATGGAGTTTTAAGAAAAAAAATCTAGTTTTTTTAATTGAAGAAAGCGATAGAAGTGATTTCATTTAAATTTAATATGCAGCTTCGGTTTTTGATTGTCTATAAGTATATATATATATATGTGTGTGTTTGCTTTTTAACAACCTAATTCTCGAAAACAAATTGATTATGGAAACATTTATTGGAGCGTTTATTAATTTGTGATATAAAATTGATCACGCATTTTGTGTAACCTATTTTCCCACTAAAACAAGATTATAAAAAATATTTGTGAAATTAAGTAAACAAAAATTAAAAATGTCACTCACCACATTTTAATAAGAAATATGTACTATGTTTACTTGATTTCTGAAAACAAAACAAGGCTCTTTGAGAAAATTACATATCCTAGGCATTCACTTCAATAGACACCAGATGAAAAAAGATCCAACGTAACTGGCATCGAACAGAAGAACAACTAATAAATAATAATCTAAGGTAGTTTCAGTAGTTAAAAAATATTCTAATAAAGCAATGTAAAATTGGTCAACTGTTTTATGACTCTATCTCCTTGCAATAAACAATATTTATTTTATTTTTATTTTACTTTAATCATATACTAAAGTTATAGCATTGAATTTGAAGCACTCATAGTGGGAAAAAAATAAATCTGGCCTTTGTCGATAATACTGGTAACATGTCACTCTTCTGACAAATTTATAGCCCATCAATTCAGTTATTTACACATTTATGACCGATACACATTTCGAATATCCCATATTTATAATTCTTCAAATAGCGGAGTTATAAGTATAAAAATTTTCCATTTCAATAACAGGGAAAGTGGAAATAAATACAAATGAATATCGTTCAAAAGTAACACCGACAGCAACGTTATAAAAAGTATTAGAAATATTAAATTTTTTGGCGATTGCTAATCCAACTTACTTCAGAAGACATAGTCATAGTTGCTATAGTTTAAAAATCTCATCAAATGTAACTTTATTATTCTTTAACACTATTGACAAGAAACGCCAAACCACTTTATTAAGCAACTAATGAATCTTTACATAAGATTAGGCGTTTCTCAATAAATTTTTATTTCCAAAATGTTATTGCACCTAATCCTTATATTCCTAAAATTTTCTTTCTTTTTAATTAAGAAAAAATCTCTATGGCATACCTACATAGTAAAAAAATGTTACCGTCAATTATAAAATTCAGTAATTGTCAAGGAACAATACAACAAAAGAGTTTATTATCTATGTGGATAATGCACTTGGAATATTCCCATCCTAGGAACCAATGTTTCTGATGAGGTACTAAGTAGATAAGACTTTTGCAGAACCAGTCATTTCATAGAGTGGAAATCAAGTGAAGAACAGCATGAAAGAGTAAAGATGCAGTGCTTAAAAGGAAATTTGTATATGCTGAAGAGATTATTATAAAATATGTATTACCATACGGATCATTTTAGTGACGCATGTGTTAGGGCCTTGAAAAGTATGAAAGTCAGAAATCAAGAGGACAGATATTTAAACTATACCTACTGTTATTAACTTATCTGTCCTGATTTTGAAAAAAAAGGAAACGTGATAAATAATTTTTAGTTTTACAAATCTTTGATGTATAACACATTATATCAAATGTAATCATTTCACTGTGGACTACGACTATTGTTTTAATGTTGTGGTTTTGAGAAACCATCACGATCTCCTTTTCAATTTCCTTTTCTCTTATATTTTTTTCGGTACTCATTGAATTTATAAGTTTATACCAAAATATCCCTCCCAGTATACAATTCTCAGAAACCTGAAAAGTCAGCAAAATGGAAAATATTGAATCAATGGACAAATCAACAAAAACTATGTGTTACCTGTTGTCCTATTTGCTAATTTCAATAGCATTTGTTATTTTCTTAATATTAGCTCTTGGAATAAGAGTGTATTTGATTGGAAAAACAAATAAATTATTAATGTTTATCTGTGTGGTTTTATTAAAAAAAATAAATAAAATACACATAGCAGCCCCTACACTGAAAAAAAAAATTACTTCCTGTTAAAGCAATCGGTTGTTTTGAATGCACAGTTTACATTTATGTTAGTTACATTAAGATAAACCAGTTACATTCAATACAAGTCATTTGATTTGTTTGAATTAAAAAAAGAAACAGTTTACAACAGGTTTGTCTATAATTAACAAATTAGATTTAATATAACCATTTATGATTTTAGAATATTTGTTAGGCGAAATAAAAGAATAAATTTTTAATACAAATTTATATTCGTTTTTATTTAATAAATATTATTTTATATTGGCCTATCAAACGTTACAATTAAACTTTAAAGGAAAATGATTTCAAATATATAATTTCTTAAATGTGAACCAGCTGGTTATAAAAGTTAAATTTTTATATAGTTTAAAACTATTATCAGTTCAATATTAAAAAATATTATTTAAAAATTACTCCAATCACGTGACCAAGTTGTGTTCTCCCCTGACAGTAGTATCTTTGCCATCATGGCGGCTATGTATGCAAGGTGCCTATTGTGTATTATGTAGTTCAGTAGGCTAGTATGGACTATATCAAAAGGTAGTGTTTCTTGTTGTTCTAAGATCATATTCATAATATAACATGTGCATATAGTCACCGAGTGATGTGTTCCGTTTGCTCCTAATTAAAATGGATGCAGAAACTGTGTTGGTTAGGGCCAAAAAGTAATAATCGTCAAAAACTCAGTTTTAGATAGGACATATTGTTGCTGTTGTAGTTTAATCAATTTATAATAAAACCCAATTTAAAAATCCGAAAATTATTTTTAATCATTAAACTGTTAACAACTATGACAAGTACTTTTGAACGTTATATTTAAGTCTTAAAATTAATTTTTAGCAAAAATGAAATGTTCGAATAAAAGTATAGTATATACTCGTATGTGCTTCTCTATTAGTAGATCTCAACACTATATACCTTTTCAAATTTTTATAAGTAAACTTATAGTTAGATAAGTTATCTAATCATCAGTTTAATTAAATTTGAGAAAGTACATAATTTTGAGACTAATCAAGAAAGAAATACGTCCAATATCAGTGTAAAAAACAATTCACTTTTCATAAACCATTGATTTATTAATATTAAAATAACCCATTTTCACTGAAAAACTGTTAGTTCACATTAAGCTAAGATATATTTCTAATAATCTTATGTCATCTACATCTTAAAATATGTAGATTAATAATAAAGAGGCGAAATGTAATATTACAGTAAAAATAAATTAACATTCAAATAAGATTTATTACAAAACTATGAACTTATTATTAGTTACTTTTCACACTATATATGCTAGGCAATATCCAAAACTAGGATTAGTTCATGGCAAACGATATTTATATAATCCAAATAAATCCTTTTTTCAGTGTAACGTCTACTTATTGACATGCCACCACCAAGTGAGTTGGCCGGCCTTTGTATGTGCTAATGTTACTCAAATTCCTCGATCACATCAATCAATCAATGTTGTCCGAATCAAACGTCTGAATAAGTATACTTGAAAAGTCAAATAACACCCCATACGGTCAAACATCGTAAATCAACCCTCGTTGTAGCAAGGCGACAATATCTATCATATACAAAAATTTACAGATAATCTAATATACCTACTCGATTTATTTTGATTAATGAGGGAAAATTTTAAATAACCTACGGGCCTTCAAATTCACGTAAACATACATTTCGAGCGAAATATTAAAAGCCGAATTACGTCATTTTCGGACTTCGAACTTTTTGATTGTATAGAAATATTTAGGATTTTATAGGCCACTTAAATTCACTTATTACAGACAATTTCAAAATAAATAAAATAATTTTATGCTCATCATAATTTTAAAGATAATTTTAAACAGTTTACAATCTACAAAGAAATATGGGATACTTATTACGAAAAAATCAATATGTGATCCTCATATGTGATTCTCCAATCCCACCGATTTTTAGAGAGTATTCTCCTTTAAAATAATAAAGAATAAAACTAGGATAAATCCAGTACACAGCAAAAAAAATTGTAAAAAAAAAGATATTCATTGTCGGATTAATTTTATCAAGTTTTTTTAAGAAAAAACTCTATTACGTCACGTAACACGAATTTATTTTCAGTTATCAAAGCCTATTTTATTATCAATTATATCAAATAAGACAATAACTAGGTAACGAATATTTTATTTAAAACCAAATAGTTTGTACCAAATTAAAATAAAAAAATTCGTTTTGATTTTTATTATTTCTGAAGCCATCCATCGTAAATAATTGAAATAAATAAATAAAACATTAACTAATGTACTCTTTTTTATATTTCAAATTATGCAATAGTTTATAATTTTAATGGATTTAAATAATTATAAAATTACGAATAACATGTTATTAAGTTAATGTTATAAATATGCACATTAAAATATATACAAAAGTTTTTTTATAACAGTTTTTAGTTGTTCGTTTTTATTTATTTCTGTTTTAAATATACCTCTCAGGAAGAAGTGTTATATTTAAAAAGCGCAAATTAGTGAATATTTTATTTGTCCATTAAATTTATTTTTAATGATTCTATAGATTCTTACCTGTTTCGAAAGAACAGAAAAGATAAAACACATTAATGTTATAATGAGCAATTAATATTTATTTTTGGAAATGTGGTAGAAGCTCCACTGATGGTAAACACAATCCAGTGGTGAAGCTAAATTTTAAATTAAAAAAAATCGCTAACCGATTTTTGTCAAATTTGACGCCACCTAGCCAAAACGATATAAACTAAACTAATTAAATACAGGGTGTTTCTGAAATAAGTGTTTTTCTTGAAAACGGATATAGAGGACACGAAAATGAACAAGTTATTAAGCAACTGATGGTCTAAATGCTTATCTTTTCAAAAAAATTAATTAAGTAAATTAACCATAAATGTAAACGGATCCTGTGCACCTTGTGCACGTGCACGACCGAAATGCTTCTGACTCGCTATATGCGTGAAGCGCTTCTCTAATTGGCTGACGTTCCACGTGACTTCCACAATCAAACAAATCTGATGGTGGGTCAGTATGTCTTGTGTTCTTTAGTTGTGTGTTGCAGTATTACTTAACCGGCGTATAACATGTTTTCTGATCAAGAACTAGCAGATATGGTTGCTCATTTTCCTGCCCTCTATGACGCTTTTCAAGGAACACACATATTAAATGTTTCACAATAATAGTTGTTTACATTTTTTCCTTAGGACAAGTCTGCCGCGTGCACACGTGGTATGCACCAGCTGTGTAGCATTAAGTTAAGCGCTGTTGTCACGTTGTGATGAAACTCCCCAATATTAATACTCGCTGTATTTTGAAAACTGTTAATCTTACGCCCCTGTAACGTACACTTATTGTTGAATAACAAGCTCCGAACGAACTTCAACGCTGGTAGAGATTCGAAATCTTCACGAATGTTTCGAATTCAACAACGGGAGCCAAAAACAGGTCAGGACATACCAAACTAAAGCAGGCGACATTCAGAGAGCCCAATGCTGATGATAGAGTGACCACCGAATATCTCCCTAGAAACTTCTGATGTTTCGAATTTTCTAATAAAACAGCACAAAATCCACAAAAATCGAGTCACGGCCAATGTTATGATCTTAACTGAGAAACTTAACCAAATTCTAATGACACAAACAAGATCTATCTCGAGTGAAGCTCTACTTAGAGATTTGACCGAACCATTAAGAAGTGTGATCGAACGTCGGCTCAGGTTTTCTACAGATAATTAAAGCAGCGGTTTCAGGTCAGTGGAAAATAAGACTCACCCAATCATTATTATTATATTGTAAATGTGTTGCTACATACAACCAAATCGTGTTTTGTGTTTCAATTATTCCAAATAAACTTTTTATATCACAAATTGTTGCAAGTTCATACTAAGACCTGGATGCTATATCTAGCGGCCAAATCGCTTGAGTTCGTACAGTACTGCGGCCGATAGAATATATTGTAATGCAATGCGTCAGTACTTAAATCGATGTGTCGATTTGCCCGGGTTTCGAATCCCGCGGCCGGTAGACCGTATATTAGCTATACTTGTACGGAGGATTGGCACCCTCTGTGTAGGTATGGTAGGGTGGAAGAATGTTGGCTTCGGTCAATGTGAGAGACTGACACCGGTTGGCATTTGACCACCCCCCTAATTAACGAGGTTTTCCAGGTTTCCCTCATTCCTGCACTGAATGGTGGTTAGGGCCTACCAACATAAGTCGTTCCTGGGCGCAAATGCGGCCTGCGTAATAATAATATGCCGCCTCCTTTCCCGCACAAGTCTCCGACTTCTAGGCTAATTCTCGTAGTTAGAATGAGGAGTAGAGATATTATTATTATTATTACTATTATTATTATTATTAATAGCTCATTAGTGTGCAAAAAGTGCTATAAACAAAAATAGTGCAAAAAAAAATTGTGAAATGTGTCATCGAGTTAAGCACGTTATAGTCAACCATAAGAAAACGTTTCCTACTCTCTAAACTTCAGGCCTTGACTATATACACTATAGTCAAGGCTTCAGGTCCCAATATTCAAGCTTTATGTGAAAAAGCGGATCTTCTAAATTAACCTTAAAAAAGAAAAGAAAATATTAATCTTAATCATAAATGATATCCAAACCATCAATTAATGGAAACCGTAGACTAAAAAAATAACAATCACAGCAACTACAACGGCGGCTACATGTTTGATTTTGTCGCAAATCTGGTTGACGCGATAAAAAGTTAAAAAAAGGATAAAGGGGATAGAATGTTATCTAAATTATCCTCTCTCATAATTTGTTTTGGCCAAGTCATGCTGTAGACGCATTTTATCTAAATATTTAGACAGATGTGCACTTAAACAACTTCAATCAAACATCAATTTCACATGATTTTTTTATACAGCGTGTCCGGAAATGATGAGCAAAAGGGGATAATTCTAGACCGAAAATAAATCCGCAGTTTTTTCACAATACCTTTTGCCACACTCATAATATTTTGACGAAATTTCGTATATGGGGGTTTTTCGGGATGAGGATTATAAATTTGCCCACCGTTTTTTCGCATTTTGTAGAGGGCGCCACATACGAGCCTTTATTTTGATTTGAATGGTTCCAACTTTTTTGTGCTACACTTTATGCGACTTTTGACTGAATATTTTTGTTCTCCTAACCTTTTGACATAAAAAAGGTATACTTTATTTGTTTCGATAAATCTAACCGTTTTCGAGAAAAACGCTAAAATAACATTGCTTGCATGTGATGAATACGAAATCATTTTAATTTATTTTCTACATTAAACATAGCATGCTTTGGAAACAAGCGCTTAGTTGCCTTGGAAACAAGTTTGTGGAGAATTAGTTTTGACAGATAGTAATTTTTGTGAAAATTTGTTGTTACGCTGATGGTGGTTAATGATAAATAATAAAAAAATAACGTCCTCAACAAATAAAGAATGGTTTACTAACAAAATCATAAGGTTAAAATACATAAGTTACTAGAACAATACAAATACAAATTAAACATTCAAATCAAAGGTTCAAAGTGACGTCCTTCCTCTTCAATGCATAAATTAATTCTTCTTAAAAAATTCCGACGAACTCTATGGAATATTCCTTCTTTTTGCTTAATTACCTCACAATTAGCAACAATTCTTTCTCTCAGTTCATCGACGCTATTCACAGGTGTCCTGTATACAAGCGTCTTCAGATAGCCCCAAAAAAAGAAATCGATTGGGTTTAAGTCAGGGGATCTAGGGGCCCACTGTACAAAACCACCGCGTCCTATCCACCTTTCAGGAAAAGTTTCATTTAAGAATTCTCTGGCCGCTAAACTAAAATGCGGTGGCGCGCCATCTTGAAGCAGCCACATTGCATTTCTTAATCCGAGTGGTACATCTTCCAATAGAATAGGTAAGTGGTTTCTTAAAAAATCCAAGTAAACTTCACCATTGAGTCTTTGTGGAAAGAAATGTGGCCCAATTAAGTAGTCCCCTACAATACCGGCCCACACGTTGACGGAAAACTTATTTTGATAACCACGCTCTATTGATAAATTAGGATTCTCATCAGACCAAAAATGCTCATTGTGGAGGTTTATTAAGCCATCATGGCCAAATCCAGCTTCGTCCGTGAAAAGGATATTACGAACAAAATTTTGGTCACCATTATGAAGTATTCTAATTGTATTGCAGAAATTCACACGAGCAGCAGGATCTACGGCAGATAAGGCTTGCACCTTTTGGTAGTGGTACGGATGAAGGTTTTGTTCGCGTATTGTTTCATGTACGGAGCTCTTTGGAATGCCCTCCTGAATAGCAATTTTCATTATACTTACATTGGGATTATTCTCTATCGAATTCAAAATACGAGCTTCTGCTTCTGCTAGTATTCCGTTGTCGACCTACATCAAAAATTCTAGTTTTGAACAATCGAAATTCTCCCAGTATTCGATGAATAGTACTGAACATGCTTCGCGATACAAACGTCATGCTGCAAGAACATTGCCAGCAGCTAAATCGTAATAATAATGCATGTCCCGCAACTCCACGTTAGAGTAATTGTTGTTCATTTTCCAAGGCAACTAAGCGCTTGTTTCCAAAGCATGCTATGTTTAAAGTAGAAAATAAATTAAAATGATTTCTACTACAGTTGCTTTGATTATAAACAAATGTTTTACGTATTTTTTAAGAATTAAGAAGTAAACCAAATTTATTTGAACTCTGATGCGCGTGGCCAAGCAGTGGAGTGGGGAACTATGGGTTATTACCTGCTACCTGTATTTCCATATTGTTCCCTTGCGCCCTTTTTACGTTTTGCTCATTTCTGAGCTCAAGTAAAATTTGGCCATTAGTACATTCCATGATTACAGTTCGTTGTTATAGGAATACACTTTACTCCTAGAACTTGAAGCAACTACCACCGCGGGAAGACCTATGCAGATATGACAATTATTTCATATAGCTGTCAATTACTGAGCAAACCTCTAAAGCCATTTATATTATGTACGCTACCACATGCTAAATCGACGGGGTTGATAAATGAAGTTTTTTAAGGTCCATTGCCACTTATAAATCTAGGTACATGAATATTGTCTTATTAGCCACAGACATGGCAATAGCTATCATCATGTCTTCATTGGATTCCATTTTGCAGCTCCTCGTTAGTGGATCATGTTGAAAGAAACATGCTGACCATCAGCAGTTGATAATAACCATAGCACTGACTGCCCGAATCTGTCTGTAACCGCACTTAGAAACAACTTCATTGTTTACTTACAACCAGTAACTGCTTCATTACCTTTTTCAAAGTAAAGAATGTAACAAAAAAATACGAATTTTCCGTAAACTTCTAAGACTTCTTTAACTTTATTAAATATTTAAGTGCTTATAATAAACAACAGTGCGTTAAACAGGAAAACAAAATTATTTCTGGGAGGTTGGAAAGTCTTCAAAACTTTTTCTTAAAATGAAAGGCAGCTGAATTACGCTGTGATGAAACGAATTTTGTTTTAAAGTAACGAGCAATTTTATTCTTTTACTTTTGTTGAGGAACTCAACTTACAAGTAAGCTGTTAAAGTGGGCCCAAGTATACCTTTGAAGTATTACTGAAGAGCGGGTCAAATGAAAAAATCCTTCACTCCTTCAATCCTTCATTCGTAAAGTTAGTGACAGTAATGTTAGCTGACAAAACCTGACAAAACGTATTGCCCTTATATCCTAATAATAGAACAGTAGTAATGAATAAGACACAAATTTTATGTACGTAAGTCGCAATTTGTCAATTATAGAATACCAGTCCAGTTTCAATAGCTGTAACTACATTTGCAGTAAATCCGAGTGTATCATTTAACAACCCAAGGCAGTTAATAAAATTCTATTGAGTCGAATGCCGGGCATTCACTACTAGTGTATAGAAGACTTAAAGTTAATTGAATAACGCAATATGATCCGGGATGAAAGCCGAAGCTCTATTATATGAACCACCAGATTAACAATTAATTTCCTGAAAGCCCCAGAATTCGACCAAGGAGTCGATTTATAAGTGTTACGATGTAACACTTTACACTATAATCAGCTACAACTTCCGACAAGTTTCTTACTCGTTCAGACTTGCACTAATTAAGATTAATTAACACAGGGTGTTTTGTTAAAGGTACCTTAAGCATTAATATAATTTCGCAAGTCAAGGATCAACACAAACATTTTTAATAGGACTTTCATATACAGTATACAGGGTGTCCCAGAATATGTTGGCAATTTCTCGGATTTATACAGGGGACGTAAATAAAATGAGTTCCTATAAAAATTTTCCCTATAGGGCGCCCCTAAGGAGATACAGGCCCCTAAAGGACGCCTCTGAAAATCGATTTTTTTTATAACTTAAAAAAAACTGTGTAATTTTAGGAAAAGCAAATATAAAGACACAGAAAGAATGCTAATTTCATCGGTTTATTTCTCTTTACGGATAAAATAAAAATAATTTTAAACAAAAATAGTTTTTTCTCGAAACCAGTTCATTTTATCGATATCAACTAAGAGTGCCTTTTTTTAGTTTAAGGTTCAAACTATCTAAAAATATTATTTTTGTGCATTTATCATAAAGGGTGTAAAAAATTGACATTATCGTGCTACAGCTAGTCCGTCCCTGACAAACCAAATATGCCAAATTAATTTCATGGGTCAATTTTTAAGTCGTCTGATCTATTGTCCATTGTATTAAAAAATAATTAAATTAGACACAGTATTTTAAAAGTTATGTTATTTTAAAGTCCCCTGCATAAATACGATTGCCCACATATTTTGGGATACCCTGTTTAGTACAATGTGATGTGTGTTAGCCTATATTGTGCATCCCATCTACATCCGTCACTTTTGAAGAGAAAAAAAGTTGTAGGAATTTACATCAAACAAATTACACAGACCAACAAAATTTAACTTTTTTGTGGAAGCAGAAACTTGAATATACAGGGTAGGAAAATACCGATGGTCTATCTGAAGTTACGTTAGAGCGATAAAGTAAGCCATAGAAATCCATGCGATAGAGAAGGATGCCTATACTGAAAGGTTCTCTTTGTCACCGCCCGTTTCGCCCTTCCACAAATAAGATCCACTTCTTATTTGTGGAAGGGCGAAATGGACGTTGACTATTAGACGCCTTCATTATAGCCATCCTTGTCTATCACATGGATTTCTNGAAGTGAGTTGTTCTCTTGGTTATCCTCAATTGCATCTTCAACATTAATTAAGTTATCAAAAGATTCATCAGTATGAAAATCGATTGGATTACATGTTAAAGTTCCAAAATTATCTGGCATGGAATTATAATTACTCGAATAAAATTCAGACGCTACTGAAGAAGTCGATGCTGTATTATTTCCAAAATTTGCTGTCGAATTTATATCATCCAATACTCCCAATTCAATGCTCTTTTGTGCATTTCTTTTTAGAAGTTTATACCTATAGCTTTTAGAATAGTTTCTGAACATTATAATAATAATAATAATAAAGGTCTTTATTATCCTTTAGGGATAAGGGCGAGTTTCAGCTCGACCACCGAAGTAGCCAGCTGTTCTTCCAACTAACCCTTAAATTCGCAGTGATTTGAACAAAACATTACATAAGTTTAAACACAACTATTTTTTTTTTACAGTACAATTTACAGTTTGTTAAAAGTATATTATAAGGGCTCTATTGGACAGCGACCACGGTGACATCAAAAATGTATTTTTTAAACCTATTCAGGGACATAGACTTGGTACAATTAGGTAAACTATTTACAGTTTTAGTAATATTATATAGAAAGGACCGTTTAAAGAATTGTGTACGATGTACGGGTGGCGTGATGGTATCCTTGCGACGTATATTTACGTTATGAACATCAGTTCTATAGCGAATTTTATTATATAAATACGGAGGGGTTTTCGTTAACAAAACTTTATGGAAAAAATACGCTGAATGAACATACCTTCTATTTTTCATATTCAGCCAACGAATTAATTTAAAAGTATGACTTATATGACCATATTTACGAATGCCAAAGATTAGTCGTAGACAAGAATTTTGAAGCTTTTGGATTCGACTGGTATCAAATGCAGACAAGCAAGTGTTGTACGCCACATCACAATAGTTCATGTGGCTTAATACTAGTGAATCACAAAGGACAGCCTTCATGTTACGATTAAGTAATAAACGATTAGCATATATAGCTTTAAGAGCCATGTAACCCTTTTGCAAGCATTTATTGATGTGAAGAGAAAAGCTCAAATTTTGATCAATTATTAACCCAAGGTTTTTGACGGATTTATAGAAATTGATATTAACATCATTTATTAAAATCGAGTCGCCAAATTGTTGCACAAAATTTGTTCTGTCTTTTTTATTACTGAAAATAATAGCCATAGATTTACTGCTATTAATTTGTAAAGAGTGGCCTTGAGCAAATTCTGCAAAATTATTTAAGTCATAATTAATTGCGGATACTGCTTGTTCACTTTCATCAGGGTAAAAAGACAAAAAAGCTTGGGTATCATCAGCATAGTAATACTGCATGCATGATATGAAACCAGACGGAAAATTGGATGTATAAATAATAAACAATAATGGTCCTAAAATTGAACCTTGTGGAATGCCTTTGTCAGTACTTAGAAATTGAGATGTATTGTTCTTGTAAAGTACAGCTTGTTCTCTATTTGTGAGATAGTTACTGAAGATTTGCACGGCGGCACATGAAAGTCCAACATGCTTTAAAATTGCTAATAGAAGCTGATGATTCAAGGTATCAAATGCCTTACTGAAATCTAACAATACTAAAAGTAATAGTTTTCTCTCATCAAAAGCCGAGAAAATGTCATTAGTTAAACTCAAAAGAGTAGAAGTGCAGCTGTGATTCTTTTTAAAACCAGATTGATGTACAGGTATAATATTATTTTCAACTAAGTGTTTACGTAGCTGTGATTCCATTATTTTTTCTAAAAGACTAATGGGTCTAATATTGTTCAAACTAGTCGGAATTTTTACTTTCGGTAATGGGATTACAAAAGCCTTTTTCCAAGAGGAAGGAAAAACAGAGTTTAATTTTAGTAATGCCATCTATTCTTTTTCAAAAAACTAATACATTGAATCTAAAGTTGCCTCAAATGTTAAGTAATGTCCACATTCATTTTCAAAGTAGATTAATGCTTTGTGTAGAAAACAACGGTGGACAGATTGAACATTTATTTTAAGTTAGCTTGCGACTATGAGTATTCTTTTTTCAAAATTCTATTCATACAAATTTTTTAACCTCCAATTTCACTAATAACTTTCCTAACTACGGTAATAGTGTTTGATTTTCAATATGATACGGATGAAATTTCTTCTTCAATATTTTATTTGTCAAACTTTTGAAAACTCCAAGGTTATTACCAATTTCCTGGCACTAATATTTGGATTTTCAACAGCAGACGCCACAACTTTAAACTAAATGTCTCCTGGTAGTTTTCTCATAATTCGCATTTGCTGTTCTTTCAAACCTTTCCTTCACATTTTCAAAACAGTGGTAATCTCTGTTTTGGATTATTTGCTTTGTAAATACGTGCTGCTAGCAAATATTTCCCATATTTTGCTAATTCTAAATCACTTGTAGCGATTTTATGGTTTTTTGATATTTTATTTACAAAGAAATGGTAACTTTCCATAAAGATTTATTTATTACACTCAAATATATAAATTTTTCAGTTGTTTTTATTTTAAATAGCGTAGCTAGACAACTAATAAACTTAATAAAAATAAATACCCTTACAATATTTTTCCCGACAAAGGAACGGGCGCAAATCCGGTATTTTACATAATTTTTTTTTTTGCAAAAACTACGCAACTTAGGTATAGGGAAAGCTATTAAAAAATTGTAGGGTCTACAGAAAGGCATCTAATGAAATCATAAAACACGGGGTGTTTTATTTGAAAAAATCGAGATTTTTCAAATTTTAAATTATCAGGTTTGGCACATTTTTTTTGCCCCTTGTACCTATATCGCAGGTCAACATTTGATACGTTTTTTGAAAGAGCCATCTTCACTCTACAGTTCCTGAAAAGAAATAATTTCTAGCTGTCATACAATCATAATTATGTCAACTGAAGTGACGAAACATAAGAAAAAAAAATGAAAAGTCGATTATCTCGAAAACTATCAATATTTTAATAGGGATCATAACACAAAGTCCCGTTAATTTTTCACGTAGAATTCGATCATGCCATAAAAAATATAGGTTTCCATTTAAAAAAATTAAGTTGGTACCTGCACAGGAAAAACTGAACACCCTGTGTATGCAAATATATTTTCAATTTGTGCAGCTCCAGAAAGTAGGCAACTCTGTACAAAAAAATTAAGTTATATCTTTTATTAACCTAGATGTTGGACTTACGCGCACTAGGTGGACACGGTGTATAGTATCTCTTTTTATTGTTATTTCCTTTTCCTGTGATAACTACGTTTGTAATTAATGAGACACTGAGAACAAAAAGTACTACACGTAGTGTTAATTAATTATAAAAAATCAATTTGAAAAAGGAAGGATTTGTAGAGGTACCACAATTTAACTATGAAAGATTTTTGTCAAAGTTTGTAATTACTATGTCACAGCCAAACACGAAACTGAGACACGAACACAGTCTCTAAATATTTAATCTCGAATCCATCGAGAAACCTACAAATGAGAAGTATTTCCAAACTTAGTCAAAGCGCTTTTTTTTAAGAGGAGGCAATATTAACATCAAAATATTATTCTGAAAGCATTTATCAGCTTCGTACTTTAAGCAATTTGTTTTAAATTTGAAAAATTAATTAACAAACTGTGACAATTTTTGCCTCATGATTTCAAACTTGTTTGCGTGACTTCATAAATATACTAATTCACTTGGAATACCTAAACAAGAATTTTATAGGAATTTTCACCTCTCTGCTCTAATAATATTGTGGGAAATAGCTACTCTGCATTTTAAAGCCCTATCCAGCATTGAATTACACCTGCAATATCTACTAAATAGGTAATATACAGGGTGTTCCGAAATGAAACGGCCATAATTAGACTGCATAAATACCGTATATTGCCCTGAGCAAAAAAATGTCTGATCTGAAATACACCCAATGTCGTTAAATGAATATTACAAATAGTTGTAATTGGTAAAAAACTATTTAAATTAATAATTAAAGCAGATATTCAAAATTATTGCCGTTGCATTAAATGCAGCCTACAGCCTTGGAAGTAAAAAAATGGAGATTATTTGTTTGTAGATTTAGTCTTATAGTTACTGCGGCTGAATGAATTCGATTGATGAATTCTTCAGATTCAACATCTGTCTGGTACACGAATTGTTTCATGTACCCCAAAGATAAAAATCTAAACAAAACAAATCTGGTGATCTGGAAGACCACGCCACTGACCCGCCTTAACCGATCCATCTTTGAGGAAAATTTTCATTCAGTCACCCACATACGTTTCTCGAAGGTGCTAGTGGACCATCCATCTGGAAAATCATAGGAAATCAGATTTAATCTGATTGCCAATAGAACTTCATCTAGCATAGTTAAATTTATTTTGTGAAAAATTTTACTATGAAGGGACCAATTAACTGATAATTAATTATACCAAACATAAATTAGAAGATAACTTATCTAGAAAAAAAGATTATTTTCAACCTCATGAAATATTATTTCCTCGGCATCATCCTGTTGATCTCTTGCGATGGCACTTATTGTGAATAAATATTACGTTTTTTGAAAGACTCTGATGAATCATTGCAAAAACCGAATAATGTGGTACTCATTGGATTAGATATTGCCTAGGATATTCTTCGATAGCATACCTTGTATCACCATTACCCCTTAAACGAAATGCATTTCAACATACTCTCTGTTTTCAAATGTAAATCGCGACATTACTATTTTTTTATGAAAACGCAACAGAAAATGTCGGAATAAGTAATCATTTATAATGGCACTATTGCTTAAATTATATCCGAACATTTTCCGGAGGTCACGAATATTTTGAAAGCGAATAATAATTTTCTAAAAATGTTCGTGGCCAAGAAAAAAATTTCCGTAGTAGTTTAGATACGTCTGCTATTGGGTAAGAAAATTTCGCACCAAAATTATGACTAAAATTCAAACCTGACATTTTGAGATCCGGTCGTGATGATTCGTTAGCGTTTTAAAATATCTCGTTTTGATAAAGATGATCAAAATATCAAAAAGTCTAAAATATATGCATGGAAACAGTTTATCGCGTAAACAGTCAAAAGACATATAGAACACTGGAATCTGTGACTATCGGACAATTAGAAAATATTTTGAAATATTATATTTTCAATATGAAGAGAGAAGAAAATGCAAATAAAACAATGTGGAACTCCACAGCAAGACAATTACATGAAAAGTTTTGTGAAAAATGCAAAATTAAGTTCAATCCATTTTCTGATGTAGCTGCTTGAGATGCTATGAGGATAAAATTACGAAGCGATCTTTTACAGAACAACCAGATTGAATCGAAGATACCCCAAATAGTTTATATCACATTTTTTAAAAATTGTTTCACATTAATTAGCATGGAAAGGAAGGGAGGGATTATCCAATCGCATTCAATTTTTCAAAGAAACTGATAATCTGGTACATCTAGCAAGTAGCGTGGAATATAACCCAATCTTCTCCAAAACTATAAAGGAAGATCCAGAAGTTTAAGAGACTAACTGGTAACTTAACAGTTTAATAGTTAATTATAAATTCGGACAGTCCTCAAATATGTACCATCCGTTATTAGGTACAAGAAATTGATAAAAAAAGATAGTAAATCGCACACGAACTCGACAGATTAACTCAAAATCCAAACTGGAAGGAAAGAACTGCCTAATTGAGAAGAGTACTAGCTATATCTTTGTGGTTTCCAAAAGCAGCTGCTGCCTCAGATTTGGCTAAAAAGGGTATTGGAGAATAATACTTAGTAAAATTACAGGGCACAGTAACAGCCAATCAATCAACCCTTACTTAGGTACATTTGGATTTAGAGCATCATAGAAAAATTATTAAAGTAATGAGAAAGCCTATTATCATGTTGTTCGAATTGTTTTCAAAGTTTTATATTATTGCACCAACATCTTTTTCAAACAAAAAATCACCGTATCAACTTGCATGAAGCCTCACATGTACCAAACGTTATATTCTGTTCTTCTAAAAATATGCGAGTATAAAGATTTATATAATGTACCTTCTGTAAGTCTATAAATTTGAGTTTGTTTTAGATTATTTATTTCTAGCCCATTATCATGTAATTGGGCACTTACCCGTTGGATATGGCAATAAATAAAACAAAAATAAAGTTGAAAAAAATGATACCAGTTCTACTTCGATTTATTATCCAGGAGCATCTTTTGTAGATAATAGTCTACACCAAAACATAACTGTTTTTGAGATATTTACCATTATATATGAATAATATATTTTTAATGGTCCATTTTTCAGGTGCATAATTTATAATTAGGCTTAGCTTCTTGCCTAGGTCGTATAATAAATATTACACATCCCTGTACCCTATACAACTATGCTTCATATGTAGAGACCAAATGAAATTCTTTACTACGAAATTTCAGTCAGTTCTGATATTTGTATTATTTTTTATTACCACAAAAGTGTACTGATAATAATTTGCCAAATAATTTAAAAGAATTCATACTTGCTTGTGGAAATCTACTACAAAACCTATTTTGCAGAATGTTTACTATAAAAATACACTGTAAAAAAATTCACTCAATTTTGCAACTAAAATTTTGTGAGTGAAACTATTGCAACAGAAGTGAGTGAATTTTACTCAAATCTGAATTTCTGCTAACTATCAAGTGAGTGGCTTGAGCTGCCACAGTGGTTTCTACACAGATCTTTTTCGAGACAATATTTTAGGTCTCGATTAAAAGAAATGGTTAACTGATCGGATGAATAGACTGCCATAACCTGTAACGTACAATACATATACGTAAGTAAGTATAGGTAATAATCTAACTATCTGTTTATTTAACCAAATATTAATTGACACTCAATATATTATCGTTTTTAATTGTTGTAATCAAACCACTGCATTTAAAAACAATTGTCACCAAAATAACCGGATAAACGGATAACTGTCCAGCACTACATGCCATACACCACGCCACGAGATAACCCAATGGGGACGATGGGAATAGACAAAGACAACGCACGACAACCATAGAATGGGTGAGGTCACTCAATATGGAGGACATTTACTCCGATTTATTTACAAGTGTACCAAATACGAGTTTTACAAATGAGTAAAATGATCAAAATGCTCAATATTGAGTGAAAATGTACTCAATCATTTCACTGAATTGATTCACTTCGTACCTTTACTGCTTTCAGTCACACCGGTTTTACAGCAATTTTATTGCTATCTACATAAATTACCTATTTGGTGCATGAAGCATTTTTGTTTCTTTTTAACAGTGGATAGTAGGTATGGCTAATAATAATGACACTAATGCAACGAAACTTCAATTTATTAATGAACTAGGTACCCTTAATTACTTTTCGTTACATAATTAATGACCGCTCGTTAATTTATGTTTTTTTCCCTTCTCTATCCCGGGTGTAATTAATAAACATCAAAAACAGTATATATCAGTAATTTACTAATGTATTTTTTAATCATCCGTCGGGACTTAGAAAAAAATGTTATAAAATCAGTCACATAATATTAATGTTTGTAAAAGATAACACTCATAACGTAATAATATACACGTAGTGTTGTAAGTAAGTATAGAATGATGAAGCCCATATACTGAAATACAAAGTGAAATTCCATAAAATCAAATAGGAATTAAATGAATATAATACAAATAGTAATTAATTAACAAATGATGAATTTGATCCAATTAAATAGATGAAGGAGGATCTACTTCTGGAATTTCAACGATGTAGCTTTCCACCAAGCTGATTGACAAAGGACAACTAAATAGGTATCAACAGTGCAACAATGGCTCAATAAGAAAGGGTATTGAGTCTTTGTTGCACTCTCGATATTTAACTGTCCAGTATCAATTAATTTCAACTAAACCCACACCGTTCAAAGCTTGGCACTCAATTTCACTATCCCATTTAGCTGTTGATACTAAAGTTACAAAGTAGCTGCCCACTGGGCGATTAGTCCACCGAACAACTTCAACTGTTTTCAATTTATTATCACCGTTATAGGGAGGCAGCTGTTTTGCTTTAAATAATTTATTTGTAATAGTTCAATCTAAAAATTCGTTTCAAATTAAGAAATTTATTACCACAGCAAAACTAAATGTAACACGAGTTCATACTGGAACAGTATGTAACCAATAATTGTAATTTATCGTTGTATTTAAATCTTTAGTTTCGTAAAACATTTTTTGAGTAAAATAATTGTCGCCCTTATAATGTGTGTCAAGATATTGATGAATCCAAGTTATTCAAGAATATTAAAAATTCAGATTTGTTATGGAAATTTTGTAGTCAAAGTTTCTATTAATTCGATCTGGGACATAGCATAGATATTACTTTAAGCCTGTTTCAAACTATGTACTAGAAAGTATAACCATCAATCACACCTCGTTGACTGATCTAGCAATGTAAAATATTGACAACTCTTGCGTGGCGAAGAAAAATTCGTTGAAAATTTAAATCTCCTGAGAATATGTCATATGACGTAGATGTATCAGTTTTGCCCACTATAAATTTCCAATAGTAATAATTGAATATTTATTCACTCGGTGACACCAAGGACGATCACATATTTTTACCGACCTTTCGATTCTACCTAAACACGACTATGGATTAATAAAGCAATATTTCCATTTGATTGTTGATTTGTTGTTGTCATCTTACTAAAATAACCGAAAATTTATTCGTCTGAGGTCACCATCGACGATAAATAAAACGAAGTACCAGATCTCATATTTTTACTGACCTTTCCAATCTATCCTCAATGCGGACACCGACACCTGACACAAAATATCACTGGTTAATAATCCGAGATAGCCGAGCCACAAATTCCAAACATCCCAACTATAACCTAACACAATCCCGTGAATGCAGTGATCGCCGACGGTGGATAAGTTTAAATTGGGGGTGTGCGCCGCGACGTGTGTGACTCTCCACCCGCGTCACACAACTAACCGAGAGTCTTCGGCGGAAAGCTACAGCGCACCAGGATCGATCCCTCGGAGCCGTGGAGAGTTGGACACTCGTGGAATTGCCAGCTAGTCCTGCAGCTACACCTCCTGCTATTCGGAGGATCGCTGTGGTGGCCGACAGAGAACCCGGTGAAGTACCTAAACGCGTTTGTTTTTTTTTTGCCGTTTAGACAGGATTCGTTCGGTGGAAGGTTCAAAGCCCTTTCTTCAATCAACTGTCGGATTAATCCAGTACAGACTTTTTCTCTGCATCAAACACAGATTTTTAATTAATAATTTATTTAGGATCTAGTACTTGCATGTGAAGAATATTTTGTTATATTTTACGCCCCCGCAATATTTAAGAAAGAGCTGAAAGTAAAACATCAAAACTTCCTGTAAGTTCAAAAGTGTAGTAAAATTAATGGATTAAGTTTTTAGCAAATGTGTCTCAAGTAAGGCAAAGTGCGTTCGAAATAATGTAACAACTGCAAGATTGTTCCTTGAATGTACCGGGTGTTAAAATTTAGGAAAATATAACATGTATTCAAATATAGGTACTAGGCGTAAATTGATTAATTGGGCTAATAAAATTAAAGGCAAAAATTAAATGAACTGGTATACAATATTGTCAATAAGTGCTAAAGATACAGGAACAATTATTATTATGAAAACATTCTCTAAAAAAAATTAAATTTAGGGCATTTATACTAATAACAATTTCCACTTTCTATGTTTTGGATCGACTAATTGGCAAAGCTCAGTAATATAATAAACAGCGTAAAAATAAAAATTAATTTCTTAGCGAACAACCAAAAGTGATTCTTGAGCGGAAAGTGAGTACATTTATTAGGAGTTTAGCACCTGCATTGCGTCGAACTTAACTACAATAAACTATCTGAACTTATGCCGATAGAGCCAATTTAATTTTTTCTTTTAATATGGGAAACCGGTCACGAACTCTAATTTCCAGTTTATTCGTCATGGAAACTGCAATATAAAGGCTTCAAATTGGCAAACTTTTACAGTAAAAATGTAGCGTTACACCCATTGAAAAAACTTCTGGCATTAAATGTTGTATATAAGCCTATCCGCATAGATTTAAACTGAAGTTTAAGTTTGGTTCTTGTACAGGATTTTTCATAACCATTCGTAGTTTCTCATTGGGTCATTTATGGTGAAAAATGGCTAATATCTGGATTGTATTTTAACCTTGCGAAAATTGAACTGGTCATATTTTAATAATGAAGAGTGGAACCCATACTATTTCCTGTTTCCTCTAAAAAGGGGATGATTTTTGGGCTCATATAGAGAACAAAACAACGATGAAAATAGAAGTAGCTGACTGAGATCTGGAAAAGAGTAGCACGTATATTTACATTTTTCTTTTTTTCATGATATCTATATCCATTAATATTTTTATATGTTATTAACATTACATTTTTAAATTTCATGTTCTGCAACTTTAAAAAATATGCATATGCAAATATATTTTGTGAAAAATAAGAACCTGTTTGTATTTATCAATTAACTATGAAAAAAATAATAATTTGCCAATTTGAGTTAACTTTTTAATTTTTTAATAAAACACATAATTTATTCGAAATAAATAGATATCTTTAGTGAATAAGTATTAAAGTAGACATGTTGCGGATAATAATGGAATAGAATATCAGATAAGTCTACAAGCTTTCAATCTTTTAGCAAAATTTTCCATCACGTGTTAGCATAATTGTGGTTCAAATTGAATCATTTGCTCAATTGTGTTTTCTTTCAGATGTTGAATAGTTTAAGAATTGTCAGCACAAACTTTGCTCTTCAAAAAAACCCATAAAAAGAAGTCTAATTGTCATAAATCGCATGATCTTGCTAGCCAGTTAACATCTCTTCGAGAAATTATTCGATTACCAAATTTCTGTTTGAAATGATCGATTGTTTCCGTTGCTGTACGACATGTTGCACCGTTTTGTTGGAACCACATTAATACGCTTCAATACATCCCATAAAAAGTTAATAATTATCGTTCGATATCGAGCACCATTCACAATAACAACTTTTCCAGCAGTTCGAAGAAGTATGGCCCAATCACATCACCAGGTCAAAAATCACACCAACCAGTTACTTTTTCTGGATGCATTAGTTGTTTCAATATTACTCGTTGGTTTTCTTCACCGCAGATGCAACAGTTTTGTTTGTATACATATCCACCAATTTCAAAATGGTCACTGAAGATGATTTTGTTAAAAAAATAACTTTCTCCTCTCACTGCAATTCTCCACTCAATTCACAATAATTCTTGTGTTCACTGTATTTTGCAAGCCTTTAAGTGGTTTGTTTAATGCCTAATTGCTGTCTGTGCACGATGACGAATTATTGATGTATTTGATTCTGCACTAACACTATCATTGACAACTGTAATATTTTCTTGTGAACGACCACTACGACTGTAAATTTTACTTCTTGCGTTTTGAATTAAACCAGTTTCTTTAAATTTATTTACAATATTTCTAATGGTGCTGTTTGCTGGATAATTCGTATTTCCATATTTTGTACGATATTTTCTTCCAATTTTTACATAATTTTCACCAAATTTAAAATAATTTTTAACAATAAAGAGGCGCTGTGCAATCGTATACTTCTCCATATTTTTATTAACCACCATGTTTCTACTTAACAGCTGTCAAAATATCTAAACCATTCTGGTACAAAAAACACAAATGGCGGTATATTTATAAATTTAACTCAAATTTGAACACCCATTATACATATATGTAACCCCTTTAGGGATCCCTTAATTTTTTATTGGTCAAACTTCGTTCGAAATTTTTTCATCATGGAATTTCATTAGGTGGGCCTAGAAATCATTCACTACAAATCTGAGGTTTGATAAAAATTTTGAATTGGATAGCATGCTTGATTATCAAAGTATGGCCAATTTCATTCTCGCGATCCGTCAATTTATGTTAATACAAAAATAACATTGTTTAGCATAAAACGGTATGAATCACCTGTGAAGGAGAAAACCCTGCTGACAAAGAAAACATTGGACCTTTCCGTTACATATCTCGAGACGGAATTATGTCGCAATACTTCCCGTTTATGAATCAGAATGGCTACTTAAGTCCATTAGTAGCCATTTACTTTGAGCGGCCCGAACGTAAGTTAATTAATTAATTAATATAAAATCTCCCAAACAATATCAGTTTATCATGTACCATCTATAGCGAGAAGAGTTACAACTACAACCGATGTTGCCGTTGCTGAGACCAAAAGTAAATCAATCTTATTTCCTTTTTGCAATTTCGTATAAGAGTGACGCGTTATCCATTTAGCAGAATGAGTATTTGTGTAGTAAAGACTGAAAATTTTCTAAGCTGAAACTTTAAAGGTGCGAATTTTCAAACAAGCTTAATTAGGTATTTCTATAATTTGTCGAATGCGCTAGGGATAATATAAAACTTTGAAAAGATAGGTACGCATCTCTTGTTCCTATAGCTTAGCAAAAAAATGAAATTTTAATCTCAAAGGCAGAAAATCACTGGTTTTCTAGATAAAAGTGAAATTATGAGAAATATCAAACTTGAATAATTCCAAATATTTCGAATTTTCACCACCAAGAACGGTGATGACAACATTTTTAGCACTAAGGCGATGGTTCACATTGCATTAGCTATGTCCTGTCCAAATTTGGTTTATGCAATTCTCTCGGTTTCGAAAATACAATACCTATATGTATGTTTTCAGCCACGAAAATTGAATAATTCCAAATATTTCGAATTTTCGCCACCAAAAACGGCGGTGACAACATTTTTAACATTAAGGCGATGTTTCGCAGCATTGTATTAGCTATGGCCTGTCCAAATTTGGTTTATGCAACTCTCTCGGTTTCGAAAATACAATATCTATATGTATGTTTTCAGCCACGAAAATTGAATAATTCCAAATATTTCGAATTTTCACCACTAAGAACGGCGGGGACAACATTTTTAACATTAAGGCGATGTTTCGCATCATTGTATTAGCTATGGCCTGTCTAAATTTGGTCAGTGCAACTTTCCCGGTTTCGGAAATATAATATCCATGTATGTTTTCAGCCACGAAAATTGAATAATTCCAATATTACGAATTTTCACCACCAAGGACGGTGGTGACAACATTTTTAACATTAATGCGATTTTTCGCATTGTAGAAGCAATGTCCTGTCCAAAGGTTAATGCAACTCTCTCGGTTTCGGAAATACAATACCTATCAAATCTCTGAATATGCCAGAGTGGTAAAGCAGTAATATGTATTGTTATAACAATGTTCTTCATAAAAGCGTTGATTTTAATCATAACAAAAAAAGAAAATAGGGAAAAAAACACAGCCCGTACATTTTCAAAACTGATATAAAGTTAGATCAAATACGAAAACAGTAAAAAAAATTATACATATTTAATAAACTTTCTTATCTGCTTTTAGTTTGATTTACTTTAAACATCTATTAATATGCACCATAGAAGAACAAAGATGCAAAAAATAATTGTAAGATTAATTTTACTTACCTGTAAAGAAGATCAGTCTCAATTATTTAAGCATGGTAGTTATTCTATGATTAGTTTTAACAGGTGTGCATGTGTCATATTGAAATGATACCTACCTATACCAATATCATCAATATCATAAAAGAACTACGATGTTCAAATAATTGATACTGACCTTTCTTGCACGCAAGTCGATAGAATCATACAATTAGTTATCTAAGGCAGATGTGACTAGTACATAACTACTGTCTTTGAAGTAATATATGTATATAAGAAAATACATACTGCTCTTGTTCGATCGATGTTTATTATCTCCAACCGAGAAAATGTCTGAAGACGTGATTAAAAGTAATTTACGTACTAGGTATGTAAAAAAAAAGTAATACACAAAATTATGTTTCCTAACAATTGAGTCTGATGAAACAACTTACAGTTAGTTCTGTTTATGTAATAATATATAAAAATAACTTGATATAGGCCTAAATACCTACGATGTTACAAATATTGATCCATAAAATGAGATCTAAATCCTTAATAAAAAAATTAGAAGGTGAATTAAAATCGGTTCCCTTGGTTCATGACGTCACGTAGAAATTTGTACTAATTATTCATGGTTATGCATCTAGGGTATAAAAAATGGTTTCAATATCACCATAATTACACACCTTTCAGTATTATCAACACAATTCAGTAACCCTTGTGCAGGTTTTTCAGTTTTTTTAGATTCTTACATTATTTAACAACTCCTATTAATTTAGCAACTTCTGGAGCTAATGACGAATATGGTAGGATGCTTTAAAAATCCTTGAAAAATCCAACCATTTTTAGTGTTACATATTTACGTCCGCAGGCTTCAAACCAAATTTTAAACATGTTTCCGTTTATTTGGAAAATGGAAAATATAATGTTTTTAGTTATCTGTTGTACAACCAAAATAGAACAATGCATTTCAGAAAGTAGTTAATAGATATAATTTTAAAAATCACCGCAGTAATCAAAAGTTTAATACAAATGAATCACAAACACATGTAATACAAACATGAAATTTACACCACTTTAGGAAGCACACAACATGAAAACCAAGTATAAAGATAAGTTAGTATTATTTAAAGGCACTGTCCGTCATTCCCGCACGAACAGTATCCACAAGTTGCTATTTAATCTCCAAGTGACGTCACAACATGGCCGCGTGTGGCGTCACATCATATCTTTTAATCTCTGTATTAACTAACATATTCGAATAGTTGGTCTTACACAGACATAATACTTCCCCAATACATATTCTAGCATGTTGGAACGACACGGTTAAGCCACATGAAAAAATGTTGCTCATATAAAACTAGAAAACTGAGAAAAAAATTATCAAAATCTCCAACTTGATGTACAAAAGTTCGATGAATTAAGGAATACATATTGACATAACTGCATGCATAGAATACCATCAAATACAATGTTTATCACTTTTTTGGACTTTTTTTGCTTAATTCAAAAAAAATAATTAACGTTGTAATAAATTAAAAATTCGATCAAATTCATATTGAGCAATGTGACAACGGTGCGGCTATTTATTAACACGAAGTTCTAAGGTGTCTAACAATACTCAACTCAGTTGGTATCTGGATTCAACCGTGTCGGAGTGTTTTTTGCGTACCACTATTTCCTTTTCTTGAGGTGTTTTCCAGCGAGTAAGCGAAAATTGGATTCGAAGGTGTCATGCGTGCATCGAAAATGCTGGTGGACATTTTGAGCATAAGTTGTAGATTATTTTGTACTTGTGCGTTTAAAAATTACTGAATTTTCGTTCATTTATGATTACTCTTTCTTATGCTAAAGTAATAGCAGTCAAACTTCTTACACCCTGTATAATAATGAAACGACTTACCCAATAGATGGTGATAATTGTGCCTGATCAGTTTCTTTAAATTGCCAGACAAGATTCCCGGAATGATAGAGATGGAAACTTTAAGTACCGCTATATTATATACAGGGTGTTTAGTAAGTCGATGCATTCCTTGCAGGAGGTTATAGTACAAGTGATTTATGATATATTTCCTTAATATACCATATTCCGAAAATGGGTAGTTTCCGATCTATAGGGAGTTTTAATAAAAAAAATTCAAATTTAAAAGTATTGCGGAAACCGCTCGGAATATTTTAATGAAACTTTACAGTCTCTGACAGTTAACAACAATACATGTTTTACGATAAAAATATTGTTTTTAGTTTCACCAGTGGCGTGCGTACAGGCACGTCTCTGGATATTTTTAAAGAAAAAAATGATACTGATCCGCCACTGATTTTTCTTAAAATAAATATTATTTTTGAATTCTTTGTTCAATTTGGAAGAGAAAAGGTATCTCGTCTGTTTTTCTTACGAGGCACCGTTGTGGCGCACGATCGGAAACTAAGCGCTTTCGGAATATGGTATATTAAGGAAATATATCCCAAGTCACTTATACTATAATTTCCTGCAAGGAATGCATCGACTTACCAAACATCCTGTATATATTTAATTTCGAAATCTAATATCACTAGAAATATAACTAATTTAAATAAAAGAAAATTGTCTATTCTTTATACTAAGAAAAACATTGACAATCTAAATCACATGTTTTTATTAATGTTTCTTTGTGAGTTATTCACCTCACATGTGTATATAAAGTTTAAACAGTCATAGTACATACAGACACATTTATAATCTTAATATGTACTTAGCAGGTAATTTCGGTGCGTATGAATTTGTCTCGTAAATTAACATAATTTAAAAATTGACCTAAACAGAGTGTATTGAGGTGATGATGTATCTTCTGACACATATTGCACTGCAAACACACTGCACTAAATCACTGCATTTTAAAATTCGAAGAGAATATTCAAATTAGAAATTTAACGCGAATCGGCGAAATCGAACTGAAGGGTCGAATGACGCTGCCACAATGAATTTAACGGTCGCGAGGCGACAATTGTCTGTATTGTTTTGTTTTCCAATAGATTTTGTCCGCAGAAAATGAGTTCGAGCCGCACTTTTTTTCTTTTAGATACGAGCGCTTGTGTCTACGATTTTTATTAATAAACTATTGTGAAATAATGTAACAGGTAATATTAATAATTTATGGGTAAACACCCGATAAATTTAGGATTACTTAGATGCTTTCGTGGTCTGTAATTATTTTTTAATATAACTCATAAGTAATAGGGCGCAATGAAAAATTTAACAGATAGTGGTAATAGTTTACTTTATAAATGTGTTATTTTTGTAATTTAAAAGTACATATTGGATTTCTACTTCAGACAATTAATTAACTTCCTATTATAAGCTTTCAAATGATAAGTAAGTCTATATTATTTATATTTTTTCCATATTATTGCTTAGATATACAGGGCTACGTTTTAATTGTCCAAACAGTTATCATTATGGCTATCAGAACTGAGCCGCGGGACATAGGCGTACACATTATTTATTAAAAAGCAATCAATTAAATTGCCTTTAATACACCACGCATGTCTCGGCTGGCGCCACTGAATTGCGGCTCTCTCTGACAGCCTTAATTATCATTCTCATTTTAAGAGTTACAAAAATTATGAAATAAGCAAACATGTGCAAAATTTTATGCCGATCACGGAGTCGTATTTAAATTTAGAAAATTCCGAATACTTCCGAAGATATTCGAAGGAAACAGATTTTATGGTATCTTTTTTTTGGTCGTATTTCGTTTTTCAAAATTTTAAGACACAAATGTGTAGGTAATCTGATATTAAATGATGTGAGGAATCGATTTTTTCTATAAATTAATTCCTTACTTTTAATATTTTTTTATCACAGCAACATTTATTTACATAACAATAACAAGTGCAACGAGCAAAACAACAAAGATAAAGCAAAACAAAAGTAAATGGTAAATTTAAACTTTATCATAGATATTTGAAGTGCGTATCATTACTTGGTGGTTTAGCTACTTGACCAAGGAGAAGTCCTGATTTGACCATCATGGATTTTTTCTTTTATGGTTCTTAAGGATCAGTAGGCAATACGACAATGAGGAAAAATTGAGAATAAATATTTCAAGAGCGATAAACTGAATACCCCCTGACATGATTCCATCTGCTAATCAGAGGATATATCAACGAGTCAAAATGTGTATAAATAGTAGCTATGTACTTCGAACATTTGTAATAAAAAATGTTTACCATTTAATTTTGTTTTGCTTTATCTATGTTGTTTTGTTGGTTGCTCTTTTTATTGTTCTGCAAGTAAATGTTGGTGTGTAAAAAAATTCTAAATATAAAAAATACTAAATTAATGTATAGAAAAAATTCAAATGGCTACATGATTATTTTATTGAAATTATATTCAATATTTTGATTATTTATTTATGAAAAAAAAAAACAAAAATTATACCTACATCGTCATAAAGAGAATTTCCCCTTTCTTCTAATAAGACAGAAATTCAATATGTCGTCCAAAACAAAAACAAAAGTTAATTACTGCTCTGCACATATTTGTAGAGATACGAAATGGCATAAAATCGGTTTCCTTCGAATATCTTCGGAACTATTTGGAATTTACTAAAAATAATGAAAACGATCGGCATAAAATTCTGCATATTTTTGCTCATTTAACCATTTCTGTCTCCTAAAATAAGAAAGATACCTATTGCACAATTAAAAAGTTGTAATTCTGTATATTAACCATTGTCTACGTGCCAATTTTTTTACCTTCTTTTACATAATTTGAAATATGAAATTACTTAGGTAGGGTTCGGAACGAGTTATGAAACTGACTCATTAAGTTGCAGTTGTGTCAATCATTTTCCTGGAAGAATTCCAGGGCCAATTTTTATCAGCGTAATTTGGGATGTCACCGTTATTAAAGAGTTGACATATTCGCTTTCTTAAAGGGTACCCTCATGTTTTATTAAAGATCTAAGAAAGGAAAAGACTTTTCATGAGATATATTAATACTGTAATGAGTATTTGTCTAAATATCTGTATTATTACATAGGTAGTTAGAACATTTTAAGTTGCATTTTAACACTTCAGAATATAATGTAAATATAAATTTGATGAAAATATATATTTAAATATTTAAAAATCGGCACAGATGTAATCATAAGTACCTACATGTAAATATAAATACTAAAAATTATATAAATACTACAAATTGTATAATATATAAATTAAATTCATTTAAATAGCTTTATACAATACTTTCATCCACTTGTGAATGCTGAACAGAAATTAGTGTAATGAGTAATAAATTTACATTTTTCCTAGTTATATCTAATTTTAATATATACCAAAAAAATGTTGATGACAAACAATTCTGGTCAATGGAAATTTTTACTATGCAAACCTTGCACAGAATTTAACTAATGTACTTCGTCAGCATTTAACAACAAATTATATCCAATAAGTTCTCAAAATAGTATAATATAAAATAAACACGTGTTAGTAGAATAATGAATATCAGAATGGCTGATCAAAATGAAACTCAGCAAGGATCTTTAGATTATTGGTTGCAATAATCTCAAGCAGTGATGTAGAAGGTAACATTTTTCTGAAAGAACATATTAAAATATGTATTAAAATGCAAAAATATCGAATGCCATGGATTGCTTTCAGATTTTAGTAATACCACTTGAAATAAGAAAATTTGTTAGGAAGAAAATTGGTGATGGAATCCTGGACTGAAACTTGTAAACCTCAACGGGTGCTTTTGACGTAGGGCCAAGTATACAGTACGCGCCTAAAGTATGGAATAAATTCAGTAAAAACTAAACAAATTTGTTTTGGGAAAATCCTCGAACGGGTCGACTTTTAATTTAAAAAATACATATTTTAGAATAAAAGGCGATTTTCAACTGTCATTTGTTTTCGAGATATGACGTCATCGACATTTTTTTTAAATAGCAACCCCCCATTTTTTTTCTTGATTCTGAAAGATCATTTCATCATTTCAGAATTAAAATGTTGCCATCTTATATAGGAAAGTTTTCGAGTAAATGACGATTGAATGTTAGAAAACCCAAATCAATTAAAATAAAGCAAAAACGTTATCAAATTTAGTTTTTCGAAATGCCTGAAGTTTTTTATGGATCACGTAGGTGTAAATATTTACAAAGTGTCACTGTCATACCGACTTTCTAAGTATTGTAAGCGATATAAAAATTATTGTTGAATTTAAAGTATTNGGTAACATTTTTCTGAAAGAACATATTAAAATATGTATTAAAATGCAAAAATATCGAATGCCATGGATTGCTTTCAGATTTTAGTAATACCACTTGAAATAAGAAAATTTGTTAGGAAGAAAATTGGTGATGGAATCCTGGACTGAAACTTGTAAACCTCAACGGGTGCTTTTGACGTAGGGCCAAGTATACAGTACGCGCCTAAAGTATGGAATAAATTCAGTAAAAACTAAACAAATTTGTTTTGGGAAAATCCTCGAACGGGTCGACTTTTAATTTAAAAAATACATATTTTAGAATAAAAGGCGATTTTCAACTGTCATTTGTTTTCGAGATATGACGTCATCGACATTTTTTTTAAATAGCAACCCCCCATTTTTTTTCTTGATTCTGAAAGATCATTTCATCATTTCAGAATTAAAATGTTGCCATCTTATATAGGAAAGTTTTCGAGTAAATGACGATTGAATGTTAGAAAACCCAAATCAATTAAAATAAAGCAAAAACGTTATCAAATTTAGTTTTTCGAAATGCCTGAAGTTTTTTATGGATCACGTAGGTGTAAATATTTACAAAGTGTCACTGTCATACCGACTTTCTAAGTATTGTAAGCGATATAAAAATTATTGTTGAATTTAAAGTATTATGGCACATTTAACTGTCACACAAAGAATTGAAATTTTAATTCTTATCGGATGCGGGGATAAGACTAGAACGCAGCAGGAAGTTTGCGATTTATTTAATGAAAAACATCCAGATCGCCGTATCAGCCAATCAACAGTCAGTAAGATAGAATCTAAATTTAGAGAAACTGGCAATGTTGTAGATATTCCAAAACCTGGACGTCCAAGCGTTAGTGAAGATCACAAACAGAACATTTTGATAAGTATGGTAGATAATCCTCATAATACTTCACGATTGGTTGCATTAAACAATGAAATTAGTCAGACCACAGTGCTACGTATCCTGAGGCAGGAAAAATATCATCCCTACAAAATTCAACTTGTGCAGGAACTCAATGAAGACGATCCCGACCGCCGCTTACACTTTTGTGAAATTATGATGGATTTATGTCAAGTAAATAGAGATTTACACCGGCAAATACTTTTTTCAGACGAGGCCACGTTTTGTCTCAATGGTACAGTGAACCGTCAAACTTGCAGGTATTGGAGTCGGGAAAATCCTCATTGGATGGCAGAGACACATACCCAACACCCACAGAAATTAAATGTGTGGGCTGGAATAGTTGACAACAGAATAGTAGGGCCTTTCTTCTTTGAAGGAACCCTTACAGGAGAAA
Organism: Anoplophora glabripennis; assembly: GCF_000390285.2. Taxonomy (NCBI): domain Eukaryota; kingdom Metazoa; phylum Arthropoda; class Insecta; order Coleoptera; family Cerambycidae; genus Anoplophora; species Anoplophora glabripennis. The sequence goes on from NW_019416514.1 coordinate 115,331, forward strand.
GATATTTAGAGTTTTTACAAAATGACCTTGTTCCAGCGCTTGCAGTAATTTTTCCTAACGATAATGACCCTGATATTCCTGATGACACCATATGGTTTCAGCAAGACGGTGCACCTCCGCACTATGCGCGCCCTGTTCGAGATTTTCTGGACAATTGTTTTCCTAGGAGGTGGATCGGCAGACGAGGACCGATAGAATGGCCCGCGAGATCCCCAGATCTTACACCCCTGGACTATTTCTTATGGGGCTACTTAAAGTCCAAAGTGTACGGTAATAGACCACATAATTTAGAATAACTCCAAAATTGTATTATAGATGAAATACACAGAGTTACCCCAGAAATAATTCATAATGTGCAAGAAGAATTTCTACACAGACTTGCGTATTGTCAAGAAGTCGGTGGGTGGCAATTCGAACACTTAATTTAGGTAGAAAACTTAATGAATTGTATTTGTTTGAAATAGGATTTTTTTTTTTTTAATGAATAAAATTTACGTGTTCTAACATTCAATTGTCATTTACTCGAAAACTTTCGTACGTAAGATGACAACATTTTAAACTGTCGGATCGACAACGAAACGATCTTTCAGAATCAAGATCAAAAAACTAGGGAGTTGTTATTTAAAAAAATGTTGATGACGTTATTACTCGAAAACAAATGACGGTTGAAAATCGCATTTTATGCTAAAATATGTATTTTTTATATTAAAAATTGACCTGTTCGAGGAACAGTTTTACTGAATTTACTCCATACTTTAGGCGCGTACTGTAGATACATTTTTCAACGTGACATTTTCCGATTTACCCATCTTTAAATAGAAAAGCCAATTCCAAAGTTAATCCTTAAATGACCCCTAATTTAACCTAAGGGCTCAAGATCAGTTTTTATGGAATTTGCAACAAAAATGAATCAACATTTGCCAAAAAATGTAAACATTTTAGTCGGAAAGCTGACCCAAAATTAAATATACTACCCTTCCTATTTCTAGATAAAACAAATGGGATTTCTATTTGAAATTCTGTAGTTGACCTCCAAATGACCACTAAGTTTGACCTCAGGGTTAAAACTAAGGTCATTATCGTACGGCCCCTTTAGAACCTTACTATTTTTGTTCTGGTTTTTCAATAGGTCACTATGCAAAGTAATTGATTAAAATGGGACACCCTGTATGTAGAATATACGTTCCCGGGAAATATTATTTGATTGTTCGAATTTTTTTCTTCATTTCTCGCAATATAAGTCGAATCAGGCGAATTACATTTGTCCAGCCGAACTCAGTTGGTATAACAGATACAAGATAACCTGGACACGTACAGTCTTTGTCTTGAGCAAAAAGTAACTTACTTTGTATGCGCTATCGTTTTGGAAGCCACCGTATTTTCTATAGAGAAACATTTCATGCGGGAGGCCATCTAAAACCTAACTAGACTGAAATTTAGACTATAACGAGGTACACGAAATAAATAATACAGGATGCCTCGGTGCGTAACTTTCAAGAAAGAAAGTCTGTATAAATCTTGGTCCAGAAATGGATCTTTTCCAAGATGTCGGCTTTTGAATCTTTCGAAAGAAATATTTCATATTTTAAAATGTTTCAAAAATAGATGTGATAGTTTAAAAAAATTAGACACAATGTATTTTAATTAACGGTTTTGTAAATAATTAACGGTTTTGTAGATTATTAACGGTTTTATAAATAATGAACGGTTTTGTAAATACTTAATGAAAATAACTCATCAAATTTTATGAGATTTCAAAATTTGAAGAAGTATATCCCGGTGCAATATTCCTTTAAAGTATATATACATACTTACAGGGCATCCTACTTATTTTAAACAAGAAGCTATTTACTCTAATATTCTGTATATTCTGTACATCTCCTTAAACTTGGTCCATTATTTTAATGGAAACTTAAGTTGATTAAACAGTATTCAAAATTCCAGCCCTGAAATTTCTAAAAATAACAACCGTCCGTTCGATATCAGGAACAGTAATTTGGAGATCCCGCGACCGCTTCAATCGTCCTCCGAAACTGAATAAACGAACAAACTTCGCAGTCATGAAGATGGCGTTTTTCGCCCAAGGGTTACTCTGGGTGTCTTTTGTTTACAAAACATGAGTTTCAGAACTTGAGCTTCAAGGAATACAAATACGGGGGTTAGAAAAAATTGTATAACATTTCGCTCCTTGCTGTTCACTTGTTTGATTATCTGAGAGTTATGTCGAAATACTTAATTAAATGAGAAAGTCTAAGTTCCACTAATTACCGCGAATTTTACTCTCATTAAACAAGTTCGGTATTTAATTACACTGGTTGGCTCGGTTTCAGTAACATACTTTGAGTCAATATTTTAATATACTATTATGGACGCCTTTATAATTTTTATATGTAGTTGTTTTTTGATTATGAGTCTCTTTAAGTGTGTGGGTTCCTTTGTTTTGTTTTATTTTTATATTTTGATTTAAATTTGATGTATTGAATTTCTACTCTAATTTCTTTAAATGAAAGATCTATTTAAAATAACAAAATATTAATATATTACTAGATTTAGCAGGTTATGGGTTTTGTTACAATTTACATACAATTGTTGTTGTAATCCTTAAACTAGAAGAATGAACAATAAATTCCCCCCTAAATTTCTACTATAACAGTGCATAAATGTGTTTATACTGTCAGTAGTTTAATTGGTTAAAATAGTGCATTAGTTACATATAAATATGCAGTGAGAATTTTGATGTAAAGATTTATATAGCGCTTTGTATTTCAAATTTGCAAATTTGTTTAATAAGTTTAGTGTAGACATTTACAATTACATATTTTTTGCTGGTTGTTAAATCCGCATGTAACCACGCTGTATTGCGAAATCTCCTATCCGTAGTCGCGCTGTTCGGACGTTCTCTCGTGGTACTGGCGTCTTGCCGCGAGGTTTGCCGAAGTATCCTTTATGTGCTGTTACAGGAATTCCTCCAGGTGAAACTACACTGCACTATATTTTTTAAAGATTCCACTTGTCACTTTTTTATTTATGCAAATTCACCTTGTTTCAATTTGTTGTTTTACCAATTGCTTGTGTTGAAATTGTTGAATGTTTTTTCGGACTAATGTCACTTCCACTAATGTAACATTCTGACTTTTGACTGTTAAATTTTGTTACGACATAAGATTACCAAGATGGCTGTGTAAGTATATAAATTTTTACTGATTTGTTGACTATAACTGATGGCAATTGTTTTTCTAGGAACAAAACTAACGATGTTACTGCTACAGGTAAACATGGAAGACTGGCTACCTCGAGCCCGGATATTGGTTTTATTAAATGTGAAAAACAAGTGAAGCCTCTGTAGCAACATAACAATCATATTTTTTAAATTTTATTTCCGCAAATACTGACTTTTGAATTGACCTATGATGAATTTCATTAATTACAAATTTTTAACTTATATTATCTATACACATCTTCCATTTAAGTCCCTTATAGCAATTCACATACTGCTAGTGACTATTTTACATACATTTATTATCAAAATTTATGTTCGACACTTTTGTGTCTCAGTACTGATAAAAAATTGATTTAAAATTTCCAAATTAATAAAACATAACAATACATATATTTATGGAAGGTCCCACCACGTCATTTTTTAGGACTCTTATAGCATCTCATTGTTATGAAGGCACCTAGATTTAGGATAATTTGAAAAAATTTTCAACGCCACCTTAGGGGCTTCTCTACAAATTTATTGTAGCTTGTATACGTCCCTAATAATCAGTAATACAGAAGATGACGGCAAATTTAGTACAAATCCCGTTTGTAAACATTTGTTTGTAATTTTGTCAGTTCATATCAAGTCGATCAAGTCCTTCCGACTTGGTTTTTGACATAAAAATTAGTTTCGTATCTGATATTAAACCCCTGTACCTCGGAACAACTTTTCCTCAGACTGTACTGGTAATGTTCCTACTGCGTATCTGATCACATCTGTGACCGATTTTTTAAATAAAAATCATGTTTTAACTGTCAACCACTCCCCGTATTCGCCTGATTTAGCATCGTGCGACTTTTCCCCTTTCCGAAAAATGCATTTGCTGATGAAAGGAAAGCGATTTGCGGACGTAGAAGCCATCGAACTCAACCGACATGCTTTTAAACCTTGGAAATAGCTGTCGGAAAGAGACTATTTTGAATAAAATATATCGGTTTTGCCAAAAAAACTTTTTGTTGATCTTGATCTTAAAAGTCCCGTTTACTTTGGAACGTACATTGTAGTTTACGCATTTTTATTTGTTTTTAAAAAATTTAAAGAAACTACAGTTGAGAAATATTTGTTTTTGTAAAAGCTACACATCGTCTCATATCATTGTTTTGAACCATTCTGGTTTCACTCACAGAACAGACTCCTATTTAATATGGTTGACTTACAAAGGTGACAGTTCTTTGTCCCCTTAAAAGCTATTTTTAAAAAAGTGTTTGTCCTTTTAGATTTGTATTATACTGCGTTACGATCACACTCAATAAAATTCTTTTTATCAAATACTTTTAAAACGGCTTTAAGCACTTGATTCTCTGGATTGTAAGATGAATAGCCAATGCCATCTTGTCTGCAGCGGAGGTCAACCATTCACAGTTCATCAAGAAATAAATCATCGTAATGTGTTACCGACTGAGGCTGAATTATTAATGACAGCGCTGCGATTATAATTTCATAAGGGCCATTACCAAACGTTACACGCGGCCGCGGCAAGATTTTACGTTCCCCGCACGCTGTAACGTCTACGTTGGGCAGCTAAGGGCTACCAACTATGCACACAAAAACGCCGCAAATGAACTTAGGACCTTTATCGCGCAGCGCCAGGGCCGGACAAATCTCCTGGGAAGTGCATAACTGCGTGCCCGCGATACATTTACAGCCGCAGTATTCTCCGGATGTTGTCTTTGAAATTCAGGATATAGCACAATAACTTTGGATTATACCAGATTTGAAAGTTGTTTATCTGTTGGTCGGTTAATGTATTTTTTGTTTCCTGTTTCCGTCCTCTTTACAGGGTGTTAATTAAAATACGTCAACAAACATTAAGGGCCGTTTGCAGCGATAAAATATAAGCAATTAGCCATGCTTAGATTGAAAATTAAATTGAACCCCTTGATAAATCACGCTTGAACTGATTGAAGGGGTACCACTACTGTAAAATGTCGTTTCTGATCAGCAAGAGCTAGCAATTGCAAAGAAAAAAAAATTGTCTAGGCATAAAACTTCTTTCCCCTTCTAGAAGGTTCAAAGCATCTTTTAAATCAATAAACAAAATAGATTTTCTGAAAATTTTACAGTGGTGTGTATACCTAACATTTATAACATTACGTTTTGCGTTATTTTTGAATCTTTCAAATTAAATAGTTTTAAAATTATTTATGGGGATTATTACTGTTTCTTATTATTTTTTTTAAATCCGAATGAAAAGGATTTGTTACTCCGCAAACAATTTTATCATTTATTAGTGATAAAATTAGATCATAAGAAGGATCTTTCTTTACTTTTGGAAGCAGACCACCATCAGCACATCTTATCTGGAACTTTTGATGTGTCTTCCCCACATTTTTTTTATTTTCATAAAACATTTTTTAAACTACAGTAGCTTTAACAACTGTCAAGAGAAATGGCATTGAATTCAGTTTCCACTGTTTCGAGGAAACAGCTGCTTTTCCCCTTATGAAAATATTGTCGGTTTTTTAATTTCTATTTTTTTCGTTCAAAATAAGCAACTTAGTTATTACTTTGTATTAATTTTTACATAAAAAGTAGTTATATAATTTCTCTATATAAAAAAACACACGTCTTTTTCTGGCCGTTTTTTAAATAAAATAATTATTTTGTTTACAAATCATTCAAATTAAACCTATTTTCCATGTTTACAACGCAACAGACATTTTCGATAACACATATCAGACGTTAATATTTATGGTTATAATACAAATAAAGAAGTAATGTGAACGTAGTTCATTTTACTCGTTTAATATGGCTGATAGCCCGGTCAAAATAGACATTTCAAATAACGAAAATTCCGACAGAGCTAAATTTTGGTGGAGACCTTGGGTACACCATTAGAAATAAAGTGTCAAAAGTCCCCATCGATCCCATGTATGCTAAAAAAGTTATTCGGGGTTAAAAGTCAAAATTTGAGGTTTTTTGTATTTCTTTCGAAAACGGTAAGTTTTATAAAAAAAGTAGCCCTGACAAAAATTATAGATCTTAAAATTATCTACACAAAAATGGTCCTTATACTTTTTTTTCTAAGAATCACCATTCCTGAGATATCGCGATTCTAATAGTTGAAGGAGTCACGTTCTACATGTATGCACACATTTCCACACCACCTGTGAGGTGGTGTACTTTGGCGCGTTTTTTTTAACGTGGTTGCCCCGGTAGGCCTACTCCACGAACTGTTATGACGGAATTTTCAGTTACAATACTCTTTTAACTGCATGATGATTATTATTGATATTGATATTGGTTATTGACTTTAACTGTAGTTCTGATTTCTTTGATATTTTAATATGATTCATATTCTTCAAAGTCGACTTCAACAGTCATGTCTTCTTCGATTTATTCTTCTTCTCCTTTCTCTTCTTCTTGCTGGATGTTCATAAATTGTTCAAATGAAGATGAATCAGCTGTCTCTTCATCGAAATCACATGAATCTTCGTCTGTTGTATTCAATTGGACATTTGAGCAAGACCGGCTTTGGCAATTAGTACACGCTGGAGAACACAATAACCCTACTCATCTAAAGCCACATTTAGCACTACAACCTTTTTTGCAATTGCAAAAAATAGTGTTTAGGAGTTTTTCCGGAGCAGGTGGGAGAAAAGTTTGAATCGGTTCCAAAGTATTATCTGTTAATCCAACCCCAGTCTTCTGGGTTCAGTTGATTGCCTAGCCATGTCTGAACTTGATAGTATACTCGATACAAGTGTTGATTAGCAGAAGCCGATGTTGGAGGAAGACAAGGTAGTTGTACTTGTTTCTTGTTTCAAGGCCATGCGGGTAGAGGGGATTGACTAAGGGACTGAGTTTCTCTTGGGTGTATATTCTCAGAATAATATAGTTTATACATATAACAGACACAAATAGGCATTTTTACTTGTATTAAGTGCCTGACTATGTATATACGTGGCATATATGTGCATATCATGTAGAACGTGACTCCTTCAGCTTTTAGAACCGCCATATCTCAGGAATGGTGATTCTTAGAAAAAAAGTATAAGGACCATATTTGTAGATAATTTAAGATCTATAATTTTTGTCAGGACTACTTTTTTGATAAAACTTACCGTTTTCGAAAAAAATCCAAAAAACCTCAAATTTTGACCTTTGACGCCGAATTACTTTTTTAGCATACATGGAATCGACGGGAACTTTTGACACTTTGTTTCTAATGGTGTACCCAAGGTCTCCACCAAAATTTAACTCTGTCGGAATTTTCGTTATTTGACCACTATTTTTATGTCTAATTTGACCGGACATGGCTTAAAATGCAGGCGGTGCAATGTATCAAAAATAAAACCAAACTTAAATATTTAAACAAGCCTAATACAACCACCCACTCTATGGCAACTTTTTACTTAGACTTTCGACTGAACCTTGTTATATTATTCTGTATTCGAACACTTCTTAATTTGTGTTTGTCACTTTTTGTGTACTTTCACTGTTTTTTTGCAGTATTGAGCACCTGTGTATTCGATGCAGGACAGTAGTGAAGCCTGGATGATTTGGACACTATTGATGGCATCTAAAAGCGCTCTTGAGCTTGCAACAATTTGCATTGAAAATAAAAAGTTTATTGGATGTTTTTTGTGTATAATAATAGATTGGTTGTGTGATTTTTATTATTATCATAAAATAAACGGATAACTTCAAATTTTTCGTTATCACTAAACATAATTTCGTTGTTAAAAATGGTTTGTAATAGGAAATAAATTGATGATAAATAACCTTCTGTCAAAGTCATTTGTTTGTTCCGCGTGCCTCGTCCATAGCTACTGCGATCCGTCGGGCATAAATTTCCCTCCCGTTTTTTTCAAAAATAGTTTTAAACTGAAGTAAGTCGAAAAGTTCTGAATCAAACAGTAACATATATATTTTTGATAAGAGAAAAATTTTAAGAAGCTAAGTATGCACTAATATAGCGTGTTCCATTTAAAAAAAAATGTTTTCTTTAATTTAGTAATTTCCATTATTCAATTGTTTTTCCTAATCCTGCATCATAAAAATTCATGAAAAAGCTAAAACTTTTGTATAAAAAACTTTTTTGAAATTTCAATAATAAACACAATAAGTTGTTAGATTAATGAACCCTTAATGAACTGTGGATGACCAAAGTCAACATTCAGTCGAAGGTCTTGGTAGCTGTGCCAAACGCCCATTGTTCATTCTCAAATTTCTGCGCTCTTGAAACAAAGAATGTTTTGTCCAGAAACGATATTCATTCGTCATCGTGACTCGATTCTACGTTTCAGCTACCTCGCACTGTTGGTTGGTGCAAATTTTTGTTCTTGGCGGTCGTTCTTCTAACATCATCAAACTCTATGGGCGTCGTCTGTTTTGGCTCACAATCGATGTGTCTGAAGTGGTTTTCGTTGCCGTATACCACTACAGCGGCGAATTTCTAAAAATCAGTGAAAATCTTGATCTAGAATATGTACTGCTCGATCTATGTAATTTTGGAACTTCTTATGGTTCTATGGGTGACTTCTTGGCAAACATTGGACATATTAATGAAATTTGAAGCTTGGAGCTTCACTCAGTTTTGAAAGGTTTCATATTACAACTTTTTATATATGTAATTTTCTGACTTTGATGTTAAAAGTAAATCTCTAATATTATTTTAATATACAGAGAGTATCCGTAAATCACTGTATTGAGCAAAATCAACATAAACAGTTCAAATCCGCCATTAATACCTTGTTACAGTAAAGTTGAACTTTTTGTCCTTTTGAAAATACAAGTTTGAAATGAATGTATTTCATCGGTGAATACATTCGCAAAATGACGTTTGTTGTTGATTGTTTCACAACAGTTAACAGTTAATTTGTAAAAAAAATCTATAGGTTTTAATATCCACACCATTAAAACAATATTGTGCGTATACCTTACCTAACAATTAATTGGTTTTACAAAGAAATATTTTATGTTTTTTATTTAAAAGATGTAAGTTTTGGTTATAACTCAGAAACTATAAACTACAGTCCATTTACAAAAATTTTCTCAAATTAAAAGGACAGCCAAAAATGCAAAATGCACTCTATCTTTTAAACGAATTGTAACCTGTAGGGTTATTTCTTTATTTATCTATCTACCGTTATGACCAGTATCATAACGAGTCTGGATTTCAAAAGAGTTTATTATTTGATTCTCGAAAGGGAGTTTACAATTATCATTATACTGTAATTAATACGTGGGAACTTAGATATGATGTATGTTCAGAGAATGAATTTCAAGCACTTACCATTCATTGCTTACGTAAAATGTAATCTAGTGACTGACTGTACAGGGTGACACTGAGGTTGGAGAGAAACAAAAAGAAACACCACAACTTCCAGGAAGGGTTTTAATAACAATAAACAAAACAAACAAACAAGAAAAATAACAACATAACGGCTCGAATAACATTATTAATAGTCCAGACGGTATCTGTTTCAAAAAGCCATATTTGGGTGAATCGTATATCCACGGAGATTTTTGGCTTTTTGGCTTTCAAATATCACTAGAAATGAAAATTTTTCTATGCGCATAAAAAAAAACGTGGGCTTAACTTTTGACGGCACAATATGTTAAAAAAATTGGAAAAATGTCATATTTTTCTTCCTATTTAATTATGTATCTTTTTAAGAGTTGATTTTAGGCGAAAATGGAAGAGGAAAAAAATGTTTGTAATTAAATTTTTTACAATACATGACTGGTTACAAATCGAATGAATCATGATTATTATGGTAAAAATCGAAAAAATCACAAAAATGGGGTTAAAAAACAATACTTTTTAGGGAATTTTTTTGGTGTATTTAAATTGGGTGTAGGACCTTTATACTTGGCTCAAGAAAACTTCATGTTATGTAGAATCATCACACCAAATTTCATCAAAATCGGTTCGATAGATTTTGCATAATAATTTTGCAATCCAGATTAAAAAAAAATTGCAAATTTTCAAAATTTTGCACAGCAAAAACCAAGGCCCTTAGATACTTGAAAATTTAATCACATATAGAAGGGCTCTCAGGCTTTCAAACTTTTTTTGAAAAATTCGAATCCGTCAATTAGGAGAGCTCTGGCGCTTGTTTAAACATTGGTCGAATTTTTGTACTTATAAACAATTAGAACTTTGTGAATATTCAATCAAATCAAATTTTTTAAAGCAGGTTTTAAAAGTTCTTGGAAAGACGCTTTTTTAAAAAAAAACAGATCGATTGATCAATTAGTTACGTAGTTATAGCCGTCATTTACACTAAATGTACTGGGACATCCGGGCTAATTTTTCGAAAAATACCTTTGGTATTCCGAGTACTTACCAGGTCTAAGATTACAATACTTTTCTTCATTGGCAACCTACTTTAAAACGTGTTTAAAGTTATTTATGCAAGCGAGAAATTCAATAAAATCGTACGGGTGGTGGTGGTGGGGGAAGCAGAGAGCGCGGCCGCTTCGGCCTGCTCGAAATTGAATCGTCTATAACTACGTAACTAATTGATCAATCGATCTGTTTTTTTTTAAAGAAGCGTCTTTCCAAGAACTTTTAAAACCTGCTTTAAAAAATTTGATTTGATTGAATATTCACAAAGTTCTAATTGTTTATAAGTACAAAAATTCGACCAATGTTTAAACAAGCGCCAGAGCTCTCCTAATTGACGGATTCGAATTTTTCAAAAAAAGTTTGAAAGCTTGAGAGCCCTTCTATATGTGATTAAATTTTCAAGTATCTAAGGGCCTTGGTTTTTGCTGTGCAAAATTTTGAAAATTTGCAATTTTTTTTTAATCTGGATTGCAAAATTATTATGCAAAATCTATCGAACCGATTTTGATGAAATTTGGTGTGATGATTCTACATAACATGAAGTTTTCTTGAGCCAAGTATAAAGGTCCTACACCCAATTTAAATACACCAAAAAAATTCCCTAAAAAGTATTGTTTTTTAACCCCATTTTTGTGATTTTTTCGATTTTTACCATAATAATCATGATTCATTCGATTTGTAACCAGTCATGTATTGTAAAAAATTTAATTACAAACATTTTTTTCCTCTTCCATTTTCGCCTAAAATCAACTCTTAAAAAGATACATAATTAAATAGGAAGAAAAATATGACATTTTTCCAATTTTTTTAACATATTGTGCCGTCAAAAGTTAAGCACACGTTTTTTTTGCGCATAGAAAAATTTTCATTTCTAGTGATATTTGAAAGTCAAAAAGCCAAAACTCTCCGTGGATATACGATTCACCCAAACCAAAACAGATGCCGCCTGGTCTATAATTAGTTTATTGACACGCGACAGCGTACCGAGATTCAGGGAATGCGAGATTCACAGCAAAATTTGAAAAAAACTTTATCCATTATTAAATTTAATTAATTAGCCCGAGACTCTAAAACTAAGTCGACTGCTCAATGTGGAACCTAAGGAAGAACTGACTTTTTTTTCGTAGATCTCTCCTGAATTTGACACTTCGCTTCGACACGCCCATTTCTTGGGTCCAGACGTTTCTGTTCTTATCTTACTGGCGGGAACCCTGGATATTGGGACGCTTTGGAATAACTATGCCATGTTAATAGTTATCTAAATAATTTTGAGACTAACAAATAACCCTAGCCTTCTTCTAGTAACTGCGTGTAGCGGTATGAGACGGATTAGCCATCTCATTTAATATATTCTTAATAACTTGGAAAATCCGCCTAAAAACCAGCTATTTTACTTCCTTTTCCTCACAACATTCTAACAACTTATTCTTGGAATTCCTACGTTCTTTGGAATGCATTTCGCGCGTTATTTGAAATATCGATTCTTCTCTTTACACCTGCTCAACACATGGCCCCGACTCTAAGTTAACTTGTTAAAAAAATATTGCTAAATTTCTCCAAAGGACGACGCTAACCTACTTAAAAGCCCTTAACTTTCGATAATTTGTGTTGACTGAAATATTTTACTTTTTGGACCATCCGTTCCGAGAACTAACAAATAAATTACTACGCGTCTCGGCAACAAAAGTTGCAGAATAAACCAATAAAAATGCGGTTTTCGCCATTTAATTTTTCTCGAAAGTAGAGCCTGAAAAACCGTATCTACTTATTGTGTGTTACTTCGAAAATAGCAAATCCCAGTGACTTCTGAATGTGTAAAGAGAATAATGTTTGAAATATTGAGTAAGTGTTGTATCGAAAGGTTCCATTCCCAATTTTCCATTTGGAAATTAATTAGTACGTAAATTCAGCAAGGTAGTAAATTTCCAATTAATTGTATGCAAACATTGGTTATAATTTACACTCAACAGAATTGTTTCGTGGGTGTAAAAATTGCGTTATAAGTTGTTATTGTATAATAAGAATTCTAACAATAAACTTTGAATTTGTACTTGTAGAAAACAAAAGAAAATATAACATTTGATGTAGTAATTTCTTATTGGAAATTTTATGGTTCAGTAGGTACTCCAGCAAAACATCATTTAGTTTTACAAGTGAATCTCTGCAGACAACACGATAACATCTAGAACAATTCTCTGTGTTGTAAAATTCACTCCGCTGCTGATGTAATATTGTAGAAAATACGTTTCCTATTCTTTTCGTAGTGACGTAACCCTATTTTTATATTTTCGTCGTTTAGTCACGCGAGCAATCCAAATAAACCAAGAAAACCTAAATATGAACTAGATGAAGTTGTCGAGAAAGCAAGAACATGTATACACCCTTATCGCCTAGAGGTCGGTCAGGGCGTTTTATACTCAAGGGCAAAAAACGAATTCGTTTAAGGTTGATTTGCAGTTAACGACCACAATTAAGTCGTTATTAATTGTTAATTATACAGGGTGGGCCATTAGTGTGAGAAAGAAAAATAACTCCCTTGTTACTCAAAATACAGAAAAAAGTTTATATAAAAGTTATACAGAATCAAGAAACATAAACTACAAAATTAATTTGATACATACCGGGTGATGAGTAAAAACGGGACACGCCAAATATTACATTTATTAAATTGCATATTTTTAACATCCGAATTTCCGAGAAAATTGTATACAGGGTGTTTGGAAAAGTTGGTACAAAATTTAAGGGGGTGAAAGTAGAGCCAAAAATAATAAAAAAGTTATCTCTTATCATTTGGATATTTTTAAAAATAACTTTCTTTGTGATTAAGATAACGGAATGAAAATTGTAGGTAATAATCATACCATAAGGGTCTTTAACTATCATAAGTTTCATCAAAATCGGTTATAAATAAGGAGAGTTTTGTAACTACTCTTAGAAATTTTTCGAATTTTTTTTATTCCTTTGAATTATTAAGCAAATAATATTATTTTTTAATGAATTAGACTTTTTTGAAAAAAAAAAATGTCTACTTATTTTTCGAATTCTGCGTAGTTTAGTCAGAAATAATTATTTTTTAAATAATGTACGGCTCAGAACATTTTCACATAGTAGGCATCTTTCATAGTGACAGTTTCATTTTAAGTAGTTACAAAACTATCCTTATTTATAACCGATTTTGATGTAATTTATGGTAGTTAAAGACCCTTATGGTATGATTATTACCTACAATTTTTATTCCGTTATCTTAATCAGAAAGATCCAAATGATAACACCCCTGTGGAGGGCCATATCTCAATAACGGTGCTCCCGAGGACCAATGTTTATAGGAACTTTTTTATTATTTTGGGCTCTACTTTCACCCCCTTAAATTTTGTACCAACTTTTCCAAACACCCTGTACAGGGTGTCCCGAAATTCATGCAACAAAATTTGGTCATCGATTCTATAGACAAATTTAGGGGACCCGTATTTTTTCTTTTTGACAACTGGCCCCCTCTTTCGGAGTTATAACCCCCTGAAATCTGCCCCTAAGAAGTCTTTTTTATATCTCAAAACCATGTTGTACGAGAATCACTAAATTGGTTCATAGGGGTTTTATGACATGTGGAATCTCACAGTGCTACGCTTTTTGGCGAGAAACCCCCTTAAGACACTTTTTCGTGGGCCTCCTTGTCTTGTCCTTGGAACCAGAAAAATTTGGTCGCAAATTTGATTTTTTTTAATTATTAGTTAGCTAGAAAGCGATTGAATTTAGAAATTTTTTTGTCTCTTGATATTTGTTTCGTAAAACTAAATGTTTTGAGAAAATGACGAATCACGATATGCATTCGATCACATTTTGACATTTTTCTCGAAAACATTGCTTTTTACGAAAAAAGTATAAAGAGGCAAGAAGTTTCTAAATTTAATGGCTTCCTAGTGGACAGATAAATTTTAAGAAATTTAAATATGCCACCAAATTTTTTTGGCTCCAAAGACAAGGCGGTTCCCCGCCAAAAAAACGTAGCACCATCAGATTCCACATGTCACAAAACCCCTGTGTACCAAATTTAGTGATTCTCGTACAACAAGATTCTGATATATAAAAAAAAAATTATTCTTAGAGGCGGACTTCAGGGGGCTGTAACTCCGAAAGAGGGGGCCACTTGGCAAAAAAATAAAAATACGGATCCCCTAAATTTGTCTTAAGAATCTGTGACCAAATTTTGTTGAATGAATTTCGGGACACCCTATATATGGAAATATAAACAGTTTACCATTTTAGTGCGGGGTTGCCAAGTTACGTAGAAAATTCTTCGAATTTTTGAAAAAACACGGCCTCGAAGAAGTTGTATTAACTTTCAGCTACTAAAACTTGTTTTTCCTTGTTTTTTTAAAATGGTGCTAGCTTTTTAAATGTAGCGACTTTAACAGTTGATAAAGGACTTCACTTTGAACAAAAAAGTTCATGCTAACATAGGTTGTAAATCGCCACATTTGCTTTCGTTAGTACTTACTTTTTGTGGGATATAAAGAAAAAAGTAAAAAATATTAAATTCGACACCCTGTATCTCGATGACAAGGCGATTTATGTCTACATGAACATTTTTGGTCAAAATGAAGTCCTCTATTAACTGTTAATTCAACTCTTAACGTTAGTACGCTTAAAAAGGAAACACCCTGTATAAGCGATTACACAGCATTATTCAACAATATTTGAAAAAGTCTGATATATATTTTTAATTTCAGCGTGTTAGCTAGTGATTTTAAATTCCTGATTTATTTATAATTTTTTTTTATCTAAATTGGTCCATAGAACAAATCTTTGAAGTTACAACATGGATTTAAAAAAATAACATGCATATTTCTGTCGATTATTGCAATATTTTCAAAACTTTTTTTCAAAATTTGAGTAACTTTTAATGTTTAGCCTCTAGTATTAAGTTAAAAATTAAAAACCGATTGGATGATTCAGCCTATGAAAGACTTCCTTATTATATATTATACATATACCGGCTATAAATATCCACTAATCAATATCGGTACAGTCTAGATATTTCATATAGGTAACTCTCATGCAGCAAAAATTTTTATTATGTAGGTTGAGATTTTTAACTAATTTCTAACTAATTGTAATAATCGTTTACATAAATTAATAGGAAGAATAGGTTTTTTATACTGTCATGACTTTTCAGATTTGAAGATTGTATTTTATTTAGAAATATTGACAGCAACCTACTAGATATTAATGTATCAATAGAAATTAAAAATACAGAACTTGCAATAATAAAGTATGTTTAATTTTTCCTCAAAAACAGTGCATCCTACGAAAAAAATTGAAGAGACCAATTTAATTCAGAGTTGATGTCGGATTTCTAAAAAAATATCAAAATGAGAAAAACTCAGTGGCGTACCATTTTTTATTAATTAAGATGGCATTCTCGCACGTACGCCACTGGTGCAAGTAGAAATATTCTGATCACCCCAAAAAATGCACATTTATCCCTCCAAAACTCTGAAATAATTAATAAAAATAAATAAAAAATTAAAATTTCAACACTGTATCAACGGAAACAAAGCATATTTCGACCTACGTTTATATGAACTCTTTTTCACAAAATAACTTCGGCAACCATTCCCTAAAATATTTCGCACTTATTTACAAACACCCTTTATATATTTCAGAAAATACAATAAATGTAATAATTAATGTGTTTTTACGTTTATGTAACAAATGTAAATATAATTATACTTATATAGTTCACTTGAACATTAACGATGAATACACATTTTTCTATAGTTTAATGTAATTTCTCTGTAATTTTACTCTGATGAATACATACATATTTTCGATCATTTAGTCATTTGCCACGAATCACATTTATAAATTTTAATTTAATAAATAAGTTATTCTTTCTTTAGTTAAACGAAACAATTACTTATTTTTACACTGACCTCGTCAATAATTTTAACTTATGTAAATATGCGTTCAATTATACAAACAATTTGTTTCTTAATAATCTTTCGAAATTAATTCAAGCAATGATCTTCGATACTAGGAATCAAGGTATGTAAAAGATAAGATAGACAAGATTCCTAACTTATGACATTGCTGGAAATAACTACTCTATGGGTTCCACGCCCCAACTAGCGTTGAATCACACCAACAATATCTTGTACATAGCTATTAATAAATAATCATCGTAATAATAAAAATTTGACATAAAAAATCAGTTCATATGATCTAGTTATATTCAATCCTTCTGTCATATTTTCAAAAAGTTAGACATTTATACAGGGTGTCCCGTTCATATTTCAAAAATAGTTGCAAGTTCCTCATGGGAAAATAATAGAGGTAGTTCATGTAAAGTTTTTTTTCGTTTTTTTCTTAGACACCCTGTTTTCGAGATACAGTGTGTTGAAGTTGTTACTTTCCAAATGGTTTTCCTTAATTATCTTTAATTCGGCTAGAGATAAAAATGTCAAAATTTGTACACGAGTAAACATCAACCGTGCGTTAAGAATAATGTGCAAACGGTTTCTTTCTGAAAAGCAGTATCGCCGATACAGGTAATTGAAGGGGTACAATCGAAGAAAAAATATGTTAAAAGTCAAAATTTATTATATTTCTAAACGGTTCTGTAAACTCTAAAGGATACTACAAAAAAAAAGTATACTTGTCGAAATTCGGTACCATGTACCATTTTCGGGAAAAATGAAGTTACATTTTTTTGCTTACATAAAGCGGCACTAGTACATTAACAAAATATTAAAGTAAAAGAGGACCTTAACATTGAATGAGCTGAAGACATTTAGCTACGAACAGTATTTGCATATAAGACTATAATTTTAATTTCTTACGTATCACATGAAACAGTTAAATTGTAACATTCTCCTAACTAAAATAAAAATAAAAAATATTTTATATTTCAGTTTGCTGTAAACTAACATTTAAAAAATAAGTAAAAAAAAATAAAATTTATTTTATGTTTCAGTTTGTTGTAAACATTTAAAAAAGTAAGTCAAAATAAACAGATTATGGTTATTAATTATCTATTATTATTAACTAATTTTAGATTTTGTAAACTACTACACTACCATTACTAAAATAAACAATTGTTGATTGGACTGAATTGTTTATGGACATGAATTCTTAAAAAAAGTGATAAAAACAGAAAAATATTAGAAAACAGACTTGGAGAGATACTGAAATTGTCCCTCATTTCCTACTATGCAACTTAATTTTTCTCGAAAATGGTATATGCTACCGAATTTCGACACGTATACCTTTTTTTTGTAGTATTCTTTAAGGTTTACAGAACCGTTTAGAAATGTAATCAATTTTGACTTTTAACATATTTTTTTTCGATTGTACCCCTCCGATTACCTGTATCGGCGACACTGCTTTTCAGAAAGAAACCATTTGCACATTATTCTTAACGCAATGTTTACTCGTGTACAAATTTTGACATTTTTATCTTTAGCCGATTTTTAGATAATTAAGGAAAACCATTTGGAAAGTAACAATTCAATACACTGTATCTTGAAAACAGAGCGTCTACGAAAAAAACTTTACATGAACTACCCCTAGTATTTTTCCATGAGGAACTTGCACACAAGTTTTTTTTGAAACATGAACGGGACACCCTGTATATAATTTTGTTTTGTTAATATTCCGGTCGTGAATTGTAGTTATTTACTGTATTTTATATATTTCAATTTTCCTAATCCATAATTCGTTTCTTTAAAATATTAAATCTAGTATTGTGAATAAATAAATAAATGTATTTTAATGGGAATTTCAAACGTAGGTATATTGCTAACCGCAAGAATAGCCTCTTTCAGTTATTGTAATTCTACTAGGTATTTACATCCCTTTTTTCAGTGTATACTCGTCTACTGTTATCTGTATTACCCTTCCCGCATTGGCTTGAGCGTGGGCAATATGGAAGCATAAAGCAATTGCTCCTGTACCGATAGTGGGTCCTTGTACCATAGGATTAAATTTTGTATACGTATGCGAAGGACATATCGGCGACACGGGGAACGACGTGTCAGGCATTTGCTAATTAACTCCCTGTGTCGTAGTTCCCCGAAATAGATTTAATACCACCGAAGAGGCGTTTCACTTTCGATAAATAATTGGCCGTCCCGTGCTGTTAAAAAAAAAATAGCGTGGAATATTTGATTCGTTTTTGTGCGTCTACAAGAAAATTTTATAGACATAGAAGAATAAAGCGTTTTTCAGAGTTATTATCACGACTATTTAAAAAATACAGTGATTCTGTCATAATGTCATTAATTTTTACCACGTACTCGAAAGACCTAATAAAGACAGAAACTCGAAAAAAAAAATTACCCCTTATAGACTAGGCGGTATCTGGTTTGGCTTCCAAGAACTTTTAAAACCAGGTTTAAAAATTTTGATTTGATTGAATATTCACAAAGATATTCTAATTATTTATAAGTACAAAAATTCGACCAATGTTTAAACAAGCGCCAGAGCTCTCCTAATTGACGGATTCGAATTTTTCAAAAAAAGTTTGAAAGCCTGAGAGCCCTTCTATATGTGATAAAATTTTTAAGTATCTAGGGGCCTTGGTTTTTGCTGTGCAAAATTTTGAAGATTTGCAAATTTTTTTTCAAAATCTGGATTGCAAAATTATTATGCAAAATCTATCGAACCGATTTTGATGAAATTTAGTGTGATAATTCTACATAACATGAAATTTTCTTAAGCCAAGTTTAAAGGTCCTATACCCAATTTAAATACCCCAAAAAAATTCTCTAAAAAGTATTGTTTTTTACCCCATTTTTGCGATTTTTTCGATTTTTACATTATATGTTTTGTAAAAAAATTAATTACAAGCAATTTTTTCCTCTTCCATTTTCGCCTAAAATCAACTCTTGAAAAGATACATAATTAAATAGGAAGAAAAATATGAGATTTTTCGAATATTTTTTTAACATATTGTGCCACCAAAAGTTAAGCCCATTTCTAGTGATGTTTGAAAGCCAAAAAGCCAAAAATCTCCGTGGTTATACATACGATTCACCCAAATATGGCTTTTTGAAACAGAACAGAGAACAGAAATCGGCGCCCTCATATTAACATCTCATAAATAATAATAAAATATGCCAATTTACCATCGTTAGTCGTATCTTCCGCATTGCATTCCCGCAAATTTGAATAGGAGATATGTAGAATGTATGCAGAATACAATTCAACCCGCAGTTTATTTCGGATTGTTTCGCGTGTCAATCGTAATGGCTAATTTTGCGAATTTTGAATACGAGTATGTGGAAATGGTGGTTTCATATAGAAAATGTTTACGAAATGCGAATGCCGTTGCAGCAGAATATCGGAGGCGTTTCACTCATAGACAACATTTTCCTAGTCCCTTCGTGCGAGTTTTTCAAAGTCTTCGCGATACCAGGTCTCTGATACTGCCACGAAAACTTACAGGGCATCGGCAAAAAGACTTCAATGTGATAGAAGTTATTTTATAATTAATCGAGGAGCAACCTACTATTTCAACAAGAACGATTTCAAGACGGTTGGGAACATCCCAAAGCAACCAGAAAACTGTTTTTATGGCAAGACATGCTCATACCTTCTCGAGGTCCTTTCTGGGCAACAATGACAATTTAATGTTAAAATATTTTTGCAGGATCAAGCTTTTTTAGTTCACTTACCATGTTTGTTTCTACGACAGTAGGATGCGCTTACTGGTTGCTAAGGCTAACAAAACGGTAATTAATTCACTTACCGTTCTAGAACGGTAAATGAATAACTGTCAAAATAGACATTTTCAATATCGCATTGATTTGGAATGAGTTTTCTAAAATTCAGTTTTAAATGTGGGTAATTGATATATGTATTTTAAATCTATTTATTAATGTTGAAATTAAATGTACAGTTTGTACAATTGCTTACAGAAATTGGAGCAGTACATGTTTTTTCAATTTCGGTTTTAGTTATACAAGGTGTAACTGAAATAAGTATTCAAAATTTCTGAGCTTGTAAAACAAGTCGAAAAATGACGAAAACTTTAGTACAATTTTTGTCAGTGGCGGCTCCTAAGGGAGCTACTCTCTCCTAAAGGGGTAACCTCGGAAACAGTTTTTAATGCGTAACATCCAAACGGCTCGACATTAAGTCACGAAATTTTGGTGAGATATTAACCTTGACGTGCTTAATAAGTCTCATAAAATACATTTCAAAATTTGCTACAGGGGCGTGAGAAAATGCAGGACCCAGAGACAAATATAATCATATCTTTTTTGTAGCCAATTTTTTCTAGTTCCTGACTCGAAAATATTGAAATTTGAAGTATTTAACATAAAAAAGGTCCTCTTTTTAAATTTCAATAGGATGTGCCGTTTTCCACTAAAATCGATTTCAATCATTCCCAACGTGCTAGCAAAATTACATAGCAAAATAAATTAATTGCAGTGTGCCATGGGGAAAACAACTAGTCTGACAGTTAACAGACATGTCGAGTATTTTTAGTTTCAAATTTGTGCCATTTGAGTATTCGCAGTGCCGTTTTATAGTAAATAAAAATATCAAAAAAAATAGATATGTGGGCCGAAGAAAATCCTAATGCTCGGAAGGTAACCCATTATCAGCATTCATTTAAAATAAATGTTAGGGCTGCCACATTAGGAAATAATCTATTTGGATATCACATCATGCCTGGAAATTTAACCGGAGCAATGTACCATCAATTTTTGTCTACTAGATTGTATTAATTTTTAGAGGATATTTCTTTGGTAAGACGAGGTTCCTTTTGGTACATACATGACGGCACCCCTCATCACTTCAACCGTCAATGTCGACAGTGGTTAAACGAGCACTTCCCAAATCGCTGGATTGGCCCAAGAAATGATGCTGACATAAATTGGCCTCCACGGTCACCAGACCTCAACCCAATGGATTTTAACGTGTGGGGTCAAATTAAACAAAAAGTGTATTTCCAAGCTGTTGACAATGAGGAACAGTTGCGTCAGCGTATAGAAAATGCATTTAATGAACTCAATATGAAGCACAAACTATACCGGAACCTATTTTCTTTGGAAAACAGGTTACGTGCGTGCATTAGGGCAAACAGCGGACATTTTGAAAGTTGAATCTGTCTTCTTGACTAGGGCACATTTTCTGCTAAAGAAATTAAGATATTTGGTTAATTTGTTAAACTAAACTAAATGGTTTAAATCTGTTAAAATGTTACGTAGAAGTTTCAGCCGCTTACAATAGTTTAATAAATAATCTCATATGTATCTATTTTTTAGCTTTTATTTATATCACCATATTTTTATTTGTTACTATTAAGAGTGTTAAAAATATGTGACATTTCTATTAACTGTCAGACTAGTTGTTTTCCCCATGGCACACTGCAATTAATTTATTTTGCTATGTAATGAAAGTTGAATTTGGAGCACGTTGGGAATGATTGAAATCGATTTTACTGGAAAACGGCACATCCTAGTGAAATTTAACAAGAGGACATTTTTTATGTTAAATACTTCAAATTTCAATATTTTCGAGTCAGGAACTAGGAAAAATTGACTACAAAAAAGATATGATTATATTTGTCCCTGGGTCCTGCATTTTCTCACGCCCCTGTAGCAAATTTTGAAATGTATTTTATGAGACTTATTAAGCACGTCAAGGTTAATATCTCACCAAAATTTCGTGACTTAATGTTGAGCCGTTTGGATGTTACGCATTAAAAACTGTTTCCGAGATTACCCCTTTAGGAGAGCGTAGCTCCCTTAGGAGCCGCCACTGACAAAAATTGTACTAAAGTTTTCGTCATTTTTCGACTTGTTTTAAAAGTTCAGAAATTTTGAATATTTATTTCAGTTACACCTTGTATTTTTATTTAAAGTGAAATTAGCTATCGAGGCCAGTGAAGTCGAAGCTATAGTAGCAGGTAATGCAGGTTCGGCACAGGATTCAGAAGTATTGCAGGATGATGTGTTGTCATTATCGTGAAGAATTTTATCTGCATACTGTAGTTTATTTTGAAGGGAATCTTCGACGTAGCTTTCGGCAACGGTTGAAGATGTCCATCCACCATGCCTTTTTAACCCGAGCACATCCACACCTCTATTTGCTAGTAGGGTGGCTGAAGTACGGCGAAATGAATGACCTGTATAATTTGTAGGATTTTCTAGTTTTAAATACTCGGCTATCTTCGACGGCCACTGTCCAATTGTTCCATTTTCCACTACCTGGTTGTAGCACCTTCCATTGCGATAATTCAAAAATACATGCGAGCGAAGATTTTGTGTTTGTTGGCCGCAAGTTGATATACTTGGGGTAAATTGCTAAATAATGGATATTTTCATCACGTCTGTTTGTAACAGTAAATATTCGTAGAATATTTGTTTTTGTTTGCGGAATTTTTACAACTATATATGTTCCTTGGTCGTCAATATCCTGAATGGTCATTTTGTATAACTCTTCCCTTCTACATGCTCCCGATATTCCTAATATCAATGCTACCTAAAATGCAAAACGATACTTAGCACCTTTTCATGTAAAATCATTCAAATTTACCTTATGAATTAAATATCTGTCATCTGGTGCCTCAATTAGGAATTGCGACATGTCTTTCTTAGTAAACACACTGGCTTTTTTGGTCTGTAACCAACATTTTTCCGTTTGAGGTAGCCAATTAATGTCGAAAATTTGGAAATGTCAAGCGAGTCATGAACAAAAATTGTCCTTTTTAACATTGAATACTCTGCCCATAAGCTTCCTGGAGCTTTTAATTTTTCGTTCCTTTGGACAAAGTACGCCACCATAACTTTCTCGGTAATATGTTGGTTTTTTGTCTCACACCATGTCTTGAAAATCTTGTATGTATTTTCATAGCGCTCCCTTGATTTCTCAGGAATTAATGTGGAACATCCAACACTCCACGCTTCTTCTAACTCTGCATCTAAAGACGAATCGCTCATTTTACCAACACTTTGCTTTCTCAAATTCTCGTAAATGCAACGCGTCGTAAAATTTGAGAACTATCAATTATTAATAAATAACACCATAGCTACCGGTTCTAGAACTGTCAATTTCGTCAATTAAGAAATGACAACAATAAACATCAGTAGATTTCAAAAAACCTGCTTCGCAAATTTATTCAGAAACGTCATTTTTGACGTTACATAAAAAATTAAATACGTATATATAATTTCGTTTTCATTTATTCCAAACGCGCAAAAAATAGTATAAACATCACGAACGTTAAGAGTTATACCGTTCTCAGACAAAATTGGAGGCTTCGCTTCGCTGAGCCTCCAAACATTACCATAATTGCATACAGAAATCATTCATTACATATTTTAACATTTTAAATTATTATTGGCTGAAATGAACAAGAAAAAACATGAGTTTCTAAAATAGTCAATACAACTGTTTATTTGTGATGTCTACTACAAGGACAATGTTTAAATTTGGCAACGTCGCTTCAGGCCGACATCGAGATGACTTGGAAGCTGTGAATGTGTCAATAGCGCCAGCGCAGCGGTCAGAAGCAGTCTGAAGAGAGTTTTAAATATGATTTGAAATTTTTTTTCTTTTTCTGCGTAAATATGCATTTTAAATTTTATTTTAATCGCGTATTTGTATTCTACTATTTTTCCCTATTATCCCTTAAAATTGATGAGATTAATCACCTGGTATATTAGACAGAAATACAAATGAACTAAAGTTGGTACGTTTATTTGAGCACGAAAATGCTACCTCATTCATCGGTACCATGCTACCTCATACTACCTCATGCTACCTCATACCATATTCATTCGTATAACCTAGATTATACATGTGTAAGACTACGAATTTTACTATTAAATATTTGAAATGTTTAATTTAAAATGAGAGGCAGCACAGAGCGAGATTCCTAAGATTCCAAAATAGAACGACTGAGATATTGTCTGTAATTATTTATTTGAGGAATTTCCTGTTACTCTTTTTATTTATTAACAACCTTCATCGTCGCACGAGACGCTCAAGGGAACCACTCCAGTTTCAAGCTGGGGCACCACACGAAAGCGAAGAAGAAAAAATCCAACAACCAGCCAGACTCCACGGAAGGTTCAGGCAACACCAGAGATCGCCCAAATCCGGTGATACCAGAACAGAATTTGGCGAAGACAATCCGATGTGCGATCGAGCGTCGACTCTTGTATTCCAAGTAACCAACTCGGCGTTCTTGTCCAGTCCTCAGTACGCTCATAAGCTTTTACGCTCACTGCATTGTCGTGGAATATGATTAATTGGATTATCATTATTATCCTTTAGCGTCTAAAGGTGGTCGTGCACCCTTATACTTTTATCCCGTTGAACAACGGTAACTGGGTTCGTCTGTAGAACCGGAAGGTTAGTGGACTGTCCGCTTGCGAAGGGATTACCAGGATATTCACGCAAGTAAGAAAGTTCTAATACAGCAAACTCCTATTTCCATGGCCCTGTAAATTTCTGAATATAGAATTCCAAATTAATTTATTTCAACGATCGATTCTGAGAGATGAAAAGAGGTATTTCAAAGATTAAAACTGAATTCTGAAGAAAAAGAATAGTATTTTCAGATTAGGAAAATAATTAAGTATGTAAAAAAGATATTCCTTCTAAAAATATTACAAAATAATAATACCCAGATTTCTTTTTCTTCTTAAAAATACTATGTAGTATCGTTGAGTGAGGAAATACTATTTTCTCACTCAACGGTAGTATCCCTTAGTAAAATTACACCTTAGGTGTCGTAAATATACATATATCGATAATGTAAACTTACATTTTGGGTTAATTACACAAAAAATGTAAAATTACATGCTTAATGTAATTTTACTTATATGATGTAATTTACATTAGCTACTGTGGCATCAAAATAACCAATGACCAGTAGGTCATTGTTGATTTATTTTGATTGCACAGTAGTGTAATTTTACATAAGATTTTTGAAAATCATGACTTTTTTATAGGTATGTATGTTTCCCATTAAAGATCCGTATAATGTACATAATTCCCATTGTAATTCAATATAAGCATCAGAGAGACCCTGAATTATTTCAGCTCCAGATCGGCGTTCCGACCTTAATCCCTCCCCATGATATGCATTTGTCATCGGTTGCTATTAGTGTTAGTTGTGTTTAAGTCACGGTAATTTATATCGGATACATTTAGGTATCATTTAGGTAGTGGTTCGAACATTAAGACAAGAATAATTTAAGGAAAATGCATAATAAAAATGTGATACTGTTATTTTAGTAATTTATCATATGTCAAAAGTAAAACAAACAAAACAATTACAAGGAAACTATTCACTAAATATGTCAAAAGAATTTTAGTTTACGAATTATTATTTCTTTCGATGTACTGAGTGTTCTACTAAGAATTGAACACAACTTTATAGATTCTAAAGTCAAAATAGCCCAGTATGTACCGTAACCAAATATGGTTCCTTCTCTATTTACACAGTGTCAAATTTTTGTTCTTACCTGTGGGGGGCAATAATTACACTTTGCCAGTTATATAAATATGATCTAAACGTTTTTGTTCTATGTGTATCACAACTAGAACTAAAATACCTAAATAAAATTGACATACCTAGGAACTCTACGGTTTTATGCCACTTTATTACTTTAACTAAAACTTTGTAATTTCTTTAGAGCAATTTAACTTATTTTTGATCCATTTGTTTCGTGAGTAAACAATTCAAGTAGAATTATTTCATTTCAAGTTAGAAATGCTACAGTTCCACTTATTTCACGAGTACATGTATGTTGAATTTAATTCAAACGGGACTATTATGCAGCATGCTATTATTTTTTACTTGTTTCCACATCGCAACACACGCTTAATAAAAATTATTTTGCTAACACAATTTTATTTCCCAGTGTCGATGTTTTGTTAGAACAGTACAGTACCTTCTATGTCAATTAAGTACAATATGTGTAGCATTTCCACTAAAATAAACTGTAGATACCTATTACACTAGATAAATAACTCTACCTCAGGCCTACTTTTTATCGGTTAGAAATAATTTACCTATAGATACAAGGATCATATTATAACAATAACATAATAATAATCAACAAGGTTTTGTACAATATATGCGATAATTAAAATTATATAAAAAAACATTACAAGATTAATATAGGTGCATATAAAGGAGTATCTACCAATGTGTTTGTGAAGTCTTAGTGCACGTGCAGAGTTTAACAGGGCCGGCGCGGAGGTCGGTGGCCTTCACAGCTGACTCGCGTTTTAAATTGTTCAGTTATTTTTGGAACCTTGTAGTAGTTGGTGTCGTGTAAATTGTATTCGCATTGTGTATTTAAATAACTGTTTGTAAATAGTAACTATTAGTTGGAGGGGGAAAGTGATGTAAAATGCCAAAAGAGAAAAGAAATAGAATTATTTCAAATGTGGTTTAACAGTGATCCCGAAGGTTACAGGGACATACGTATTAAAGGAAATGGCCTGCTCTGTACTGTGTGAAAATGCAAAGAGTATTGGAAATAAATCCAGGATACGCCATTTTGGAAAACATATGTTTAGTTGTACCTGGTACATATCAGGAGTTACCAGCAAATATATTGTAATAGAATGAATTGAGCCAAAGATTTTAAAAATATCAAAGGGATTTGGGAACATAAAATTAGTAAAATTGATTTTATAGAAAAAATTATAAGTTTAATAAGTGTGACCAATAGGAGTACAGTAAATGGTGGAGATTGAGAAAGGAAAGACAAAATAAAATTAGTACATGATCAATTTTTGTAAAAAAAGGAATTACAAACAAAATTTAAAGAAAGATAATACGTATAATAAAGTATATCCGAAATTAAAAATGTGATTGGTAATTAAAATTTGAATTACTAGAATTAGAAAGTGATTTATAAAAATTAGTGGGATATGAAAAGAAAAGAATGAGGTAACTAAGAAAAAAATAATAAAATTGGGATGACAGCAAAAGTTGTAGAAATTATATTTTGAATTTTAATAAGGAAGAT
Organism: Anoplophora glabripennis; assembly: GCF_000390285.2. Classification (NCBI taxonomy): domain Eukaryota; kingdom Metazoa; phylum Arthropoda; class Insecta; order Coleoptera; family Cerambycidae; genus Anoplophora; species Anoplophora glabripennis. The sequence goes on from NW_019416514.1 coordinate 142,893, forward strand.
AATTTAATAACCATAAAGAAATAAGTGAAGTTAGTAAAGAAAATCATATATAAGAAGGAATAGAAGAAAACATAATCACAAAAAACTAAATCAATTGAAGATTAAGGCCAAGAGAAATCAAAGTAAGTCCAATAACGAAACAAGTTAAATGTTATAGAGCAATAACCAGTATCGAGTACGCCTACACCTAATTATTGTCACCGACCAGGGAGTAGTAATAAAGCAATATTAGAAAGAAGACAAATAACAAGGAATTGCATGACAGATGACAAAACAGCAACAGAAATTGTGCTAAACGGTTCAGAAAAGGGTTAGAGGAGTGAAAGGACCAACAAGAGAAGAAATAAGTGTGTTAGACAGTGACAGAAAAGTATAAAACAGAATTGTATTAGATTTAATATTGAAATCCAAATAATTGGATATTGTTATTTAATTAAGTTAGAGTAGATCGTGGCATAGGTATAGTTTAAGAAAATTTTTATTTATCGAAGATTGGATAATGTTGGTAAAATAAAAAAAAATTTAATGAAGTGTCAGCCAATCACATTATTTAATTTAATTGGAAATATAGTGAATTCAAGTCATTAAATGAATTAGAATTTTTTTACAAGAAATAGAATAACTAGTCAATTAAAATTCAAATATAATTTTTTTTGTCTGCCTACTCAAAATTTAATAGGTAAATTCATTAATCAGTGTAATATTTTAAAATTAGTTTACTAATTTTCTCAGAACCTTACCCAGATATTAAATTAAAATTTGTTTATACCTTAAATTAATTTGTTTTTAAACAGAAGCTTTCTCTAAACATAGCAAACAAAAATTTTAATTAAAATACTATTACATGCTCATGTGAGCTGTCGCCCAGAGAAAAAAGAAGGAAATAAAATACAAAGAAGAAGAAGTTAAGCAGAACAAGAAAATTAAGGTAAGAAAAATTTCTATATCTCAAGGAATTATAACAATATTTATATATAGTTCAAGCCTCAACAATTTCTCATACTTTTCGTTGTCAGCAGTAAGTACACGTTGAACAGTCATTTTCCCTACACAAGTTAATATTAAGTGATAAACGTCGCCGGACGGAAGCCTTGTCTCAACACCAAGGTTTATCTGGTAAGTGGTGTCATTTAAACTTGTATAGTTATTTTATTATCTAATTAGCCTTGCTCTTTGGTAATATGTAGTACTTATATGTTGCGACATATTTTCTGTAAACATATTAATATTTTCATTCGTAATCTGACTACGGTCCTGTTAAACTCCGTGCCGTACTAAGCCTAGGCAACTTACCAAAGAGAGCTTTTTTATGCTAAGTTTTGAATTTATTACTTTCCAGAATTATTTGAAAAGCAGCACAAAAACAGGAAACACACCCTTTCGCTCCTTTGTTGGGGAATCGGATTTTCGTTGCGACGTTTCATTTTTTAACGAACAGGGATCCTCATTAATTAATCCCGCTGGAAGCGGACCGCCGTGTACCGTAGATGGGCGTGTATCTCAGGAGGTGGCGGGCTGTGGAATAGGTTGGCCACATTGAATGCACATGACCAGAGCTGTGTTTCCGCTTGTCAACGATGTTGGTATTAGCGATTTGATTGATACCAGGCCTAGTGTGTTGCAACAACCGACCGTGCCGCGGCGGAAATCAATTGAGTGCAGCAACGCGACGGCACGTTGTTTACCGTTGACCGTTGGCGGTTGGTACGACTGGGATTTGCCAAAGTGTCCCATTTATCTGCATGGCATTGTCCGGGTAAAGCTTTTGATCTGTTTACAGACTCCACTTGTTAGGGCGGTTGTATCTGCGACTATTTCCAAAATTACACGAGCCCGGGGCCAATCGCGTGCGATTTATAGACGTAATTTTCCATACGAACATCGTTAATAATGGAAATAAAATTCATTTACATCGGTGACCATCGGCGCTTTGAAAAACTGGATTAACGTTGTCCATCTGTTGGACAACTGCAATAATTGCTTGTCATTCGGTGTATATTTATTAGCTGCAAATGCTGAATATTGATTAAAAACTAATTCAACCTGATCCCACACAAGTAGTAATTAAGTCAGTTTGTAGCAAATAATAGTAAGATTTGCCTCGCCGTATATAATATTCAGTTAAGAACAACTATATGATTTGGGACAAATTATTATTATTTAACAAAATTTATTTTTTTGGTCTATACAGGCTGTTGCAAATTCGCTTCTCTCTACAGGGAACTCGGAAACGGTAAGAGGTACGAAGTAGCTTAAATAGGGGCAAAGTTGCGTAAACAGGTGACCAACATTATGCCTCTAAAAAATCAAAGCTAACATGATTAGTTTTCGAAATATTTGGAAAAAAAACGAAATTTTGGAAATCCGTTTTTGTTTAATTTCAGCCTTGTTTGAGGAGATATTAAAAAACGAAGGTAATAGTTTGAATAATTAGATGGATTTCACAGGTTCTAACGACACTTACAGTGTACGATAATTCAATAAATAAAAAAATCTAAATAAAAAATTTAGATAAATATGAAACGAATACACTGAAGATGAATTTTTCGAGACAAAACGTGTGAATGTGGTTAGGGCTGAGACAGTACAGTATTGGAGGTCATGAAGGCTTGCAAAAAATGTAATAAAATTTCCAGTGTCGTATTTAAAAAAATGAAGTTGATGATGGTCCTGGGGAGACGAAACGTTATATATACAAATTGATTATGCCATTCGATAGAGGGCAAAAAGTGGCCATGAGAAAGCGTTCTTCTTTTTTCAATATCTTCTCAAACAAGGCTGAAATTAAAAACGGATTTCCAAAATTTCGGTTTTTTCAAATATTTCGAAAACTAATCATGTTAGCCTTGATTTTTTAGAGGCATAATGTTGGTCTCTTGATTATGCAACTTTGCCCCCATTTAAGCTACTTCGTACCTCTTACCGTTTCCGAGATCCCTGTAATGAGAAGCGAATTTGTAACAGTCTGTATGTATAAATGATAAGCGTGGTAACGAATAACAAATTACCTTTCATAAACGTTATAATTAAAAATAAATGTTTATAGTTTAGTAATTTATAGGAAGCCAACAAATACTATAAGTCTAATATTACTTAAATTTCAATTGAAATCATCATTAAAACATACAGAAAGGTGTAATAATGTTATTATATGATAGAACAAAATTAATTTCTTTCAAATATTAAATTTTCAAAAATGAAATAGAATACGTCAAAAATATATTATTAGATGAAAATGCAGAAAAATTTGTTGATTGAATATTCTCAACGGTGAGATAAATAATAACAGAATAAACTAAATTGTATTTATATTATATTATATTATACTACATTATATTACATTAAAAAGAAAGAATATTTTCAAGAACTACTAGAGCGAGAAGAGATGAGTGATAGACAAGAAGAAACAAACATGAACGAAATAAATGCGAGAGAAAACGAAGTAATAACCATGGAAGAAATGACTCAAGCTTTAAGAAAACTAAAGAATGGAAAGGCGCCAGGTCAAGACAAAATAACATCAGAAATGCTTAAAAATATGGGAGGAAATGGCATGGAAATATTATTGGAAATACTAAATAAAACTTGGAATGAAGAAACGATACCAACAGACTGGGAAATGGGATTGATATTGCCTATATTTAAGAAAGGAGATCAGAAAGATTGTAATAATTATAGAGGAATAATGCTGTTGAGTACTGGAATGAAATTATATGAGCAAATTTTAAATACAAGAGTGAAGAATATAATAGAAATGACAATGACAGAGTCCCAAAGTGGTTTCAGAAAAGGTAGAAGTACGCAGGATCATATATTTACTATTCAGCAAATTATAAATAAGACAAGATTGAAGAGAGGAAATGCCTATATGGCTTTTATAGACTTAGAAAAAGCTTTTGACAAAGTACCGAGAGCAAAGGTGTGGGACATATTAGAGAAGAAAGGAGTAAATAACAAACTGAATAAAGTAATACAGAGCTTATATAGAAACACAACAAATATAGTTATTTATAAAAATATGAAATCGGCAATATTTAAAACAAAGGAAGGACTAAGACAGGGTGGAGGAATGAGCCCTACGCTATTTACGGTGTTTATGGATCACATCATTAAGAAATGTAATGAAAGAACAAAAACTCTATTTGTAGGATACAGAAACTTGCAAGCAGTAAATATTTCAGAATGTGCATATGCAGATGATGTTGTAATTATGGCTGCAAGTGAGAAAGAGTTACAGAAAAATATAGATATGTGGAAAGAAGTATTAGGAGAAAATGGAATGAAAATAAATGTCAAGAAAACAAAAACAATGGCAATAACAGAAGAACAACAGAAAATAAATATACAGATAGATGGAGTGAGGCTGGAACAAGTACAATATTTTGATTATCTAGGGGTATTGATAGAAGGATCAGGAAAACAAGACAAAGAAATAGAAAAAAGAATAGAAAATACAATGAAAGTATACCATAGTATAAATAAAAGCTTCATTAACAAGAGGGAAATATCTACAAAAACTAAAATGAATGTGTATCAAGCAGTTTACAAACCAATTTTAACATACGGGTGTGAGACATGGATATTAACGAGACAAAATAAGAGTAAAATTCAAGCAACAGAAATGAAGTATCTGAGGAGAGTGAGAGGAGTAACGAAAATGGATAGAATGAGAAGTGAGCAAATAAGAAAAGATTTAGGAGTACAATCGGTATTAGAATTCATAGAACAGCGACAGCTCAGCTGGTGGGGGCACTTACAACGAATGAATAATAGCAGACAAGTTAAAAGGATATGGGAAGCCAAAATACAAGCTAAAAGAAGGAGAGGAAGACCAAGGGAAACGTGGGACAGCGCAGCAGAAAAAGCATTAGAAAATAGAGGCAAGTCATGGCAAGAAGCAAAGCTAATAGCAAGAGACAAAAAGCAATGGAGAAAATTTGTATATAAATAGTTAGGAAATTAATTATATGAAATTATTTGTAATCCCGACACCTAAGGGTAAAAGGGAATTTGATTATATATATATTACATTACATTACATTACAGTACAATACAGTAGAGTACTCTACACTATACCACATCCCACCATACACCACACCACATTACATTACATTATATTATATTATAAATTAAATTTGATCTCTTTGAAAATAAATAATCGATAAATGGTATCCCCAAATTTGAAAACGCGGAATTTTTAATATCAAAGAATGCCGAATTAAAAAATTAAAGGCAATATTTTTATAGAAATAGCAGCTATATTTTTCTTAATTCTAAAGAAAATTATGGTTTGTACAATAATGTATAGTCTTTCCGATATCAACTGAAGAACCAAAAGGATGACAGTATGTGCCAGGTTCGGTCGTTGACGCAGCAACTCAGGGAAATATTTGAAAAACTTGTTCCCATGTTTATTTAGCCATACCCATATACAGGTCTAGTCGAACTAAACGTGCAGGTAGTGAAATATATACGCCCAGTTGAAGAACGAGCGTGCGGGCAAACAGCAATACGCACTGTTGCTTTGTCGACAAGTCGCCTGGCAGTGCAGTGCAGCAATGAGGAATTTGGTGTGATTCAGGTAATTTTAATTTATTATAGGCACCTTCTATTAATCATTCATATTAAAATTGCGAAAGGGAGACATAAGAGGGATATTCGGTTTACTAATATTATTACAACATGACATTTTGGAGACCTTTTGAAACGGAACAAAACGAAATTTACCATCGATATAAAAAAATTGTTAGAGAACATAAATAATTAAAATATGTTGTTGGTCAAATGAACATATAATAGAAATTTTCTACACATTATGTACTCGTACATATTATTATAATTGTTTACCTTTAGCAGAAAACTTTTTTAGGGACGCCTATGAAACTCATTAAATTTGATTGCTCAGTTTATTTATACATGTTCAATTGAATTCGGAAATACTATACCTACGTGAATTAATACAGGGTGATCCTCTAATATACAGGGTGTTTCAGAAAGCATGGGCCAACGCTCGGGGCAGATTCCTAACCTAAAAACAAAATTATTTTTTCATATCAACATGGGTCCGATTTCGCTTCGTTCCTTAGTTACAGGGTGTCAAAGTTTTCCACTTGAAGGAATTAAATGAAATTTGGACAACTAACCATTTACAACCGAATACACATTCCTGTATACTGAAAAGAATGTTGGAAGTACGCTTTCCAACACATATATTTCTTTTTAACTAATTTTAATGAGTTACAAAATTTAAATCAAATCTTCTACATAGTGGTCGAGATGAATGGTTGTTTCTACATAAAAAAATATTTGTGCAAATTTCCGAAAGATAATATTTTCTCCTAGAAGAGTATCTCAACTGAAGCGAGAATTACACAACCCCACGCAAAAAAGTGTCATACGGTTTTGACCAAACTAGTATATCCAATAGTATTTTGAATCCGAATCCACTGTCAGAATTGCGCTAACACGTTATATTTTTTTCTTACCTAAAAATATGTGTCAAAAATAGCAAAAATAGACGATGAAGTATGAGAAAAAAACAACAAACATTATTTCTCACATTTCTTAGCATAGTTATATGTAATTGGGCTCGGTGAATCCAAATGCACCTTTAGAAATCATACAACATACCTCATTTTTTCTAATCGATGTTTGCAAGAAAATAATAGAATCATGAAAAATGTAATATGTAGGGGTTTCAGACTAATGGTATATTAGATCCGTTGGGGTTTTTAATCACGAATTTGAATTCAGAATTGCAAAATTCAACATGGCGGCTACTATGGCGGACGAAACCGAAAAATTAACAAATTAATACCGAATTGGAGTCCGAGGTGTTTTGGGAGTTGCTAATCACGAATACGAACTCAGAATTGCAAATTCAACGTGGCGGATCCAATATGGCGGACCATGTCGTCGTGACCTGAATTGAAAAAACTTTAAAATGAGGTGTCACTCAACACAGGGTGCCATTTAAAGTTTAAGGGTATTTTACGCGTCTGCCTAAGGGGTAGCTTCCAAGACACCAAAACTTACGCCATCATGTGTCTCCCTTGAAAAGAAAATCGACGTGTCTCAGGTTTTTTTATTTTTTTCTTAATTCCGATATTTTCCGGGTGGGAAGTTTTAATTGGAACACCCTGTATTTGTCAGATTACCCACATACGTAAGAAAATTTATTATGTCCAATAAACCAAAAAAAAATTAAATCTGTTAATAATATTTTACACTGTCTTGATAATTCGCGTCCCCAACCACAAATATTTTGTACACTGGAAATCAAATCTAATTAAACTTTAAATGTTCTAACCGAAGACGAACAGTAAGAAGTTCGTTAGCTTAATTAAAAGAAAATTAAAAAGGCAAACTCGAATGGGGAGGGAGTAAGATTACCGGGAAAATTAAAAAAGATTAAAAGTATGATACCACTTCGGCATACGGCAAGTCACCATTGAGGGGTGGCCCTACGAGGAAAACCTTAAATTAATTCCCTTGTAAGCGGGACGTCAACAGTTCGTTAAGGAGAACACGGAGTATTGTCTTGACTGGTTTGTAATTTGGATACATTTTTTGCTCATTATTTACGAAACAAAAATAAGTATTTCAGTGGTTGGGTATTTCTGGGAATATATATTTTTTACACATTTATTAAAACAGGCATGAGGTCGAAATTAAATGTCTACAAGTTATTTTTTTCGATTCGACTGTCACTCTTCTACAGTTTGTTGCTCAAGTAATACAAATAGTTCAAATTAATTACATACGGAGAGGTCCAATATGCCTCCTAAGCTGGTTGGAGTATCACTTTCAAATGAAAATTACTTTTTATAGCTTTGAATTTGGTACTTGTTTTTAACTATTAATATTTACACAGTTAAAAAAAATTGTTGTGTGAGACTCACTTTTTTTATAGCTTCCTTAAAAAGAAGTCGAATTTTTTGTCTTTTAAAAAATTTAAGTTTTAAGCATGAATGGATAATGGTACATTTGCAGGTTTCATGGGAAATGTTTACAAATATTTTCGAGCAAAAATCAAATATTGAACAGTTATTAAAATAACAGGTAATAACTGTTATTGAAAGTATTGTTAATAGAATGGACGTAGGAGCTCCTACCAATACAGTAATGTGTGATTTATCAAATGCCTTCGATTGTGTAAATATTGAACTTCTGTTGACTAAACTACGGTATTAAGGGAAAGGCTTACAGCCTTTTTAAATCATACTTGACCAACAACTTTAATCTTAATGGTGTTACCTCTGTTATCGTTACATGCGGAGTTCTCGAAGGATCTGTGTTGGGGTCGATTTTATTTTTGCTCTACATAAATGACTTACCTATGTCTAACACTGGGTGTATACTTTTTGCCGATGATACTACCTTGCTTAGTAGGGGTGAGAGCTCTTTAAATAGCGCTGGTTTAAATAGTGCTAAAATTTGGTTCGGGAGTAATAAACTGAAACTCAATGAGGCTAAAACTAAACATATACAATTTAATTCTGATAAATGGGCCGTCAAGTCCAGTCCAATTCATTTGCTGGGAGTAACACTTGATACCATATTGTGTTGGAATGCGCATATTGATTCTAATTGTTAAAACCTTTCATCATTCAATTTTGTTATAAAACAACTAAGATCGTGCCTAGATAATGCTGCTATGAAGGTTGTCTACTATGCACTCCTGCACAGTGTGATGTCATGTGCTATAATTCTTTGGGAGAATGCACCAAAGTCATATAAAGTATTCTACTTACAAAAGGCAGCTACGAGGATCCTACAAAGCCAACTATGGAATGTGCTGTAAACATATTTTTAAGAAATATCAAATCTTACCAATACCCTGCCTATATATCTTTGAAACACTTCTATTTATTCATAAAAATGCTAATAGCTTATTGTGTCATGCTGTTTCAAGTTTGCGCATTACACAATTGAATAAAATTGATATAAGTTTGTACAATAAATTTGCGAATATTCATCAGGAATTACATTTCAAATAATGAATCACAGAACGTTTTATAAACTGCCTTAAGATTTTCTTTTAACTCAATGCCCTTACATTGTTAACGAATATCTGAAGTTTTTACCTTAAATTCACTGTTTTTTAACTTTTTGTTGGTCATTATCAATTACTTGCATATTCTTTCTATAATATCATTTTTTTAGTTGTTAAAAAATTGTGACAAAAATGTAATGTATCTATCTACCGATTACTAAAACTGTGAGGTTTACCTTCCAGGTAAATAAATGCTTTCGAAGTTCGAGTTATATATAATATATTCACATTTTATGGAAAGAAAATAAGGTTTAAGTAATATTTATTGTATTATTATATAATGTGAATTGTCTAGTTTCAATATCAGCCAAATCCATTTCTCTCGAATTTACATAAACACAAAAAACAATTACACACCTCTTGAGGCTATTTACGATTTGAATTAATTTATATTCTATAGCAAACACGTCAGGAAAATCGAGGAAAACCCTTTAAGCAATCACAGAGGCGGCACCTTATTGTTATTTCACATTTACATTTGAAAATAGCTCACTTTAAAACTAAAATGCGGATTTAGTCAGTTTTGACTAGATTCTTGCTAGTTAATCATTTTTATCATTTTACGCAGTAAGCAATTTTATCTTACTAAGCAAGCAGTGCTTCCAGTAGGTATAATTGAATTTTTATACAAAACTACAGGGTGTTTGTAAATAAGAGCGAAATATTTTAGGGGGTGGTTGCCGAAATTATTTTGTGAAAAAAGTTTATATAAACGTGGGTGGAAATATGCTTCGTTTCCGAGATACAGAGTGTTAAAATTTTAAAAGTTTTAAAGGAATTTGAAATAAAATAAAATAAAATTTAACCACTCTGTATCTCGGAAACTGAACATATTTCAATCAGGGGATCTATGTTGGATCACATAGTACTCATGGTTTATAGTTTTCTTTTTTTTTTTTGGTTTTCAAATACTTCAATTTTTCATTTAAACAGTGAAAGAACTGTAAAACTGCTAAATACAAAAATACCAAACTCGAATTAAATTGTTGGAGGATTATGTACGATGTGTTTATCAATAAGGCTTATGATTAGATGGGAAGGAGATGGCTTATTGGAGATGGCTGAATTCGAAAAAAGGTTGGAATTTATTCCCAAATAATATTGGGTTGATTACGGATTTTGATCATTTTTGTAATTAGTCAGGTGTAGAAAACAAGACAATATTTCGTATGATGCATATAGTTTAAAATTTTCAGAAAACGGACTTAAAACTCGGCAACTCATATTTAACATGTAAAACGTACCAAACTACAAACAACTAACTAATGTGCAATGTAATGTACAAACCAAGTAATGTATAACATCTTAAATAGTCATCTTTAGTGTTCAGAAATATTTACAGATGTGTATGTAAAGTTGAACATCACAACTTTCTTCCTTTGTAATATATTTTTTTCAGATACGATTTCTTTTTCAGGTCTAAACTTTTTCAAGACATAACATTTTTTGTTACAGCAGCTAAGAAAAATGGAGGGACTATTGAGATCACTAGCTAAAAACGCGTATCAAATTTGGTAGTGGTACTTCAACTGATTTGAAAAACATTGTTAACAGTTGACAACAGCATAAGTTGTCACGAGTTTGACGTGGTATCTACCTATTTGTAGAAGGGCTACACACTTGTGAGAGTGCTCAAGACTTGTGTGAAACGTTTAAAACTTCTAAATGACATGGTTAACTCCAACACGTTTAAGTTTTGTTAAATGCATTGATGAAAATTAAAAAGTAAGAGGAAATATTGATTGTTCCCTAACAGAAGACAATGAGTAAAATGTTGTTAGAAATCAGGGTCTGATAAGTCGCACTCGGGTGCAGGTCCTCGAGAGTATCGCCTTCCGTTTCGCGACGAGGGCTTCCTGGTTCGTCCGCAGCAGCGATATTCGCCGGGATCTGGGATTCACGCCAGCTCTGAAAGCGATCAGACAGCGCGCGAGAAAGCTTTTCGAGCGCACCGAGCCACCGAGAACCACAGCAACCTGCTGATCTGAAACACAGTAGACTACCCACCCGAAGAGGTGCACGATTTTTTCTGTCTGTTTCAGGATCGCCGGCATCAAGAACGGAAGACAACAACACACTCATACTCCACTCCAACCTACCCCAGAGCTAGCGACCTCGAAAGCGGTCTTGAACTCCTCTCCACGCCAGCCTAAGGGACACCTTAGCAGTGCGCTTCCTAAGCTTCATGGCTGCTCAACTCGAACCACTGGAACACGGCCGCGTCTGCAGTCCGGGATGATGAGGAAAGGGCCTGCATCCATAACGCATCTGGGGCTACAAAGATAACGTGGGTAAAAAGCGATAGTCCCGCTCGATCCAAGGTCATTTTTCCTGCCATGAATATTAGCGCGATAAATCACACTTCTAACAGGACACCGTCGCGTCGATTAAAGAAACATCACTACACCATAAAATTAATAAACAATTCAACAAGTTGCAATTGGAAGAAGAATCCACAGAGGACTTTGCACGTCTGAGATTTTTGGTAAACCTTTCTGAAATATTAAGAAATTGTGTCATTTTTGTCCGCTGTACTTTACGACTAAATATTAAAAAAGAAGATGCCCCTGTACTTTTCTTCCTGTAATTATTTTTAAAGGTATCAAATTGTAAGGTAATTTTGCCAATTATGTTGATGTGGGTTTCCAAATAAATAACACTAATTGGTTTGCAAAGAACTACAATGTTTTGTTAAACCAACATTTTTGAAACATTAATAGATACACACCATTTATTTCAAAACGGTGCTACGATCTTAAATATCTATCGACGCGGACTAATTACATTTCCGTTTTCAAAAGCAATATCAGCGAGCTCTATAAGACAATATTCCATTAACAACGCAGTTAGTGGGACGGGTAATAAATCTTGGCTGTCAAAAACAGATCAGGGATTCTTTAGATTTGTCGGAGGATATTCCCATTCAATCGGATTGTCTACTATATGGAAGATATCGTGCGGATTCTAAAGTTCTAAATCTTGCCCTGTATCTATGCCACATTCCCCGAAATTGGCTCGATATCGCACAACTCCTGCCGTATATTATGCTTTTTGTCCCTAAAAAACACATGTTCGCTCTCTAAATTTCCGACAAATGTTTTGATTTAATCAAGATAATTTTATTTATTACCAATTTAGTCCGTAATTTAATGGCTACGGCAATGCCTAAATATACGGGCTAATAAAAACATATTCAATTTTTAAAAATACCGGTTTATCACAGATATCGAAAAATTCCTAAAGCTGAATACGTACATGGAATGCCTATTTTACTGTTGCGGTTCGTTTTCGATATTGTATTAATTCCATTTTTAATATGAACTGAAATAGCAGCGTTATATTGGTATTAACCCTGGAATCTCATATAAGCACCCTTTATGGACTATGGCGGCATATAGGATAGTGCAAATTTAACATGCACATATTTTTTTTCTGAAAGAAAGTAAAGAACTACCCTATGAAACAATTTACGAGGCATTTCGAAAGCCGAAGGCAAGTTTAATATGTTGCAGCATATGAAAGGTGTGTGTACAAAATGTAAAAAAAATAGTAAATGCAAAACGAAGTAAATGTGAGTGTATACTAAGTTTAATAAAAAAGTAACGGGAATTTCAAAATTTCGCGTATTGTATCTTGTCTATCGAGATGATTCTTTTTTGTCTGTCTGTAAAATATAAAATACTAAAAGTTGCCACCATCAGTGACATATCTATCAATCTTTAGGCAGATGCTACGCTTAGTTTGTGTCTAGCGAGCGAAATAACACTTACCTCAGTGTTTTTGGACATTACATTACTACAACTTGTGTTGAAATCGAAATTAAGTGCAGCAAAGCATTCAAAATGTTAAAAAAGGCCTTTGTCGACGATGCCATGTCACAGCCACGAGTTTATCAATGGTCAAATGTTTTCAGGAAAGCCAAGAAGATGAGGCGAGATCTTGGTTAAATGTGAAGGTTCTTCTAACCATTTTCTTCGACTACAATAGAATAATTGACGAATCAACACAGCTTGACTTTACTTCATAGGATATTTAGAAATTTTTTATATTTATTGGAAATAGATTAATACCTTTAGCAAAAATTCCCCACAAGGAAACAATGCGAAATAAGTGGCTTTATTTTGCACGACGAGATCCAACAGCTATATGCTTAAATTCTCCAGTTTATTTCTGTGAAGATCACTTTGACGTAAATTTTTACTTCATTTCGTAGATTTTCTAAAATGGTATTTGCATAAATGATCTTGTCTGAAGTTGAAAATATAAATTAAATTTTTTTTGGGGTTAGATTTCATCTCTTGAATATGAAATAAAATGAGTACTTCCAGTTGTCAAGTGATATGGAAAATTATATGGAGTATCATTTGATGGGATCGGTGTTGAAGGTCAGAATGAAACCAGGGTGTATTCCCACAAAATTTGAATGCCAATCAGACAGAAGAAAACGAACATCCAATATTACAGAACGACCATATATTCTCAAGAAACGAAGAAATATTTTAATAGAAGAATGTGAAAAAGATTTAGAAGAAAGAAGTATTACTACAAAACACTTGGAACTTGGAGAGATTATATTTGGAAGTTCAGGTACCTATTTGTTTATCTTCCAATCTACATGATATATCGGTTAATGAGACACAGTCCTCTGACAGATAGTGCAATCGCACTAATTTGCTTTTAGTGAGTACTTGATATTTCTTTAATTATGAATGAGTATCTCATTTTATTTAATTTTCAGATTTGCATGCAAACAAAGAAAATATTATACAAGAAAAAGCAACTAAGACTGTAGATAAATCAGTCCAAGTACAGATGACACACAAGTTCAAAAGCAAAGCTATCCAAATAGGAATAAAATTAATAATCCAGATGACATCACCCTTAAGACCAAATCTCCAGTTTGTATCTAAATAGCCAGTACTTGAAGTTAAAAGATGCATTACAACTAAGCCATTGACATCTATCTTACCCAAATTTTCGAGGCAATTATTTACCATTGAAGATCAATCTGATAGTGATATTTCTTCTACACCATCGGCACAGTACAATGTTTCTCGTACCCCAATTTGGAATATTGCTCATAATAATCTTTCATACCCCTACCACCCCCAATAACCTGTGCAAGAATTAACTTCTGTGGATGTACCTAACAGGATATATTTTGTCAGTGGTATATGAATATTTCAAGAGAAAATGTAAATGTTCTATCCAATACTTTATTTGTTGTTGAAGCATCATTGCAAAGACATAAACGTAAACCATTACAATATTCACTCATGGTCTGATCAAAACCCCCACCAAGTTGGTAAATCGAGATTTCAGCATAATATTTGTTTAAATCTATGGGCAAGAATTGTAGTAGATTATCTTATTGATACGACTATTCTTCCTCGGCGTCTAGGTGCAGCGGAATATTTGAGATTTTTCAATGAGCAACTGCCAATATTGCTTGAAGAGGTGCCACTAGCTGTCCGAAAAACATGTTGTGTGTCTGTGTGAAAAGCTGTTAGGCAATGGTATAAATTTTCCTGGGAAATGGATAAATCCAGGGAATGATGCATCCGTCAAATGGCCCGCGCGATCACCGGAACTCACGCCCATGAACTATTTTTTATGGGGGTCACCCAAAAAATGTTGTTTATTCTAACGCTATTGATAGTGTGTCAAAGAATTTTTGTAGCAGTTGAGGAAGTAAAGAAACTACTTCGAAAACACCCTTTAAAATATATTTTATTTTTTAATTGTTAGTTAATGTTCTATTAATTTTAAAATATTTGTTACCGATACACAAATATCCGTAATATGGATAAACGCTGTGGGGCAATGAGCTCTTAATTTATTAACAAAAATGTCCGTTTTGGACGTTAATATTCCTGGCGGTATTAAATCCGAAATACTAATTTTAGTTTATAAAATCAAAAATATCTTTCCAACGGTTGACTTTAGACATTTTTAATGTTCAACAAGTCCAATATTTCATATTTTGATACTAAACGCTGTATACGAGGGCTGACAAAGGAGTTAATACTTGCCTGCAGAGGGCGTCTCGGAAGCAACAGCCAAAAATGATTATTATATTATTTTTCCCACCGTGAAAAAGTCTCTCGCTAGAAAATTTGAAACATATCTGACTAAAACTTAGAAATTATTAATATTATATAATTATTAAACATTTTTTATTTTTCACTTTTGAGTGACACCCTGTATCTATTTTATTATGCGACTTGAGATATAGGTATGTTAGATTAAATCAACTTCACCTAAGGAATCTTTGCCATCATTTTCCCCTACATTTAAATACTCCCTATATTGTTTATTAGATTGTTAGATCAAAAAATGTTGTCAATAGCCGCTTATAACGAGCGTTCAAATAAAGACGTGGTCGAAGTTGGCTCTGACACATTGGACGTAGGGAGTAGCTTATAGCGACCAACTTAACCTCATTTCTCAACGAGCTGTATAGCAGCTGTCAGTTTCAATAACGTTAATGATTATATAACTTTATTTTAAAGAATAATCGTGATAACAATAACAAACAATTAAAGGAGCTGCGGAAAGTGTCCCCCTCCTTGTTATAACAATAAATTAAAGCAGCTGCTGAAAATGTCCCCCTCCTTGTTCCAAGCACTTTTCACACCTGTTCCTCAAAGAATTAAAGACATTTTCTAAGATGCTCGGGGTATTGTTAATTTCACGAATCTTGTCTATAAGTCGAGCCTGCAGATGGTTTAAATCAGGAATAGGCAGTTCAAAAATAGTGTTTTTAAGGTAAGGCCACAAAAAGAAATCACACGGCGTAATATCACATGACCTCGGTGGAAATTCATGTTCAGCATTGAGACTTATTAGTCGATTTTGGAAAACTTCCCTCAACATATTCATCGTCTCGCCTGCCGTATGTGCCCTTGCGCCATCTTGTTGAAAGTAAAAGTTTGTAATTTCGTTTTCTTCCAGCTGGTTAACAAAAGGAGCGATAATTTCTTCTCTATACCTTTGCGCAGTAAGAGTACCATTAAAAAAAATAGGTCCATAAATCCTCCTTCGATTGAGAGCACACCAAACTCCAATTTTTTGAGCGTGTAGAGGGCCCTCGACAAAAAAGTTATCTGGTTTTTCAGAAGACCACATTCTCATATTCTGTGAGTTTACGTAACCACTTAAATGAAACCAGGCTTCATCAGAAAAAAAGGTGATATTATGAAGTTCACCGTAGTTGTTTAAAAACCATTCACAAAATACAGCCCGTCGCGGAAAATCAACTTCATGAAGTTCTTGCTGACAAGTTAAACGATAGGAGAACAAACGCAAATCTTTTTTTAACACTGTGTGGCAGGTACCGACTGATACTCCCACCATTTGTGATAAAACACGTACAGAAGTTCTTGGCGCATTTTCCATTATTTGTTGGACATTTTCTTTTAATTCTTCAGTCCGCTTTTTAGGTCGGCCGCTTCCTTCTTTTCTTGTTACACTGCCCGTTTCACGAAAAACATTAACACAACGCTGAACTGCACTTTGAAAAATTTTGTACTCAACAACGCCGGGAAATTGATTTTGAAATTCTATGAAACATTCCTCAATAGAATACTTCCATATTCCATCAATCTTGCGTCCATTTCTAAAGTAGGACTCTATGATAAACACTTTTTGTTCTTGAGAAAACACCATTTTAAACGCTTTTTAAAACGAAAATATTCAAATTGATAGCGGCGATATAGCGCTTTGACAGATGACGTTTAAGTTCATTTGCTATACGCTACGCCCTACGTCCAAATTTTCAGAACCAACTTGACCACGTTTTTATTTGAACGCTCATTAGTTATGACACAGACAACATGTATAAATATGTTATTGTACCGAAATAAATGTAGGAGTTTAAAAATGAACACAGTTGGATATTTTATTTACCTATCTCAAAAATTCGAGCTAGCTGCAAATCAATCCCGTTTGTTAATAATGTATTGGATCAAAAAGGTATGAATATCAATGAACCGCCAGCTATTGAGCACGCATTGTATTTCGGGCGAAATTTGCATAGTAATGAGCAACCAAGTAATTATAACGAAGCGCCCTCAGATTCATCAATTAGGTGTCGATCCTTTGGATAAGTGAGTATACAGACAAGAAACGGAATACCTCCGAACACTGGGGTCTATTAATTATTGTGCTGTGTACATCCCCGAACAATACATTTACCAGCGTAAGCGTTGGTTGTCTCTATCCGATTTAATAATATGTTATTGGTAGGTACTAATTATCAGATGTTCATTTGGCCGACTAATTTAATTAGAGATTCCGTTGTTAGATAACAAGATGCGGTACGGAAATGATCTTGCGCTCTAAATTACCTTCCATCAAATTTCCGCTATTGACGGGTCCGACACCAAATGCAGGTTGGCTAACTCTGATATAATTGTCGGAGGTGCACTGTCTACCATGTGTCTCAGCAATTGCTGTTAGGACATTCCTTTGCATTAGAAAGTGTTCCTGAAACGTTTGTCTTTACCATTTCTTTCCTAGATAGAAAGGTAAAAAAGATAAGGGGGACAGAATGTTATGTGAATGACCCATGCATTAAAATTCAACTATAATCATTACCTAGACATATTGATAGATGTGAACGATAAAAAATATTTACCGGCCGTTCAAATCTCGATATCGGAAACGATAAAAGAAAGAATGTCTGGATGACGGTGAATTATTTGATCATCTGTCATTATTATCCGTTCAACTTTAGCTGTCGCCTTAGAGTAGCACCTTTTGAAATGTTTTATAAAAAATCCTTTTTGTATAGAATGAATTTTTTCATATTGGCTTGGGTATATGGGCGATTCGTGTTTAAAATGTTTGAAATTAAAAATATTAAGGTTTTTAGATTAAGATCTTTATGACATCATGTTATTGTTAGTGCCGATCATTGCATTATTAATTAGATTTTACTCAATTAACTTCAACATCAATTCAATTTACATTTAAATCTAAAACACCTAAACTTCAACTTATCAGGTACACCTTAGACACTCTGTAGGTAATTAGTGTTATCTAAATATCCTGAAATAGTAGGAATCTTTAAATCATTTCTGATATCTCGCAATTAAGTCGAAGTCCTAAAGGGGTAATAAATTTCGCAGATTACTCGTGTAGCTTTTGTAATTATATCTGCTTAACTCGTAAGAAAATCAGTATTGGAATACTATCTCATCACAGATAAATGATCAATATGATAAAACTTTAATTCTAGCCATTAACTTGAATGCACCATAATGACTTTTTATAGTTAGTCTGGTGGTCATGAAATATAATTACTTCCAGTGGACAAGTTCAGAAGTTTTATAAAATTGAATAATAGATTTTGCTCCAGGAAAAATGGGCTGATACCTGCTTTATATATGTTTTGTTCCAGTAGCTAATATAGCTATGGCTAGTGATGTTATTTTGTGGTTTACTTTAAATTGACTAAAATATGAAAATGATAAAGCATATCGTCGTTGCGCCATCAAAATGCGACATGTGTATAACTTCATCAAAACACGTTAAACTGCAGAATTCGATAAACGATGTCGAACCGCATAATCTGGTTAAGAACATACATACGAGTATACATACATTATTCCCATAGATTTTGTGCTGCTGAATTCGAATCCGATGTCTGAATTGCCCCACGAAATCATTAGAATTTCCTGACATAAAAAATGTTTAAAAAAACTCAAAATCGGCAAACTAGTATTTAAAATCCAGGTATGGTTTATCGGCGACTGAAACTACTGGTCAGATCTTTATACCCCATGTATTTTGACCCGCTGAACATGAAATCGAAGTCGAATTTGGCCCATAAGGTCACAAATCCTTCAAAACCTTTAAAAAAAGGTTAAAAATCCACAAAATGAATAAATTATTTTAATCCGATGTCAGAATTGCCTCAGCAAATCACCAGAATTTTCTAACCTGAAAAATTGCGGTGTTGTGTAAAATACAAGGAATATATCAATTTCACATCTATATTTTATATTATGGTTGACCTAATATTATACAGGGTGGCCAAATGAAAACGAAACAGAGCCATTTTCAGGAACTGCGTCAAGATTGTAGAAAAACGCTCAGACCCGTCGATTTTAGATTAAAGGGGGACATTCTTTGCTGGTATTTTTGACTCCGCCACTTTCACCCCCAAGCAAGGGTAAGCATCACCCCAAAATATTTAAATGGCATTGGGGGTTGAGTAATATTTCTTTTGAAAGCTCTTACAATTCTCTTTACAACAGACTTTAAATTTTATAATTCCGCCCAATACTTTGAAAAAAATTTACATTTTAAAATTTAAATTATGTTTAGTTGCTTACTTACTACTTAGTTGATTAAATGTTCAAACTGATGACCGCCCGCTTCCATACAAGAATAAAGATTTTGTTCGAAACGTTCGCGCACATTCCGAAGCATTTCCGGAGTGATTCGACGGCATTCGTCGACGATTCTTTGACGCAAATCTTCCAGCGACGCTGGCTGTGTTTTATAGATTTTACTTTTTAGGTATCCCCACAAAAAGAAATCAAGGGGCGATAAATCCGGTGATCGTGGAGGCCACTCAATGCTGCCTCTTCTCCCAATCCAATTCCGTAGAAAACGTTGGTCCAAATACTGACGGACAATTAACGCATAATGCGGAGGAGCACCGTCCTGTTGAAAAATCAAATGATCTTCATCATACTCTGGAACATTTTCAATAATATCAGTCAAGGCAGGGTCAATAGCGTCTTCCAGTAATTGCAAATACATTTGGCCAGTCAAATTACCAGGTAGAAAAAAAGGACCCACCAGCCGGTCACCGAAAATTCCAGCCCATACATTTAATTTTTCCGGTTGCTGTGTATGCACCTCGTGAAAAACTCTTGGGTTTGAATCGGACCAATAGCGGCAATTGTGACGATTTACCGTCCCGTTCAAGAAAAAACTGCATTCATCAGAAAAACAGATGTTAAAAAGGAACTGTGGATCGTTCCCTGCTCGCTCACTCATTATTTCGCAAAATTGCAAACGGCGGTCATAATCATCCTCATGAAGTTCCTGGACTAAATGTATTTTGTATGGATGGAATTTATTCTTCTTCAAAATGGTTTGTATGCTAGTTCGATTGATCCCAGACACAGATGCCAGCTGCCTCGTACTTAATGTAGGATCAAGATGAACTTGTCCCAAAACTGCAACTTCACTAGCTTCATTAACTATAGGTTTTTCAATTTCTCGTTTTTTATTGGCTACGTTCCCTGTCTCTTGAAATTTTTTTACTAACTCTAGAACATACTTCCTCCTGACATGTCGATCTTGATGTTGTTCATTAAATAGCTGAGCTGTTCTATTCGCACATTTATTGTTCATAAAGTAAAGCGAAATGATATCTACCCTTTCCGCAATGGAATAAACCATAGTGTTTAATTTTCAAAAACACAATTAAATAAACTACCAACCAACGCTTCCAAATAATACTAGAAAATAATTTGGAATCCACTAATTTTACGTTCATTGTGTGTGTATAGCATTCATTTCTGTTTTTTACAATTGTGTTTTTTTTTACGAAAGTGATAACAAATCGCCAAAAACCAATGTAACGCAAGAAATACTAAATTTATACCATTGGCGTACTTAACTCGAATGACTGACATTTTTACAGTTACTAATTGTTTGTACATAAGTTTCAACTTTAAAATCAAAATTCTTAATAAGTATTGGGCGGAATTATAAAATTTAATGTCTGTTGTAAAGAGAATTGTAAGAGCTTTCAAAAGAAATATTACTCAACCCCAAATGCCCTTTAAATATTTTGAGGTGATGCTTACCCTTGCTTGGGGGTGAAAGTTGCGGAGTCAAAAATACCAGCAAAGAATGTCTTGACGCAGTTCCTGAAAATGGCTCTGTTTCGTTTTCATTTGGCCACCCTGTATGTATAATTTGTAATTATATCAACTTTTTTTAAAGAAAATCTCCTTCAGATATTATTCAAACAGAATAAATATCTTTACAAACAACGTTTCTGCTATAATCTAGTTTAAAAATAATCTCATAATACTTATCCCAGATACACCTTCTAACTTACAGTAACTCTTAAAAGTAACTGTATCACGATTTACTTAAGTTATTATTTTTCTCTTGGCCGTACAGTCAACAAAATAAATTTTAAAGGCGCTCTACTTTATCCTCCAACTTCTCGAATAACTGTAAAGGGATCCTCTGTAATTTTATTATATAACTAGGTTTAAAGTTTTCCCCTTATGTGCGCTGCAAAAAATTCGCGTCGCTTTGTCTGGAAGTTGGGTTGTTTTAACGGAGAGAGAAACACGAGCAACTGCAGTTTCTTGATATGAGTTAAATTAAAGTCGGTACTGGTCTTCTCAAGTCACAACATTCGTTGAAATACCGACAGCACGTGTACGATATGAGTTTAAATGTCCAGGGAAGGTCATTAACTGACAGGAATCGTTTCATCATAATACACTGGGTCTACACGACCATAAGCTTATAGATGTTCCTTTACAAAGCGCTTTCTAGAGGAGTTATTTTGTGTAACATCGACTGCTTCATTATCATCTGCAAACTTCACATACTAAAAATTTCCTTTGAAAGGAAAGGAATAAATGAGAGTCCGATGGTAGCAATTTTACACAGAACGGTAGACATTGCAGTAAACTTCTTGTCGTTTCCATAACATCTTAAGCTTCGCCTAGCATGTAAATGTAAATGTACAGAATGTTGTCAAACTTGAAAATGATTGTTTAGGGGTAGTTAGAATGCATTAATAATAATCAATTTTTTTATATAATTTCTAAACAAGTCTTAACCTAATCACATGGAAATACTACTTAACCTACACAATATTAAATATAGCACGTCATATCAAACTTGACCAATATAAACAATAAAAATATAAGTACAGATACAAGATATAACAACCGTATTACAGAAACAATTAGAGCAGTCAACAAATTAAGATTAAAAAAAATACAGTGCAAAAAAAATTAAAATACTGAAATATGTATTTTACAGATTTGTTAAGAATCGTAATAGAGGAAAAAATATCTACTTCATTATTAGAATAAACCATACGAGTATTAATTAAACGAGACACTATATGAGCGAAGAATACAATGTTAGTCTGCATGTAGATATTATGTATAGACTAGGTGGTATCTGTTTTGGTTTGGGTGAATCGATAATCCACTAAGATTTTTGGCTTTTTGGCTTTCAAATATCACCAGAAATGAAAATTTTTCTATGCGCATAAAAAAAACGTGGGCTTAACTTTTGGCGGCACAATATATTTAAAAAATTCGAAAAATGTCATATTTTTCTTCCTATTTAATTATGTATCTTTTCAAGAGTTGATTTTAGGCGAAAATGGAAGAGGGAAATGTTTGTAATTAAATATTACAAAATATGACTAGTTACAAATCGAATGAGTCATGATTATTATTGTAAAAATCGAAATAATCGCCAAAAATGGAAAAATATTAGGTACTTTTTGAGGATTGTTTTTTGGGGTTTTTAAATTGGGTATAGGATCTTCATACTTGGCTCAAGAAAACTTCATGTTATGTAGAATCTTCACACCAAATTTCATCAAAATCGGTTCGATAGCTTTTGCATAATAATTTTGCAGTCCAAATTTTGAAAAAAAAATTGCAAATTTTCAAAATTTTGCACATCAAAAGCCAAGGCTCTTAGATATTTAACATATAGAAGGGCTCTCAAACTTTCAAACGCTTTTTGAAAAATTAGAATCCGTCAATTAGGAGAGCTCTGGCGCTTGTTTAAACATTGGTCGAATTTTTGTACTTATAAACAATTAGAATAACTTTGTGAATATTCAATCTTTTTTAAAGCAGGTTTTAAAAGTTATTAAAGAGACGCTTCTTTAAAAAAAAAACAGATCGATTGGTTAATTAATTACGTAGTTATAGCCGATCAAAGTATAATATTATTTATTGTTTAAAATATAAACAAATGAGAAATTAACTCATTATATTACAAATTTTCGACATATTTTAAAAATAATTGTTCTTTAAACAATTCAACATCCTGTATAGAACCACAAACATTACTAAAGATAATTAGTGTAACTTTTATGATGGATGTGTGGAAGAACATGCGCTGTGTTGGAGGTTTACATATGAAAATGGTTAGAGGCAATGCGAAGTTAGTTAAAATTCACACCAGATAGTAATTTACGTTACAAGACCGGAAATTGTGCTTTGTAGGTCGAGTCAAGTAGATTCCTGGAAGCTTCGACAGACGTGCCAAACACTGCTTTTCCATCATGTAACGTACACTATATTTTGTGACTGGCACTACGAACTAAACTCAATTCTAAATACTAGATACAATTACAAATAACAATAACTAACTAAATAGATCATTTTGTAATATTTTCAGTAGGATGTAGGATGCACAATAGGCCTGATAATGCCGCGTTAGAACTTAACCATAGGGACAAGAACAACTAAATAAATTACCTATTGTGTAATATTTTTTTTTAAATTAAATTTGCCAATGCCCATATTTTTTGTGGTCAGCATGTATTGAGTATAAGCTCCATGAGATCTAGAACAATAATTTATGTACCTTTCAGCAAAATAAATCAAAAGGATTTTTTTGGGGGTCAATTCTCAAATATAGGCTATACTCTATACCCTGCATCGGACCGTGAACGTAATTGACCATTCCGATACTGTTTTTAAGAATATCATATTTATAACTGTATTATTTTAACAAATTTTTTCAGATAGTTGTTTACAGTTATTTATTACCTAAGTCAGTTTTTTTCTTTTTTAAAAAACGCAATATTTACGGAGACAGCATACTCCCTTCTGTTTTGCTTAAAAATAAAAAAAGAAGAGCTTTTTAGACAAATGACCTTCACACTACTAGAGACAATTGTTCGATTTATCGTCAATAAAAATTTGGAATTTTTTTATCAATTAACAAAAAAATTACGACGAGTTAAAGTGAGATCAATTTTGTAGGCAGAAAACCGAGATTTTTTCAACATTTTCATTAATAACTAAAAAATGGGATAACGAAACTAACTGAAATTTTAGCACACAATAGAGTAATAGTGAGGCTATATATAGTCCAAATTTTTTTGCCCCTGCGTTTTCTTAATATCGGTTTCCAAACTCAGGGGTCTATTTCATTTATTTGATAGTAGTAAGTAGTTAGGATCATTGTCAGGAGAATCATCAGACATAGACCGATTTCGAACTTATTAGTTCTCACCAATATGACATATTTAAAGGTCACTCATCCACTAGTTTTGCAGTATTTTTTCACATATAGGGACAAAAAATACGGATTAACAAACCTTTACCACTTCCTGATGCCCATTTTGAGATATTGACCGCCAAATACTAATTTGTAGATCACAAATTTTCCAGGAACTGTATATCTTCTATGATTTTTTAATTTCGCACATGGGTGTCCACAAATTTGTGAAAAGACTAAACGTGTAAGAAATTAAGGACTGTTGGAAAATATAACGTACTATAAGAATGCCATAAGCAACAATTTCTGCTATTTAAGTATTTGTCATCATATTATGTGATTGTTGCATTAATGTGGCTGACAGTTGCGATAACAAATTGGCAAGTAATTTTATGAAGACAACTGAGCGTCGAGGTTATCCGCTATATTTGACCGCAAAGGACTGCAACCATCTGTGTCTGTCAGTATTCACAATCAGTCTATTACGAATAGTAACGTCTTTCTGATTCGGATAGCAATATTAACATGCGCAGCTTTCTATAACACCAAATTATAAACATAGTTGAGAGACAAGACAAATTGATAAAATGAAGGTTTAAATTCTTAAGTAGGCCTCGCATGATTAATATTACTGTCAGTATTTTAAAGCTTTGACAGTACAATACCTAATTTGATGGCAATGCTGATACACTGTCAGCATACTGATATAATTCGATGATATTAAAGTTATTTTGTCAGTACCTGCGGAGTGAAAAAACAAGTTTAAATAGTCATAAATAAAAATATGTTAAGGATTATTTATTAACCAAGCAGATTCGTTCCCTAAAATGTCCAATTTTCATTAATACCTAACTATTAAAATGAGCTGTATTTCATCGAGCTCTGCGGATAAAATCAACTTTGTTCTTAATCATTTCTTAATGGAGGACACCCTGTATATGTTGGCTCACTTAAAACTACATTTCTGTACAGTTGAACAGATGTAGAAATTTTTATCTACGATGACTGTTTCATAAAATGCAAAATAAAAAAGTTGTCTCCCTTTTCAACCTCGCACACTGTGGTATACCACATGTATACCATGTAGTTCATATAATATTTTACTCTCCATAACTTTTTTATTTTTTGAGTTAGACAAAAATAGTTAACATAAAAGTTGTAGGGAATCTTTCTGCGTGTGTATGAAAATAGAAATTATGCAGGGCGTTCTAAAGATACGAACCAAACTTATGTTTTTTTAAATGGAACACCCCCTATATTATTCCATTAACAGAATCTCTGCCCCTTCCTGATTCCAACAATGTATATGTTGTGGGTTTACATAACAATTTGCTCAATATTCTTATTTGAAATACTATGAATCTCGCCATGACCAATAAATATCAA
This sequence comes from Anoplophora glabripennis, assembly GCF_000390285.2. Classification (NCBI taxonomy): domain Eukaryota; kingdom Metazoa; phylum Arthropoda; class Insecta; order Coleoptera; family Cerambycidae; genus Anoplophora; species Anoplophora glabripennis. The sequence continues at coordinate 168,583 of NW_019416514.1, forward strand.
AATCGCTATGTAAAATAAATATGTTGTCATAGAACCGAAACCAACAGATGTACTCATTTGAAAATAGTGCATAACTTCTATAGTGTTGATGAAAAAAAAAGATTTTGTTGAATGCTATCTTTCTTGTGAGAAGAATGCCATGCGCACTAGACGCGAGTCTTCACGAAGATTTCCCGCAAGACGCATACTTCATAAAATATAGATCAGATATATCTACAATAAATGGAAAAATACTGGTACGGTAGAAAATAAGGAAAAAATAAATAAACCTTACAACGTTATAACTGAAGATATGCAAGAAATGATTTTACTTTACTTTCAAGAAAATCCGAAACATTCGATTCGAGATGTTTCAAGGTATTTGGAAATATCCTGGAAATCGATTCAGAAAGTTTTGAAAATAAACAATTATAAACCATATTGTTATAGCCTGGTACAAAAATTATATGGAAATGGCGGCGCGAGTTTTGCCAAATAATGGCTAGATAAACATTTACAAAATTAAAAATTTATAGGTTCGTAGAGTTGCTATTGACACTATTACATTTCCGTAACTTCTACTGTTACTACTACTAAATATCACCAACGTCAACGGTACTACTACTACTACTACTACTACTACTACTACTACTATTACCACTGCCACCATGTTTGATATTGCTATTATTATTTTTGTTTTTATAAATTATTAGGTTCTATCTTGTGGATTGATGAAACTACTTTTACAACAAGTGGTGTTTTTAATACATGGAAGGAATTCATATCACTGGGCGTCAGAAAATTCGCACCAATATATCTTACTCTATTCAGAGGCAAAACAGGTCCATTTTATCTTTTTGATGGAGTGAAATACATTAAACTTCTCAAAGGACAAATATGTAATTTGGTAAATGCTCTTGATGTGCAAAATATTGTCTGGCAGCAAGACGGCGCGGCGCTCCAGCACACAGAATAAATGCCGTTAAGCAGCACCTAGACAATACTTACGAGTATATTGACTGGATAGAGGTCAACGGTACAATTTTATGTCTTCCCCGAAGTCCAGACTTGACCCCTATGGATTTTCTTCTCTGGGATACTCTAAAGAATAGAGTCTATCAAGAGAGAACAAATAATGTACATCACCTGAAAGAAATATATCAGGAAATTATGGCTGCAAAGAAATTAGCTCTGTTTCACTTTAAATAAAATTTAGTATTGAAGTTACAAAACCCCAAGAGTTCAAATAATTTAAATTTCATTTCATAACCATTTCAATTTCATTACAGAAATAATGACATAAAAACCAACACTCACTAGATAAATTATAAAGAGAGGGTGAAATGTATGTAGTATTTAAATATTGAATTTAAGTAATAGAAGATAAAAATACAATCGGACGGAGACAAATAAACAACTCGGTACGTGTTTCCGACCTAGGCTAACCTGTGTCGAGGTCAATAACCTTCTAATTTGCACGTGTGCACTTTAGTCTAGGAGCCAGATAGGGTTCCGTTGCCAACCAGAGTCCCACGGCTGCAAATAACTTATTCTAAAGTATTTTTTTGACCTCCTGAATCAAACAAACTTGGTCACAAAGCCTGAAAGTGGTCAGATTAATTGTTATCAACAAATTAGATGTTTAAATGGCTGTAAAAAGTGTATTTTTATAGCTAGTACACGGAACCTGATCTGGCTCCTAGACTAATATGGACTGTAATAGGATCGTATTCCATGCAAAGTAGAGCAAAAAGTTGTCGGTCTTTTATCAAAGGAAAATCGTGTCATCAATGAGTAGGGATGATTGTTTTCGAATGTACGGTTATTACAATTTATCATTTTTAATATTATTAACGTTTTCACGTTTTATAATTTATTATGTTAAATAATACACAATTTTAGTATTTCAATTTATTATTCAATATGCAGTTGCGTATAACCAAAGTTTACATAATAAATGTAAACTTTAGTGTAAATCTAAACTTTGGTGTAACCACTTATTGTTTTTGAGAAAGCAATACTTATGTTTTTTACCTGTTTAAAATGCCAGCACGAGTAAAACATCATTCATCCGTCCAGAGCACTTTGTTAATAAAGTTCTGCTGCACTTAGGAACCAATTGCAAAATTCAAGACGATTGGGGAAATTAGCTGCTTCTAAAGCTTGAACTTTCTGAAAATGTGTTATGTTAACTCCTTTGCGGAAAAAATGCGGGAGATATGGAGGGTGGTAGATTTGAATAAACGCTTTAAATTGGTAGGTAATGGTTTTGTAACCGTGTGTAGTCTATTTTGTATATTCGGGTATTTAGTGTGCCGACTTTTTTATTTGCCTACAAACCTCTGCTTTATTTATTTTCTTTTAACGAAAGTTGACTTCGAGAAGTCAGGCTTGTTAAAACATTTTGCACTAAATTATTAAAATTAGTTATAATAAAATGCAGCATGATCCTTTATTTACTTGCATTTTATTGGTTTCGTACATATGTATCCGTATACTAAACCGGATTAATTAAATGTGAACACAGATTATGTGAACTTGGCAACGCTGTTCGCTTCAGCTGACGATTTGTTCGTGATATTACGTTACAAAATTTCCCGAGCATCCGGGCATCTGGCAGGGCCGCCTTCTTAGCGGGAGTTATGGGTTGATTTCCTTCATTTTTAAAAGTCGAGTAAAAATTTTTTTTTCCGATTTTCTGTCTTTATTAAGTCTTCCGAATACGTGATTAAAATTAATGACATTACGAGTGAATCACCCTGTATATCCTGTTGGAATCAGGAAGAAGCAGAAATTCCGAAAATCGAATAATATACAGGATGTTCCATTTAAAAAAACATAAGATTGATTCGTAGCTTTGGAACGCACTGTATAATTTCTATTTTCATAAGCTCGTTAAACTTACCGAAAAATTCCCTACAACTTTTATCTTAACTATTTTTATCTAATTCAAAAAATAAAAAGTTAAGAGTGTAAAATGTTATATGAATAACCCTGTACAATTTCCTACATTTATTTGTCCAAGAAGAAAAAAATATGCAAATAGAAACGCCGCCACTTAAAAAAGATGTTTCTACCCGAGCTTAAACTAAATATTGAGTACAAAATTGTGCAAAGTTTTCTCCAGTGAGTATGTATCCATAAAATATGCCAAAAACTTTTTCAAACCACATTTAAATCGATAACGGTCGCCCTATTCTCGCTGAAGCTCTCCGGGTAACCGTGCCATTAAGGACCCGACAGGGCTATTGAGCTGGCGTCGATAGGTTTCCGCATTCCTATCGACACACTATACAGAGGGTTAATTGGCTAAGAGCCACCCCTGTGAAACCGCGCTGCCTAACTAATTGTCGGTGTTTATGCCCATTCATATGCAGTAATGCAGATATATGAAATTGCCAAGTATTAATAAGATTATCCTTCAGTAAGTGCGGAAAGTTTAAGCGATCGGCGGTTAAGACCCTTGTGTGGCAAATTTGCGGGTTCGTTCTGGGGTTCCATTCTATAACACATTCCGAAACAAAATCGTAATACCAAATTTACTAAATTTTTGATAAGAAATTGAACATTTAACACTGCAAGTGGTTGTGTTGTAGTAAATACAATTAATTATATTAGATTTAGTTATTCACTCGTGCTGTCTTCAGTGAAAACTGTAGTAAAGAGTAAAGTAGAACAGAATTAACAATTTTTGCATTAACTATTAATGGATTAAACGATACAAAAGTTTTCATATACAAACAATTTGTAATTTTCAAGACAATTGTTTACCAGTTCTTAAATAAATAAAATAAAATGTATCTATCGATTTTGTGGTACGAAGATAGTGTTCTGCTTAAATTTTAGCTGGAATTTTAGTAATTATGAATCTCTTAAAACAGGAACTTAACTTTTAACCAAATTATGTATTTGAAAAATATGTAATTAAAGTACCCAAAGATTCACGTGGTCCAAATAATCATACGTATTAAAAATAATTTAGGTACTTACCTAAAAGCAAAATTTTTAGCAGTAAGTACAAAACAAACTACAACATGTGCTTATAATGTCCATCACCATTTTCGACGCACGCACGACACCTTCGAATCCAATTTTCGCGCACTCGCTGGAAAACACCTCAAGAAAAGGAAAAGTGGTACGCAAAAAACACTCCGACACGGTTCCAGATACCAACTGAATTGCGTGTTGGTGGTTGTTGGAGTACTTCGTTTAATAAACCACTGCGCCGTTGTCACATTGCCCGACATCAATTTTATCGAATTTTAAAATTTATTACAACGCTAATAATTTTTTAGAATTAAGCATAAAGAAGTTAAAAAGTGATAAACATTGTATTTGATGGTATTCTATGCACGCAGTTATGTCAATATTTCTTTGTACATCAAGTTGGAGATTTTGATAATTTTTTTCTCGGAAATGGTTGAGTTTAGGACCCATGTCATATAAGGTTTTTTTGTTTATTTCAATGTATTCTATCGTCTGTTAAAATTAATTCAGTCAATCTTCTAACGCCCTGTATAAATGTTACAATTAAATTTCAAATCGAAATAATGTCAATCGGTGCGTTAAATTAGGCATGTTGTAAAAAATTCGTCGTATGTATGTGTGTGTTCATATCGAAGTAACATGTGTTATATCTTATCGTAGTAAACACTCATTAAAAATTGGCAGGTACAATGACTTAAAGATCAAATTGAAATTACAGGCAACCTACAAAATCAGTGCCTACTAGCACTGTTAAGTATTGTAATATGGGTGGCAAGATAATGTAGACATTTGAAAAATATTTTTTTGTACCTACCCAAACCGCTCATTTAATCAAAATTCTACAAGAGGCCCAAAAACTTCCAAATGGTATCACCTATCAAATAAAAAATAGTTGTCATTATTGCCCGAAAGAGGAAAAAGTTATAAAGGGAATTTATCAGCATGCAACAAGTTTGTAGAAGTTGCGAGTTTTAAAAAACACTCTGTATAACATCAAAATTTGTAGATTGAAAGCAAATGTCCACACTCCAATTACACGTTATTCCACGAATCTGTGGTCTTCTGTACGTACACGTTATTCTGAGACACCCTGTATATCATATCAGCTGTTTTCGTTACAAGTATATAAGGCCCCCACAGACACACGTTCTTTTTGGCAGTTTTACCCGTACAGTTTTATCTGTACGGGTAAACACGAACAACGGTAAAGCGCCCCACACACTTTCGGGCTTCGTGACAGTTATAACCGAACGTGACTACACCGTACGGGTAAACATGGAAGTGTATGTGCAATCCCGAATAAAATTATCCTGAACGGGTAATCCCGAATAACATCAGGTGCCAGTTGAATTTCGTCGGGACCGGATGCCGTGATTCACCGGCCTGTTTGCTTTCCTGAGAGTGTGTGCGCTCCGAGTACTGTACGTGTTTGGACCGCGTGTTGGATATTAGATCGGATAGATTTTAAAGCTGTACTGTTTTCCTCTGCAACAACCACTCCTTGACCCATCTAGAACGCTGTCTTTTCAACTTTTTCGTTTTTAAAAGTTGTACCGTGATTCCAAGTAAACGCAAAATACGTTTGGACGCCATTTTACTACTAAAACGGAACAGTTAAAACAGTTCGGAGAGAAAACGAGTGTGTGTGTCCTAGCAGGATTCGGGAAACCGGCCGGGTAATCACGTTCGGTTATAACTGTCACGAAGCCCGAAAGTGTGTGGGGCGCTTAACAGCCACACACTAGACGTGTTTTTTGTTCAGTTTTTTTGAAATCGTGGTGTCATTAACATCTACCGTTCTGTGATGGAATATACGACAACACTGGCAGTGGCGGCGGCAATTGCTATAAAATTTAAAGCTAAAAAACAAAAAAAAAACGTTCAAGGGTCAAAGAATGGTTACTTAAAAGAAAACAATTTTCACACGTAAATCTTTTGTATGAATTATGACTAGAGCCGGGAGATTGGTTTAATTATTTGCGAAAGGACGAAGAAACTTATCTAAAGCTGCTTACTTTAGTAACACCATTAATTCAAAAACAAGATACCTTAATGAGGCAAAGTATTACACCGCATGAGCGTCTTACCGCTACACTTAGATATCTTGCTACTGGCAGAAATTACGAAGACCTAAAAAAAACCTAAAGTGAAGTCGCAAAATACAAAAAATGCACTGCAGAAGACTTCTAGCACTTCACTGAAAAAAAAACGTCCTTTTTAACCGCGTCGTCACACACACGTACCGACTTGAACGAACATGTTCAAAACGAACGGTTTTAATCAAGCTGGGACAGATATTTTTAAACGCGGGGAAGAACGACGGTTTTTAGCCACACACCGGCAGTTTTACCCGTACAGATAAAACTGTACGGGTAAAACTGCCAAAAAGAACGTGTGTCTGTGGGGGCCTTACCAACAGATTAAAAGTTCTTACGATTGTTAGAACAGAAAGAGAGAGAATTAGAAGAAAAACTGAGAGAGCAAGAAATACATAACGAAAAAACTAATGATTTTATAGTTAATGGTGAACATTTAAAAACCAAGATGGAGACAAATCCCAATAAACCGACTTGCCCATTCTTTCTAAAAACCTCTACATGCCGTTTTTATGACGTTTGTTCAAGAAATCACATTCGCCCAGGTGTAAGCCGAATTCTTTTAATTCCAAATTTTTTCACTCACTATAGCTTAGAAGCAAATGAAAATGAACATGGAAGTGACTAGTCTGGAATTCGAAAATTATGAAACCTACAATCATTACAAAGAATTTTTCTATGATGTTATCCCGGAAATGGAAACTTTTGGTAAAATTAAACTATTTAAAACATGTTGCAACCATGAACCGCATTTGAGAGGTAACGTTTATGTTGAATATTTTTCTACAAGATCGGCTCTCAAGGGTTATAAGATTCTTAATGGAAGATGGTATGGAGGAAAACAACTTAATGTTGAGTTTTGTAATATTGAATCCTGGAAAACGGCAATTTGTGGTAAATATATTTATATAACTTAGAATTAAGTGGAATTTTATGAATATGGAATAAGCGGTGTAGACTTGAAAGGTGTATTTTCATCTTGTGTTATGGGGTGAGTAACTCTCGTAATTTTTATTTAAAATATCTTATAACGAGTATAGTTCCAAAAAATAGCTCAAAATGATTTGAAAAGGATGAAGAAATATACCAAATGCTATTGATCACGGGTTGGATTGGCGACATATTCACAACTTCATCAAAGTTGTTTGTTGTGGGATCATTTTGTTACGAATTATTCACGAAATATAAAAATAATTCTATTTTTATGATCTGAAAGATTTTTGAAACAAAAAATAATTGGAAATATAATTATTTTCAACCTGTTTTTTGCCAACTGCTGCTCAACTTCGACCTATATTGGATAATTTTAATTGAAAACGGTTGTCCATGCCTGAATTGTTAAAAATAAGAATCATAAATCTGACAATAAAGTAAAAAAGAACTTTTTGGAGAATATCTTTGGAATATGTGAATAAATGCAATTCTGAAGACATTCCACAACTGGAAGAACATATTTCAATAGAATAAGAAAAAAATGCCTACTAAATAAATTAAAAACCCATATAAAATCTGCTGGTTGAAAAAGGGTCAATTTTTTGATTACCTAATTGAAAAATAAAAAAATGAAGGAATTCCAAAATAGTGGTAGAAAACTGGATGTCATATTACAATAATGCTAGTGAATTAAAGTAAAACAGAAAGTATCTTATCATAATTAAATAAAAAGAGACAGATGAATTTGAGGTTGATTACCCGTTTCTTGACCAGTTGCTTGAAATCCAGTTAGAAACATACCTATGGATTTTAAGAAATAAAGTTAATATGTAGTTTAAAATTGCATTTCCTTATCTAGCATTGATAATACTAGACGGTAATGATAAAAATAAAACTTAATAACTGTGGCGGGGGTAAATGATGGTTAAAAATAGGGAAACAAAGAAAAAAACAATCTTCATTTATGCTTTCGTATTTCTGTTTGAGTTTTACAAAATTAGTCAAAAACCAGCATTGGTCGGATGACGCAATGATCCTATTTACTATTTAGACCGCGTCCAACAAATTATTGTACTACGTGTTGCCTACCATTTGCTTATAAAATATAAAAAAATTTTTCCTAAATTTTTTTAAATGCAATTATTTGAATGAGTGATTGCTTAAATTGAACACTAATATTTGTATGTATTTTAAACACTACTTTGGACTCTAGGAAAATCTAAGAAAAAGTTTAAAAAATAGTTTCTTAAACTTAAAATAAAACAAAAACATGTGGAGCATATAAGGAATTAGTCCATTGACCATAAGTCAAAAGAATTATGAAGCTTACAACATTTAGATATATAATTATTAAACATCGGAAACTTTGTGGCTACAATCAAATAAATAAACAGTAGTAATTTATATTATGCTAGTAAGCAATAATACGCATTGTAGTAGCAGAAATAGACTAAATCTGAAATCTGGGTACAAGCCGTTTGCCGCTCTATGCTCACAATACACAATGGTAGTGACTGTTACAAAAAACACGTGCCTAACACTCGTCCACCATCATTTCATTTCATCAAATCATTTCACTAAATGGATTCACTCCTTACCTTTATAGCTTTCAGTCACACCGATTATTTAGTGTAATATAGTAAGATATACTTTTTCTCCAGTAAATTGATCGTCGAATTTCATCGTCGGCCTTCTAACAAATATAATTCTTAAAAGTTAAAACGAGAAGACAAAATACATATTTGCTCATATCAGCTACAACATTCAGGTTCATATCTTACCTGTGGCTGTAAATCGATTGTTGTACGTTCGGCATTTGGGTTTTCCCAGGTGAAAACGGGTCTCGAGATTGGGATAAAATTCCGCACGAAGACTCCCACGCCTTGATGTGGAATAAAGGTGCAATAAGTCATAAAGTATGAATAGAAAACGACAGAACTACTGTGGTTGTCTGAGGCAGGCCGGGGGCGTAATTAATATCTACGATCCGGCTTTTACCGTTTTGCCAAAGTTATGACTTTATTAGCGGCGTGAGGACGGTGCTGGAGACCCCTAACGTCTGAATAGTCGCATAAATACCCTGCTTTACTTTGAGTTCCCTACATATACAAGCGTAATACTTTTTTCTGTATATTCAATCTAGTTGGTCAATGAGAGAACTGGAAGGGTCACTATTACTGAAGGCTTTTATAAAAGCCTGTGCAGTGAAAGCTTTGACACGATTATTTACATGATTTCAGTAAGTACCCAGGTTTTTATTGATCTTTAACAATTTGTATCACTTTGCAAGTAACACAATTTTCGATAAGAATTTCTAGGCAACTCATAACTACACTTAGTGCACGTGCAGAGTCTAACACAGCCGGCGCGGGGGTCGCTGGCCTTCACAGCTGACTCGCGTTTTGTTCAGTTATTTGTGGAACCTTGTAGTAGTTCGTGTCGCGTCGATACCTTTATTTTTTACGTCTGCTGTAAATTGTATTCGCCGTGTATATTTAATTAACTATTTATAAATAATAACATAATTTACATTAATAACTATTAGTAGGGGGGATAAATGAAGTAAAATGTCAAAAGAGAAAAGAAATAGAGGGGAATTATTTCAAATGTGGTTTGACAGTGATCCCAAAGATTACAGAGACATACGTATTAAAGGAAATGACCTGTTTTGTACTGTGTGTGAACCACAGAGCACCTAGAGTGTACGTTTCCTATCCCAAAGCATGGGATGATGCCGATGAAGCCAAATTGCGGAGAAGTGGAGTGTGTGAGGTAATCTGGCCGCGCATGCTTTGATCAGGTCCGGATTAAACAGTATATTTACACTTATGACAAATATTCATTTTTCAAGTTTGGAATTTAGAAAACAATATATTTTAATGTTTTGTTTACATAAACCTACAACATAATTTAAATATATTTATTGTCCTCTAAATAATGTTAGTTTATTTAATATTTGTCTTTTAGTAGATTTCACTGATTTAAATATTTTAACTTCATATACTTTTCACATACAGTCCTCACAAGTTCTCATCCATATTTTTAAATTAAATTCACATTAAAAAAGTTTTTTAATGCATGATACACAATTTTATTTTTCTGTAGCTTGGGTGTACTGTTTTTATAGGAGTTATTAAACAAAATTATTATTTCTATTTCTTAAATTGTCATTTTTCATTTTTTAAACTACAGTTTGCTTATCACTCGGCAAGTTTAAAATTGGCACTGCATTTTTGGATAAATTTCTAGCGCCGTTTTGTATTAATAATAATAAACTTCTCTTGAAAATGTAAAGAACATATAACAGACGATTTTGAGGGCGCCCAATCTTTTTTTTATTGGCTTTGACCCTTTTCTATTTCATTTCCACCCTCTTTAGAAAACCTGAGAATAAAATCAAGAAAATGGGTACCTAATACAATTTTATTCAGTAACTAATTACCTGTAATTTAACATTAATGTATGTTTATTATTGAAACTATATGTTGAGGCTTCAATAGTTACAATTATTTTTAATAGCCATCATGAAAATAAACACCAATTGTGACAAAAAAACTAATTGTAAATAGTCGGTTGATAATATGAGCCTGTATATTTACATCAGTTAATAACGTGGCATTAAAAAACATAAAGCCAACACTGAAAATAAGTGCATGTGAGATAGAGAATGATGCGCGAAGCCGTCGAAATGGCATAAAATACTTTTATGTTAATACTTACCTAAAGAATGAAATTTCAACACTATTGTGATCAGAACTGCTATTACAATCGTCAACGATACACTGCCCCATGATATCATAAATAAAAACAATATATTTAATAAAATACTAACAATGTTAGCACATCGAATATCTAACAGGGACTGAGAAGGCGAGGCTGGCTGGGCTGAGGTTGGGCTGACGGTTGGCTTCACCGACTTGCTTCTACAGTTCAGTCTATTTTGTCTATGGTGTAAACGTATTATAAGTTCTTGTGACAAAAACTAAAGTGACAAAACATTTGAAGAGCCATGATTCGTCCAGCGCTGAAGACTGTATTTTTCTATAAACTTACAGACGCCTCTCTTTCAAGCAATATTCCATTAAACAAACTAGAGCTGGAAAACACTTCAAGAAAAGGAAATAGTGGTACGCAAAAAATACTCCGACACTGTCGAATCCAGATACCAACTGAATTGCGTAATTGCGTAAGTATCTCGTGTTAATAAACCGCCACGCCGTTGTCACATTGCTCGATATGAATTTTATCGAATTTTAAATTTATTAGCACGCTAATTATTTTTTAGAATTAAGCATAAAGAAATAAACTTTGTATTTTATGGTATTCTATGCACGCAGTTATGTCAATATTCCCTAATTGAACTTTTGTACATCAAGTTGAAGATTTTGATAATTTTTTTCTCGGATATGGTCGAGTTTAGGACCCATGTCATATAAGGTTTTTTTATTTTAATGTATTCTGTCGTCTGTTAAAATAAGGCAGTCAAACTTCCAACACCCTGTATAAACATTAAGAATATAAATATTGTAAAAACAGTATGATACTTGGCTATAGTCACTTGAAAGTTAAACGTCATGTAAGGAGTTTTTTCAACATATGAAAACATTGTAAAGTAAATGTGCTTTTCTTAATATGTATTTAAAAAAGTATTAAGAAAAATTATAGACAGTTAAGTACTTAAACATCACCCATTACATTAAAATCGTAATAGTAAAATGGTTTCATGTCAATACCTTATGGGTAGAATTTAATGTTACTTTTGGACTGCTTGAAATATATTTGTCTGAGCGTACCTACCAAGAAACACAACTTTGGCGTTATAATATTATGTAATTTTAAGGGCAACAATTTCGAGATAATCCGGGGCTTAAATATTTACATTTAAGGGACTTTCTCCAGATTTTCTTGGATTTTCCACTTGAGTTTCATCAAAGCTCTTACCTTTAAAAAGCAATTTTTGTGCAATATTATTATTTATGTTTCTAATTATTTGTTTATTTATATCTGTTTTGACTATTTTGGTATTTTGTTTTTTTTATTTGAAATTCTTTACTATTTTATTACAGACATACCTATTTAATTTCCAAAAGCCTCAATTTCGCCTTAATACATTTAATTGCATTTTTTTGTTCTTGAAGTAGATCTTCAGTTCTTATTTTAACTTAATTTTCTTTTCTATTGTAAACTTTTTGTATTTACCGATTATTTTAGTTATAATTCGACGATTTTCTGTACAAAGTTGATTAAAATGTCAACGAAAATGTATTTTCTTTGATAAGAAAATGGAAGGAAATTGAGAAATGTGTAATTGCTACATACTATTTTCAGTAATATACAGGGCCATCCCATTTTAAATTACGCACCTCAATATATCGTCAAGGAAGCCACCAATCCGAAAATAACCCTTATGAAAGTTGTTGGGTTCGGAGGGGATGGTGACCTTGGATTTTACTTTGACCTTCAAAGTCATTTTAAGGTCGTTACCTTCAAAGTTATTTGAAAGTCAAATATAATTTCTTAAATATAAACTTCTATTTTTAACCTCGAATTCGGAAAGAGCGCAAAATTTTACGTTTAGATAACATTACTCTTCCTTGAATGACCTCTATAGGTTATTTCAAGGACATAATATTTTAAATTACACACCTGAATATCTCGTCAGGGAAGCCGCCAACACCGAAAATGATCCTTACGAAATTTGTTGGGTTTGAAGGGGGATATCGGATGGTGACCCTCAATTTGACCTTGACCTTAACCTTCAAAGTCATTTGAAGATCAAATCTATTTTATAAATAGGAGCCTTTATTTTTGACCAAGGATTCAGAAAGAACGCAAAATTTCACATTTAGATAACTAGTTAAGGCTTGTTTACGTTTAGATATAAGTTTACATGGGTACTTAAGGTTCTTCGTCTAGGTCAACTTTCGTAGGGGTTATTTTCGGATTGGTGACTTCCCTGAGATATTCAGATGTGCAATTTAAAATATTATGTCCTTGAAACAACCTATAGAGGTCATTCAAGGAAAAGTAAGGTTATCTAAACGTAAAATTTTGCGCTCTTTCCGAATCCGGGGTTAAAAATATAAGTTCCTATTTAAAAAATTATATTTGACCTCAAATGACCTTGAAGGTTGATGTCAAGGTTGAATTGAAAATCACCGTCCGATGTCCCCTGCCAACACAACAACTTTCGTAAAAGATATTTTCGGACTGGTAGCTTCCCTGACGGGATATGCGGAAGCGTAATTTAAAATGGGACACCCTGTATAAATTCAGTAAAAAAAATCAATCAACGGGGCTCCTGACCATTTATGAAAAAATATATTTTCTCTTGTTGCTAGATATACAGGGTGTCCCCAGTTCGGGTTGCCTATACCTGAAATGAACACAAAATTTCAATTGTCAAAAATAAAACATTTTTCATAAAAATTTTTGATTGCCCAGAAGCCCTTAGCAAGATAGTAATTTGTTCAATTTAATGTACAGGGTGTTCAAAAATTTGGAAAAGGTAGAAACAGTGAAGAGTAAAGTACCTTAAATCTTAACGCTACTTGAAAAAGTAATGGGGAAAAGTTGCTTGGAACTAAATTTTATGTTTAAATATGAAAGCATGGCCTTCTAGTTAATACTCGACATTCTAGGATATTCTAGGACTCTACATATTTTTTAATACTTTCGAAGAAGCCATTCTATTTAAAAAATATTGCTTTATTGAAAAACAGATACACATGTTTGCATATTAATAATTTATTTTGTATACAGGGGGTTCAAAAACTTCAAAAACATTAATCCAACATTTATTTTGAGAACACAGCAGAATCAGTATGTACGCGCCATTACAAAACCGGAGACTGTCATTAAGGAAGATATCTAAACAAATCGATGTTAGCAAGACACATATTCAGAGGATTTTGGTAGAAAATAAGTTTAAGGCTTACAAACCAAAAGTAATTCACACTGTAGTTGGTGATAATGCACATCGTTTGGAGTTCTGTTTAGAGATAGGAGAAAGGATTGTGGTAGATAGACATTTTCACAAAAATATAATTTTTTCCGAAGAAACCACTTTTTCTACCAATGGAGTGGTATCATCGGAAAATTGTCGTTTTTGGTCGCAAGGAAATCCTTCCTTTACAGTTACTTCAAGAAATCAAAGGTTCAAAAAAGTATATGTTTGGTGCGCGATTACTTTCAACTGGGCCATACTTTTTGAAGCAAATTTAAAATTAATTTACGTACCTGGAGATGTTAAACACGTTTTTCTGGTCAGAATTAGAAGAAGAACATTTGGAATATTGACAAAAAGCGTATTTCCAACAAGACGGATGTCCCGCTCACTCAACAATTCTAGTCCGCAATTGGCTTAACAGAGAATTTCGAGAGAAGTAGATAGGAAGATATGGTCCTATTTGTTAGCCAGCAAAGTCCCCTGACTTGTCGCCGCTTGATTATTTCCTTTAGGGCTTCTTGAAAAAAAGAGTGTACAGAGAACCAGTGCAACACAATGTTGATTTCTTAAAAAGCAGGATAATTGAAGCTGTTGCCCAGGTAAATGAAGAAATGATACATTCGACCTAGACTGTATTTAGAAAAAGATTGGAGAGGTGTGTTGAACTTGGCGGACTTTATGTAGAATAGTTTTGTAATGGCGCGTACATACTGATTCTGCTGTGTTCTCAAAATAAATGTTGGATTAATGTTTTTGAGGTTTTTGATCCCCCTGTATAAAAAATAAATTATTAATATGCAANGAAGAGCCATGATTCGTCCAGCGCTGAAGACTGTATTTTTCTATAAACTTACAGACGCCTCTCTTTCAAGCAATATTCCATTAAACAAACTAGAGCTGGAAAACACTTCAAGAAAAGGAAATAGTGGTACGCAAAAAATACTCCGACACTGTCGAATCCAGATACCAACTGAATTGCGTAATTGCGTAAGTATCTCGTGTTAATAAACCGCCACGCCGTTGTCACATTGCTCGATATGAATTTTATCGAATTTTAAATTTATTACAACGCTAATTAATTTTTAGAATTAAGCATAAAGAAGTTCAAAAAAGTGATAAACATTGTATTTTATGGTATTCTATGCACGCAGTTATGTCAATATTCCCTAATTGAACTTTTGTACATCAAGTTGAAGATTTTGACAATTTTTTTCTCGGAAATGGTCGAGTTTAGGACCCATGTCATATAAGGTTTTTTTATTTTAATGTATTCTATCGTCTGTTAAAATTAAGGCAGTCAAACTTCCAACACCCTGTATAAACATTAAGAATATCAATATTGTAAAAACAGTATGATACTTGGCTATAGTCACTTGAAAGTTAAACGTCATGTAAGGAGTTTTTTCAACATATGAAAATATTGTAAAGTAAATGTGCTTTTCTTAATATGTATTTAAAAAAGTATTAAGAAAAATTATAGACAGTTAAGTACTTAAACATCACCCATTACATTAAAATCGTAATAGTAAAATGGTTTCATGTCAATACCTTATGAGTAGAATTTAATGTTACTTTTGGACTGCTTGAAATAGATTTGTCTGAGCGTACCTACCAAGAAACACAACTTTGGCGTTATAATATTATGTAATTTTAAGGGCAACAATTTCGAGATAATCCGGAGCTTAAATATTTACATTTAAGGGACTTTCTCCAGATTTTCTTGGATTTTCCACTTGAGTTTCATCAAAGCTCTTACCTTTAAAAAGCAATTTTTGTGCAATATTATCGTTACTATTTATATTTCTAATTATTTGTTTATTTATATCTGTTTTGCCTATTTTGGTATTTTGTTTTTTTATTTGAAATTCTTTACTATTCTATTACAGACATATTTAATTTCCAAAAGCCTCAATTTCGCCTTAATACATTTAATTGCATTTTTTTGTTCTTGAAGTAGATCTTCAGTTCTTATTTTAACTTAATTTTCTTTTCTATTGTAAACTTTTTGTACTTACCGATTATTTTAGTTATAATTCGACGATTTTCTGTACAAAGTTGATTAAAATGTCAACGAAAATGTATTTTCTTTGATAAGAAAATGGAAGGAAATTGAGAAATGTGTAATTGCTACATACTATTTTCAGTAATATACAGGGCCATCCCATTTTAAATTACGCACCTCAATATATCGTCAAGGAAGCCACCAATCCGAAAATAACCCTTATGAAAGTTGTTGGGTTCGGAGGGGATGGTGACCTTGGATTTTACTTTGACCTTCAAAGTCATTTTAAGGTCGTTACCTTCAAAGTTATTTGAAAGTCAAATATAATTTCTTAAATATAAACTTCTATTTTTAACCTCGAATTCGGAAAGAGCGCAAAATTTTACGTTTAGATAACATTACTCTTCCTTGAATGACCTCTATAGGTTATTTCAAGGACATAATATTTTAAATTACACACCTGAATATCTCGTCAGGGAAGCCGCCAACACCGAAAATGATCCTTACGAAATTTGTTGGGTTTGAAGGGGGATATCGGATGGTGACCCTCAATTTGACCTTGACCTTAACCTTCAAAGTCATTTGAAGATCAAATCTATTTTATAAATAGGAGCCTTTATTTTTGACCAAGGATTCAGAAAGAACGCAAAATTTCACATTTAGATAACTAGTTAAGGCTTGTTTACGTTTAGATATAAGTTTACATGGGTACTTAAGGTTCTTCGTCTAGGTCAACTTTCGTAGGGGTTATTTTCGGATTGGTGGCTTCCCTGAGATATTCAGATGTGCAATTTAAAATATTATGTCCTTGAAACAACCTATAGAGGTCAATCAAGGAAGAGTAAGGTTATCTAAACGTAAAATTTTGCGCTCTTTCCGAATCCGGGGTTATAAATATAAGTTCCTATTTAAAAAATTAGATTCAACCTTCAAATGACCTTGAAAGTCAATGCCAAGGTCAAATTGAAAATCACCATCCGATGTCCCCTACGTACCCAATAACATTCGTAACAGTTATTTTCGGATTGGTGGCTTGACGAGATATTCGTATCCTTGAAATAACCTTTATAGGTCATTTCAATGAAGAACCTTAAGTACCTAACTGAACGTAAAATTTCACGCTCTTTCCGAATCCATGGTTGAAATAAAGGTTCCTATTTAAAAAATTATATTTGACCTCAAATGACCTTGAAGGTTGATGTCAAGGTTGAATTGAAAATCACCGTCCGATGTCCCCTGCCAACGCCACAACTTTCGTAAGAGATATTTTCGAGCTGGTAGCTTCCCTGACGGGATATGCAGAAGCGTAATTTAAAATGGGACACCCTGTATAAATTCAGTCAAAAAAATCAATCAACGGGGCTCCTGACAATTTATGAAAAAATATATTTTCTCTTGTTGCTAGATATATGTACTGTTAAGTATGTAAAATATTTACTTTGTTATGTTTTATGTAAATTAGAAAGGGTAGTAAAAACAGTATTTTTTAATAAATGGGTGGACAGTCTTGATGTAACAGTCATTGGACCTTATTTTATAATAGTTTAGTAGCAGACCCGTGATATCACAGCCGCAGAGAGCGGGATACGAATGAGTTATCCTGCGAAAAGAGACATAATTTGTAACATTTTCAACAAGATAGGACACCCCTCACAATTCGGTAATATGTCACTATAAACCCGACGAGCGTTTTTGCCAAGTTGGTTGGTTGCAAAATGGGCCCAATGCGTGGCGAGCTCGTTTCATTTGATTTATTTTCATTATTTGTTATCCAAAGTTTTTTTTAGAAATATCACGGAGCGTTGTTCAGTTAAAGGCAGAAAATCAAAAGCTTCTTAGAGATTATCCCGCCCCAAGATTTAAAAAATTATTATCAGCGACAAATACTGTTCAGAAAATGTTAAGGTTTATGATTTTTTACAAACATTTTAGTTTTACAGGGTGTTTCTGAAATAAGGACGTTCTGTGAAAAGGGTGATAGAAGGCACAATAATAAGCAACTTTTGGTCTAAAACATTACATTTTAAATTGAAAAAAAAATCACATGTCCTTGGATGGAAAAACGCCGATCAGGGTCGTTATAAGAATTTTTTCTTGTGTACGAAAGCTATTAAAATAGATAATAATATTAATATTAATTTAAATAATAATATTTAAATAATAAATATTTGTTCATATAAAAGCTATACATTGTCTCGTTCCTTACATAGCTTTCACACATTCTGAATTTTTTACTATTTCTAAACTGTAAAAGAGGATACGATACAATAAGGATACGAACTAATGTTTGTTAAGAATTCCTAGTAACAGATTAATACTGGAAAAAAAGGAAATTGTTCTGTTTATAATCGTAGGTCATATTGTCTCCTGAATTTAGATATAATATAATTACCTTCCATATACAGCAATTTTATAATCCATTCGTTATTACTATAGTTAGTGTATCAAACTGGAACAATTTTGACCGTTAATGATTTCATTGCATATCCTAAATCTGATTGCGTTGAATTGTTTATGGTCATTTTAATTACCAATGAGTTCAAACATTTGCTTGTTGCTTGTGTATACAAAACCTAATGACTTTGATTCAAAATGCTTTCAATTCGCTTAAATTAATATGTTGGTGTTTCCCAATAGTTCAGAAAGTACATAAAAATTGTAATATACCTGTATATTTAATGGCTTAAATTTCTGAGAAACGTGTACATATTTTAATGTTTTTCTGTGTATGAAAATCAAAATGGCTATGACCGTAGTGCAAAAGTGCAATTTAAATTATGAAATTATGAAATTTAAAAAAATAGTTTTATCAGCATGATGGCAGTATTAAATTATATTCATTGTGTATACTAAATTATTGGGGCAAAGTTTGACCACATGGTTGTATGTGTGTGCAATACATATAGAAACTAAAATAGTTTATTAGCAGATAGATCTCTTTAAAATAATATGTGTTTGCCTTATAAACATTGATCTGGAACAGCCCTGTTTTAGAGATACAGGGTGTTGAAGTTAAAAAAATAGATTTTTGGTTTATATCTCCGGAATCTCTTAACCGATCTCAATAATTTTTTTTACAGTTGATCTATGATAGTAGGCCTTGCATTCCCTAAGCATAAAAAAAGAATTTTTTTTCTAGCTCATAGCTGACTATGGTTTACATTTAAAAAACTTGAAGTTTATGTTATAACTTGAAAACGAAATCTTATCTTATTAACACTGCAAAAACCTGATACTTTGTAATTTAATTTTTTTTTGTAAAGTAAATAGCAGCTGAAAGAATTGTCCGAATTCGGATTTTTCCAAATATCTAGTCAGCCATGACGTTTATTTAAAAAATAAAAGTAACATTTAATAAGGATTATAAAACTGCACATCTTTCCTCATTTCAGCTTTTTTGTATCTCTGCTACTTTCCCAGATCCCTACACTAAACATCGAAAAAACTAACCCTGTATATCTGTGTAATCTTCCCTATGGAGACAAGCTTAGATTATACGTAATTTAAAAACGACTTCTCTTCTCTAGAATGATTTCCTTTAGTAAAGCTGCGTAATCCTGTTTTCCTAATATCTACGTTGGTTGACGTTTATAGTAAAATCAAGGAAAATCCGACGTTTTAAATGATGTGGAATAAACTTTATTTACAACCATATATCTAATGTTGATATTTCAAACTTACAATAAGTTTCAAAGAAACATATTTCTGATTTTGGCATATATCCAGATAGAAAGTGACATTTACCAGACGAATGTCACTCTTAACCCAGGTAAATTTCAACATTCATTGAATAACGAAAATATTTGTTTCAAAAAATATCTTATTGTACATTAAAACATTCTCAACAAATTTTATTCATATCAAGAATTACAAACTATTTTACTAAATTGTAACATTCGATAGGTGGCGCGGCGGTAGCCGAAGCGGCCAAGGCTTGCCTACAGAGGCGAGCCAGGGCTGTGCGGCAAAACCGTAGTGGGTTCGAATCCCGCACGCGGCAGGAAAATTCTTTCGAATTTTCCTGTCGTACCATGGATGTTTGTGATTGTTAAGGTGGAGGGTAGTGTAGGTTAGCAGGCAAAAAGGGCCAAGCATGGCCTAATTGCTGGTAAGTTCATTGCCTTTACCTTTTTTTAACATTCGATATGTTATAAGCGGCAACAGAAATTGTTAATCCATGCTGAACATCCTGCGTAGAAATGATAACGTTTTTGGTAGTGGAGTTTGGCATTTTGCGGCAATTTTAACCTGAGAATCCGTAGACTTGTCGACGTACCCTTCCGCTATGCTGGAAGATTTCCACCCCCCTAATTTCTTTAACTGGAGAATGTTACCACCACTATTTACCATTAGTGTGGTTGCCGTTCTTCGGAAGCAGTGTACCGTGTATATTTCACAATGGGGAAGCTTTAGAAACACTGCAATTTTTTTGGGAAATTGACTTATCGAGTTGTGGCCAAATGGCTGACTACTGATTTTACCGAATCTTAATTGTAAAAAGGAGTTTTCATTCTAAACGAAGTGTTGCATATATTTTAATTAACTTTACCCATTCTTCATTAAAATACTCTTGGCTGGTAAGTTTTTGATGTTGGAATTTCGATGTGAATCTTATTTTCCACGATATTAAAATTAGTCAATTTCATTTTATATAGTTGCATTCTTCAAAAACGCCGCAGTGTTCTCACTGGAGAAAGTGCTTGACTTTTTGGATACATATCCCAGATTTTGTTGTTTCAGAAATGTCAATAATTTCGAAAATTTGGAGATATGCACTTTATCTTTAATATTTAAAGTAGAAAGCAACATTGAGTAAATGGACCAAAGTGTTGACAGCTTTTTGATTTTGTCATTTTTTCTAAAATATGCCAGAACAATAGTTTCAGAAACAGCTTTCTGAACACCTCTCTGAGCACCAACTCTTGAAAACATCATAAACTTTATCATACCTTGCACGACTATTCTTAAGTTAGTTTAACACAAGAGCGTTCGTTGAAGTATCACAACATGTGATATAGAAAACTTCTTTTTCTATTGTATTGTTTTCTGATTTTGACATTGGGCAAAAATCTATTAAATTTTAATTTACACTTGTGCATTTGCATTCTAATTTAGTTCATATTAATTAATAATTAAAATGCTTGACGAAGTACCCAAATTGAGTATGTATTTAATTGTCGTACAATATGTACTGGCCAGGATTCATTCCAGGTTAGTGAACTGCAAGGTATCAGGGTCGATGTTCGATCACATTGCTTGATGGGTTCGCAGAGATCTTCTAACAAAATCCACCTTATTTATAACACCCTGGATCTTAGTAAGGAGGCACATTTCATCTAAGCAATTTAAGTAATAATTTCATATTTTGAGTCAAGGATTATCTTCTTGGCATATGCGCAATTATTAAAGGCGCACCATTTCCTAATATAAAATTATCCAAACGTCTAAAATTATAGAATAAAACGCAACACAGTAATAAATCAATATACCTAAATTAGAAAGGACCCGTGGATATTTAACTGCAAATTAATTAACTTCATAGTAAAGTTTTTACTAATGACTTACAGTCGACTTTATTGTTTTATTAATGTTTCTACTTTTTACATCCTGTAGTTATGAATACATGATTCGCCAGAAGTTAAACACAACCTCAACACCTTCGCACACTTTCTCATGTTATTCTTGACAAAGTTTGCATCAAATTCTCTCACCCTCTTGTACGTTTTATGTCGAAATATCGTCTACAAAACTTTTGATTTACAAGTCATTCATGGGGTCGTCAGCGACTGGATAATTTCTGAGTTCCTAAACCGACTATGTGGCAACCAGCTCGGTAATCATCAAGCCACCTACCACAGAACTTCCTGCTGAAGTTACATTTGTAATAAGTGTCACAAATCGGACACACGTGCATGCAAACTGCATGAAAGCTTTACCGAATTCATTGTTGTAGATGATTTAAATGAGATATGGGGGTTTTTGGGTATAGAAATGGTAATGAAGCTGCATCAAAGCATTTACCTCTCATTAATGAATTCTTGATGTTTTTTGTCTTTATCAGCAAAATCTTATGCATACAAACATAATTATGTCGTCGAACGCTTTGTTTTCGAGAACAAGGTGTTGGAATTTAAGGACATTGCAAAAAAAATGAAGATATAACTAGGCAAAATTTCCGTATTCGTAAATTTAGTATTTGATTTACTGAAAATATACTTTTCTTGCAAATCTATTGTTGATTTAAATGAATACTACGTATTTGTTGTATATTAGTGTGAGAATTTGTAGTAACAACCTAAATATTCATTCCATTTTTCATAAAAATTTTTATTAAATCCGAATTATTTGCTCGTAGCTAAGTTAACATATTTGTTTCAATTTCAAATGATACCAATAACAATTCCTTATAAAGAAAACATGTTATTTAAAACATTAAAGAAGAGCACTTCTGTTTCAGTAAAAAAGTAATAACGTTATTTAAAAAAATTGATAATGTTTCTTAATGTCAATTTTGTATTAAATTGGTTTATGTACACCAAACATCCTTTTTTGTACACTGTCTGAATGTTAAAATTAAGATATTTTAAATGTATGTGTGTATATTTTTTTGTATGTTATTATTCCATAATTAAAACATTTTTTTTATGTTGTTTTGAAAACTATTTAATATTATTAAGCCAATATAGGAACTGCACCTATTATTGCAGTAACAAAAGTTATTTTTTCACTATAACAATGAAACGACCCCTAAATAATAAATATATATCTCTACCTAAAAAGTATTTAAAATATTTCAAAAGTTTATATTTCAAATGTTTAACAAATTTTCTTCCATGGAAATTAATGTTTTTTTGAATTTTCATGTTTCTCTTCGCAATCTTTAAAGGCAGGTAATGTTGTTTTATATTGTTAGAAACACACTAATTATCAGCGAATATTATAATATGTTACATTAAATACAAGTTTTTAAATTACAATATAAAAGGTTTATAAAGCACTTAAAACAGCTAGTTAATAAGGGCGTCTGCCGTCGAATGTTGAATGCCGAATGCTGAATGGTGAATGTATGGTTCCATGTGTCTTATCTGCCCTAGCCGAGGAATTTGTTTATTTTACTTAGCCCTTGCCTCTTGGGTTAAGTGTTCACATTATCGGTCTTCGCTCGATTTCTAACAATATATTTTTTAATGTTAGGAGATGGAAATAGTGTAATGTAAGAGCCAAGCAGAGCAATATTTGACCAAAGATATGTGAAGCTGGAACGTGTTTGTGACTAAAAGGTTTCACAGCCTGTTTCATAAACACAAAAATTTTATCAAAATTTAAGTTTCCAATAAATGTTGACTTGGAAGAAAAAGTGTAATAAATATGCTTAGCAGAAGTATGTCAATATACAGGATGTTTCATAAATTACTTTCTAAACACCTCCTTAAAATATTTATACATCATTATGAAACACCCTGTATAGCTCTAAAGTAAATATAACAATTCAGTTCAGTTCACTATAATTTAAAAAATCCTCAAACAAAATTATGACTAGTTTGGATACCTATGAGACGAGATATTAATAAAATAATTATTCACGATTTACTTATGAGAATGCAGATTTTTTTGATCTTTCCACTTAGAATGCGCAACAATTGACGAACAGTTCTACAGCAACTTGTATAAATAGGAAACCGATATCTAAGGAACCATATTATAGCTCGTATAAATCGATTAGGTACTTGTAAGATACATAATTTATAATAAATTCTCCTTCAAACTGCTGTCGTTGACTAACTTATCCTTAATATGCGTGATAGCGGCAACGCCGCGGTCTCGATGTAGCGTATTATTAGAAATTTGCAGGTGTCCAAGCAAAAAGAATTATCGAACGCGAGCGAGCGAACGCCAAGTCAAGCGCGCCAGCCAAGTGCAACGTTGACAAATCTAAAGGCTTACTACTTTAGTCACTAACGAATCTACAGAAACTCTCGTTAGACTTTAGATGTACCTCCGTACCCGATAAACCTCCTTAAGAGATACCTATTTACATAAATGTGATACATATTTATTTAATTTCAACTCTTAAAAATTAAGCAGTCTACGACATTTTGTAATGTAACCTTTGGAATGTTCAATTCAGTACATCCAATAATATTACGACAATCCACCTAAAATGATTGGATGTCGTCCATTGTAAGGACAAACGTACTGTTGTAATAATACTCTAGTTTTTATTTTTACATATTACCATTGATTTTATAAGCTAATTGATTTTGTAAGCTACGCTAAGGTAGTTCAAAGTAAGGGCTTGCCTACAAATTTTGACTTTTGTACGGCTATCAGGATCTAGGGGGCATTTCAATCGACGCCTTCAGATCTAACAAATTACGCATTTATTATTATTTTTGGTTAGGTACATATAATACTATTAGGCCCGGTACTTTGAGTCTCGGTTAAGGCTCGATTAACTAATCAGGCGATTAGACTGTGATCATTACATGTACAGTCTAATCGCCTGATCAGTTAATCAAGCTTTAATCGAGACTCAAAGTACCGGGTCTTAGTATCCTATTATAACTGTTTAAGTAACAATTTATCCCTTTTTAAGACATGCTTTCTTAGATCTGACAACGTTGTCCTTGATCCTCTTGTTCGTGACTTAGCTTACAGTCCGTACAATATTTGTCGAAATAGAATTCCAAGAAGATCCCTGCGTCACTTTCTTGGAATTAACAGCAAATTCTTATCTCTATTCTTAAATTCTTACAGTAGTTCCGATAACAGAAGTGTTATTGGCTTATTCTTTTCTTAAATTTGTTGATGAAAAATTATTTATTATTGCTTATAGCTACAGTTACAATTTCGGTGAAATGGAACATAAAACATTTTATACCGTTAGACTAGTTAGGTTATTCTACGTAAAGTAACTTAGGTATTTAAAATATGTCCATTTGGGCATCATAATCGTCGTCATCCTCCTCCATGTTGTTATTTACAATATCCTCCCAAATGTGGTCTACAGTAACTGGTACGTTGACTGCATTGTTGTTCCCAATATTGAACAGTTCATTAATGGATATTTTTCTGTGAGAAGTAAACAACGTTGCTGCGTCGTAAGTGTTACTACTGACAATGGATTCGATCAGTGCCCTCATTTGCTTCTGACTGACAGGCCCATAGTAACTACATTTCTTTGTAATGCCGAAATGTTTTCTTTTAGAAAGCAGTTTGAAGAACTTACACGACTGTATCTTGATTCCACTAAAATAGAGGTTGTTTAGGTATTTACACCTAGTCAGTAAACGACAGAGATTTTGACTTTTCACTAGGCTGGAATTTTTGGTCCCCCTGCAGTTCTCAATTTTCAGCGACTGTAAGTTTTTGCAGTATTTGGACAATTTCTCTGTAACAGTATTAATGTCACTTCTTTCTCTAAGGTTAACCTCTTTAAGTAATGGTGAGTTTTCGATCCACTTACACAAAATGTTAGACGGCACTTCATTTTGAGCGGTAATTTTTTTCCACAGGACAGGTGATGATGTTAACATATACCATCTCTTACAAACACAACGAGCGATTTTGTACAATTCCTTGTGCGACAAAAACGAGAAAATGTAGAGCAGAATTTCATTTGGCAGACTGGCGGAGTAATCGCAGTTTCGTAAACGCTTCGCCGGGATGAAAGCTTCCGAGTAGGGCATGTGGGCTTTGCTTTGGTTGCGTAATATGTAACTATTTCTGGTTTGCGCGAACATTCTGCATATTTATTGTAGTTTTTACTAAAATTTGACAGCGGTTGATCATGCGAAGGTGACAAGTCATTGTTTCAAGGACACCGGGATTCCATGTGTGACAGATCTGGGACATCTGTCATTCAGAAGATAGTTTATCGGATAGTGTCTTGCAAACCTAGAAAGTATTGCTGCGTGAGACTGAGGCTGTCATATATTTGACAGTATAGACTGGTTATAAGTATGCCTCAGATATCGTATCGATTGGTTCCTAAGTACGTTCCGATAATAAATTTGATACTCTCCTAGAAAAATTCATTTCTGATTTGTAAAATAACACAGCGTCACAAAAAAGTGGGGTGGGTCATAGACCGAACCAATTAATCTTAAAGTGTTTCGACTGAATTTGAATTTAAAATCAGAATTTCCAGATCAGTTCCTGTTTTGGTCATAACATCATAGTCTAGTTGCTAGAGGTTTTGTGGCGGCAATAATTCCGAAGAGCACAATTTTTTGCAGGTGACTAGTAATTTGCTAATAGATAAGGAAAAAAATTGTTCAGTACGGAAGCGGACCGGAAACATTCTAGGAATGGTCGGAAAACTGCAAAGAAACGTATTTCTTGAATAAAAAATATTGAGAATTTCACAAACATGCAAAGGAACAAAGGCAAAAGTGATGGCTCCACTTTTTTATATAGCCTAAAAATATGAATGAAATAAAACACAGGATAATTTTTGCCAGAATCGATTCATACAAAATGCTTGTCGCATTTCGGTATTGCTAAATATTTACCCAATTTGTTTTAGTTGGTTGTCCCATTAACTTTGTAAAAAAGTTCGACTGCCTACTATACTAAACTGTATTCACGAAGATCCCATATAGTTTTCTTAAGAAAAGATTTAACGCCAACTTTAAATACAATTTTGATTAGGACGACTGGACTATCAGCAAACTCCTTTGGAAAGCGGTTTTCGAGATTTCAAAGCAAGTAGAGTAGTCAGTGATGAAGTTGATCAACAAGATTTCGGAATGATTTATTATAGGAGCATCATTTATGCCAATTCTAAGCATTTTTATAATTTTATGAAAACTGCATTAACAATTTAAATAAGAAAACTACCATTTGGTTTTTGAATTTGCCTTTTACTGATTACGTATTTGATAAATTAGGTATATTAATAGTAAAAGATCAACCATTAAATTCACTTTAAGATAGAAAATATAAATATGTTAATTACCCTTTCTAGACATTTTAATTAAAAGAAATGAAAATTCTTTCGAAACAGGCGTTTATAGGAAAATAACTCACCTTAACTAGCGTTTGGTTTAAATTTTGATTATCGTTATACCGCTAAAAAGAAAGGTGTAAGTAAATGTTTATATGATAGAGCCAAAAAGTCTAAATCTAAAAGTCTAGTCTAAATTTTAATTATCGTCATACCGCTAAAAAGAAAGGTGTAAGTAAATGTTTATATGTTAGAGCCAAAAAGTCAATACTCGGGAAATCTTGTAGATATTAAGAATACTGCAAGTAAAACAAATTCTATAATACAACAAAAAGAACCAACACAACAAAAATTCCATATATTTCTGTATTATCAGAAAAATTATAGAGCAAAATTTTTGGAAATTCAATAAATTGTAGTCATAGCATCCAATAATCATGATCTTATAGAAACCTCCCATTTAACCTTTGTTAAAAAAGTTGTAACATTATGGGGTAAGGAGTTTGGCATTAAGTCTTATCTACAGGAGAGATCACAATGTGTTACGTCCAGTAATAATTATGCATCCAAAGTATGAAATAATTCAGCACGGTGTACCGCAGGGATCCATTATTGGACCAATATTAATTTTAATTTTTATTAATGACACATTATTTTTTATCACCTGAAAAATGTATTTTATTTGCCGACGGCACCACTTTNTGGTCCCCCTGCAGTTCTCAATTTTCAGCGACTGTAAGTTTTTGCAGTATTTGGACAATTTCTCTGTAACAGTATTAATGTCACTTCTTTCTCTAAGGTTAACCTCTTTAAGTAATGGTGAGTTTTCGATCCACTTACACAAAATATTAGACGGCACTTCATTTTGAGCGGTAATTTTTTTCCACAGGACAGGTGATGATGTTAACATATACCATCTCTTACAAACACAACGAGCGATTTTGTACAATTCCTTGTGCGACAAAAACGAGAAAATGTAGAGCAGAATTTCATTTGGCAGACTGGCGGAGTAATCGCAGTTTCGTAAACGCTTCGCCGGGATGAAAGCTTCCGAGTAGGGCATGTGGGCTTTGCTTTGGTTGCGTAATATGTAACTATTTCTGGTTTGCGCGAACATTCTGCATATTTATTGTAGTTTTTACTAAAATTTGACAGCGGTTGATCATGCGAAGGTGACAAGTCATTGTTTCAAGGACACCGGGATTCCATGTGTGACAGATCTGGGACATCTGTCATTCAGAAGATAGTTTATCGGATAGTGTCTTGCAAACCTAGAAAGTATTGCTGCGTGAGACTGAGGATGTCATATATTTGACAGTATAGACTGGTCATAAGTATGAGGTTTTGTGACGGCAATAATTCCGAAGAGCACAATTTTTTGCAGGTGACTAGTAATTTGTTAATAGATAAGGAAAAAAATTGTTCAGTACGGAAGCGGACTGGAAACATTCGGGGGAATGGTCGGAAAACTGCAAAGAAACGTATTTCTTAAATAAAAAATATTGAGAATTTCACAAACATGCAGAGGAACAAAGGCTAAAGTGATGGCTCCACTTTTTTATATAGCCTAAAAATATGAATGAAATAAAACACAAGATAATTTTTGCCAGGATCGATTCATACAAAATGCTTGTCACATTTCGGTATTGCTAAATATTTACCCAATTTGCCAATTTGGTTGTCCCATTAACTTTATAAAATAGTTCGACTGCCTACTAAGCTGTATTCGCGAAGATCCCACATAGTTTTCTTAAGAAATGAATTAATGCCAACTTTAAATACAATTTTGGTTAGGACGACTGGACTATCAGCAAACTACTTTGGAAAGCGGTTTCCGACATTTCAAAGCAAGTATAGCAGTCAGTGATGAAGTTGATCAACAAAATTTCTTAATGATTATAGGAGCATCATTTATGCCAATTCTAAGCATCTTTTTATAATTTTATGAAAACTGCATTAACAATTTAGATAAGATAACTACAATTTCTTTTTTGCATTTGCCTTTTACTGTTGAGGAATTACGTATTTGATAAATTAGGTATATTAATAGTAAAAGATCAACCATTAAATTCACTTTAAGATAGAAAATATAAATATGTTAATTACCCTTTCTAGACATTTTAATTAAAAGAAATGAAAATTCTTTCGAAACAGGCGTTTATAGGAAAATAACTCACCTTAACTAGCGTTTGGTTTAAATTTTGATTATCGTTATACCGCTAAAAAGAAAGGTGTAAGTAAATGTTTATATGATAGAGCCAAAAAGTCTAAATCTAAAAGTCTAGTCTAAATTTTAATTATCGTCATACCGCTAAAAAGAAAGGTGTAAGTAAATGTTTATATGTTAGAGCCAAAAAGTCAATACTCGGGAAATCTTGTAGATATTAAGAATACTGCAAGTAAAACAAATTCTATAATACAACAAAAAGAACCAACACAACAAAAATTCCATATATTTCTGTATTATCAGAAAAATTATAGAGCAAAATTTTTGGAAATTCAATAAATTGTAGTCATAGCATCCAATAATCATGATCTTATAGAAACCTCCCATTTAACCTTTGTTAAAAAAGTTGTAACATTATGGGGTAAGGAGTTTGGCATTAAGTCTTATCTACAGGAGAGATCACAATGTGTTACGTCCAGTAATAATTATGCATCCAAAGTATGAAATAATTCAGCACGGTGTACCGCAGGGATCCATTATTGGACCAATATTAATTTTAATTTTTATTAATGACACATTATTTTTTATCACCTGAAAAATGTATTTTATTTGCCGACGGCACCACTTTAATTGTAACACAAGAATTTTTCACAGTTAAAAATAGTTTCAGAACAGATAAAAAACCAGGCTGAAAAGCAGTTTACTAGTAATACACTCAAAGAAAAAAAAACAGAAACTTGGTAGCTAAAAGTTTTTTGGATTGTATGTTTATAAAATTTTAACTTTTATCTTGTATATAATTTTTTTTATTTTAATATGTTTTACTTACAAATATGTATGTTTTTTATTGTAAAATACGAATCAAGAAGGAGTTGATATAGTTAGAGACGACTTTTTGTCAAGAGCAAAGAAAATCTATCTATCAGATAGATTACGCCGACTTATAAGTAACGAATAAGAAAATGTTTGTCAGATTCGTTCAACATTTAACAAAATCTTAAGTGTTATAAAAATCAGATGATTAAACACATTATTTATTTATTTTTGTATATTTCATTTATCATTATAGACTACTGCTTGAGTTTCCTGCTAGGTTACTTGTTAAATATTTTTTCATAGTTTATCTTATATAAAAGAAGTAAATGTTCGTTTCTGTGGGAAATTTGCTTTTTAATAACCTTTTTTTTAAATATAAGATCTGACAACAATGCACAGCCCAATTCCCAATTCTGCATGCTCTGCGACTAAAGCGCGCCATAGTTTGAACTAGCTTATCCAGAGGCGGGCTAAGAAAGTTACGAAAAAAATGATAAACAAATACATACTAAATAATTTTAAAAAATAAACTATTGATACATGTTCCTAAAGATCAAATTGCTTTAACGTTGGCTACAAATATTGAACATAGTAATAATAAACACCATGTGATATCAGATAGACAAAGAAAAATAAACTGTCCCAGTTTAAATAATAAAAATATATTTCTTTTTCGAAACGTTATACAGAATTATAATTGAAGTGTGTGACTTCTGTTTTCAGTTTGTTTGTTTTTTTTTTTTCAATGTGATATGTTTAATTAAGAAAAGTAGTTCAGTATAAATAACCCTAGATTGATCTATTTGCGACAGATTTAATTTAATTATATTTAAATATTTCCAAACGAATAAAATGCCCCATAAACAGAAAAAAGTAAATTTACTAACACGTGGACTAAGTAACTTTGGATATCCGTGAAATATCGATTTATGCCAACCAAACCGCAGGACAGCTGTGTGACACATAAAATAAAATACCAAACTCTATCAAAATATTCGGTGATATGATAAATGCCGTGGCGCGGTAAAAGGCAGATACGTGAAAAAAGGGTAACAATAAAAACTGCTGCAATATTTCAACGTGAAGATTCCATTTCACGCAGCCGAGTTACACGATATACGTATTAGGGGTTATTCGACCACTGGTCGGTATTTCATTTCTTTTGCGCTCCCTGAATTTGATTTGCTTTTTGTGGAGATTTCGTATACCTTCACAAAAAGAAACCTATCCTTGAATATCCTGTATTCTGCGTTCCCAAAACCCACTCCCATATATTTCATTTTCCTTAAGCAACACTTTTCATTTCGCCGTAATACGTGTCTGTCCGTGCGACATATTTCATCTTCAGTGAGCAGAAGATTTAAAGATTTAAAATGGACCTCAAATTTAAAGTGCTATTAGAGATGGACACACATTTTTCTCGAATAAATCAGCACGGCATTCTATTTGCCCTGGTAATATTTTTATTGGTAGGTTACTGATTGCTTTACGGTTTATGCATTGTAAATTATTTTCTCGTTATTTGTGCTACGTCATAGATCTTTCCCAGAAAAAGTCAATTGTATTTCAGATTGATTCATTTTAATTCAGAAAATGTAAATTATATTTTGATTAACTCATTTGTATTTCAGAATATGTTATACAGGGTGTTAATGAATAGGTGTTACAAACGGATATGGTATGTAAAAAATCCAAAAATAAGTGCAGTTTACTTAATAAACACATGCCCCAAAGCGGCTCATTTTCGAGATACAGGGCGTTGAAATTTAAAAATAATAAACTATTTTTTCCTGTAGCTCCGGTATTAGTTAATATTTCTTTATCAAACTCAACAGACAGATTTACTAGCTTAAAGGATGCATAAATATGGCAGAAACCATTTATTGGCTTCTTCTAGTGGCGTGCGATAGGTGTCGTTTCACCTTTTATCCCCCCTAAATTGTGCGGCACTGTACAAATATTAGTTTTTCGTATGTTTTTGAATTTGCTAGTATTTTTTACGTAAATAATGTATACTTGTTAGACTTCCATAAAATGAGTAATTATCAAGTTATTAACATTTACATTACTGAGGTCACCTTATGCTCCAAAAACCAAAAATTTTTAAAAAGTGACATGTTGAGTAAATTTTTCACGAAATTGTTTAGTAAATGCATACATGTGTCGCTTTTTCTTTTTGAGATACAAAACATTCAAGGTTTCCGTATTCCTCAAGCAAGTTTAAAATGTTGGAAAAAAAACATTTGCCGTTGACATTACTTGTATTTTAATGTCAAATTATTTTCGATTGTGAAACGAGGCAGTTTTTAATTATTATTGTTATTTTAGTGTAAAGTTTAGTTTGTAAGTTTTAATTATTAGATAGATATCTTTATCCATTCGTTTAAAACATTCATACATCATGAATGAATATACTTCTGCTGATTATGCAAACATGATATTAATGTACGGTCAAGCGCGTTGTAATGGCAGGGCTGCCCGTCGGTTATACTCAATCCGATTTCCAAATCGTCCAACCCCTTCACATAAGATATTTGGAAGAGTGTTTCGCAGGTTGCAGGAAACAGGAACTTTTACAACAAATAGGGTTAACTGCGGGGTAAGGAGAAACCGCAGAACGATAAGGTTCGAAGAAGAAGTTCTTAATAGGATAGAAGAAAACCAATCCACCAGCAGTCGAAGTATTGCTCAGAATATGCATGTAAACCATGTAAGCGTTTGGCAAGTTTTACGCGAGCAACAGCTTCACGCTTATCATATACAAAAGGTTCAAGCTTTAACTCCCGCCGACTTTCAGCCACGACTAAACTTTTGCCATTGGTTTCTTCAACAGTGTCAGTTGCAAGCAAATTTTCCGCGGTTTGTGCTTTTTACAGACGAAGCATCCTTCACACGAGAAGGGATCTTTAATTCTCGCAACAACCATGTCTGGGCTGAAGAAAACCCTCACACCATTCGCTCCACTAGATTTCAGCAGAAGTTTGGCGTCAATGTCTGGGCTGGTATAATTGACGGGCGCTTAATTGGTCCGCACCTTCTTCCAAATCGTCTTACAGGTCCTATTTATTTAACGTTCCTACAACAAGTACTTCCAGAATTATTAGAAAATGTGCCATTGAACATTCGACAGGAAATGTGGCTGCAGCATGATGGTGCGCCAGCGCACTTTTCGCTTGTTGTCCGAGATCACCTTAATCAACAATTCGGTGTAAGATGGATTGGCCGTGGAGGACCTATGGCGTGGCCACCACGTTCCCCAGACATGACCCCGCTTGACTTTTATTTGTGGGGCCATATGAAGAGTCTAGTTTATGAAACTCCTGTTGAGTCAGAAGAAGATTTGGTAGCACGCATTCTAGCTGCAGCGCAGGAGATCGAAACGACGCCTGGCACTTTTGACCGAATGTACACAAATATGCTTCGAAGAATTAACGCTTGTATCGCTACTGGTGGCCGTAATTTTGAGCATTTACTGTAATTTTTTTGTGCAAAATAAAAATACCTTTTAAACAACTTTAACTTTTTGTATCTCGAAAACTAGCATAGCATAGAAAAACATAGTTTTTGGAGCATAAGGTGACCTCAGTAATGTAAATGTTAATAACTTGATAATACTCATTTTATGGAAGTCTAACAAGTATACATTATTTACGTAAAAAATACTAGCAAATTCAAAAACATACGAAAAACTAATATTTGTACAGTGCCGCACAATTTAGGGGGGATAAAAGGTGAAACGACACCTATCGCACGCCACTAGAAGAAGCCAATAAATGGTTTCTGCCATATTTATGCATCCTTTAAGCTAGTAAATCTGTCTGTTGAGTTTGATAAAGAAATATTAACTAATACCGGAGCTACAGGAAAAAATAGTTTATTATTTTTAAATTTCAACGCCCTGTATCTCGAAAATGAGCCGCTTTAGGACATATGTTTATTAAGTAAACTGCACTTATTTTTGGATTTTTTACATACCATATCCGTTTGTAACACCTATTCATTAACACCCTGTATATTTTAGAAATTTATTTCAGAATTCGTCAAAAGTATCTCGGAAAAAGCAAGTAATCTCAAAATTATAGACAGTGTAGTAGAATATAAATACGCGATTAAAAAAAATCTAAAATGCATATTTACGCTGAAAAAATATTTTCAATCATTATTTAAACCCTTTTGAGGACCGCTCCTAACCCACAAAGGTTTATCGACAGTGAATCTTGATCTACTGTATTATTCGGTCACTAACCTAGTTGTTACGGCATTTTCAATACATTGTGAACGATAAGGAAAAAACAGATCTTTTTACCCAGACACATGAATGAATAAGATATTTTTTTACATTTTAAATATTAACAAGTATTATTTATTTGTTAATAAAGACAAAAAGTATGTCACGATAATAATTGTCTTCGAATGTTAGGTTATTACAATTTGGTATTTTTAATATTGTTAGCGTTTTCACTATGTTTTATAATTGAATATGAGTTTTTAGTATTATGATCAATTAACTATTCAGTTTGTAGTACATATACCTAGTGACTTATTGCCTTTCAAAGAGTAGTATGGTACATACGTATTTAAAATATACTACTAAAACAACACTCATCCGACCATAGCATTTTGATAACAAAGTTGGGATCTGCTGCACTTTGATTTTGAAACCAATTGCAAAAATCAAGCCGACTGCGAAAATCAGCTGTTTCGTTTCAACGTTCGAACACTCTGTGATACGCCGGCACGTTCCGGGTCAGAAAATGTGATGCACAGTAGGGCGCCAAATTAACGAGGGTTAATGTAATTTGCTTATCTCATAAAAGGTCGGATAAAAATTATTTTTTTTTAATTTTCTGTCTTTATTAAGCATTTCGCATACGTCGTTAAAATTAATGACATTATGTCTAAATCACTGTGTATATTTAACATATTAAATATAGACTACTATCATTCGTGTACACTTTTTCTTCTTATTTTATTATAGAACGCACTCAGTGCTTTTGCTAACTGGACAAGTGCCTGTAGCGAATATGTATAATTGGTAATTTTTTCGATACTTTTTTATTGGAGCACTAGATTTATCAAGAATTTTTTGTTTTTCTCAATAAAAAATGTGCTGGTGCTATATGTATACAGGGTGGTCCAAATTTTATGCATGAAACTTTGAGGGCAGATAGACCTCTTTAAAATAATATGTGTTTGCCTTATAAACATTGGTCTGAAATAGCTCCATTTTAAAGAAACAGGGTCTTGAAGTTGTTAAGAAAAATTGTTTTTTTGTTTATATCTCAGGAATCTATTACCCGATCTCAATAAAATTTGGTACAAATAATTTATAACAGTAAGCCTTATATTCCCTAAAATATGAGCTATAAAGGTTCAACCAGTGGTGTACAACTGGGCAGGGGTCATCTCTTTTTTTATAAAAAAATCTACGCCACTACATTTTTTACAAGTTATTTTAACGGATTTATATTCTAATGGACAAAATACGTAAAAAAGATAACTTGAATTTTCTCCCTAAGATTCAAGTTATGCATACTAATACAATCCCCTTATGCAGACATTTCTAACCATAATATTACAATTATATTTCTATCACGCGCGCTCGCTATGGGACCTATAGTGTAGGGGGTTAGGTGCACGGAAAGAGCTAGATAGTACAACAGCGTGATGTTATTTTCATAGCGCAACGCTGCAGCGCAATAAAGTTTACGGACCTTTCTTCTTGCCACCCCGTCTAAATTCTCAGTCATTTCTAAACCTTCTAGAAAACCATCTATTTGAATTATTAGAGGATGTTCCATTAAATGTATGACAAAATAGCTAGATACGATGGATGGGGCTGCTGCGCATTCAGGGAGATATAAGAATGGCTGAATGAAAATTATATGGGGAGAAGACCAAATGCCATTGTCAACCATAATGGTTGCAGAGGGTCCAGTGTCTTGGCCAGCCAGGTTGCCATATCTAAACCCCCTGAACTTCTATGTTTGGGGTTATCTGAAAAGTAAAGTTTATTCTACTCCAACAGATACAAGACCACAACTACTGCATCGAATAGAAGACGGGTGTAATCAATTAAAAGAAAACCACCACATGATATTAGCTTCAATTAATTCCATTAATAGAAGATGTCAGAAATATATCGATGTGGGTGGTTAGCATTTTGAACAATTGTTGTAAATACGCAACGTTAATTAAGTTTCTTGTTTACTTGTTAAATATGTTTTTATTATTATTTTGATATAAATTGTTCTTATTCGTAAAGAGTATTAGGCCTCCAGGGAAACTAAAACACGCCTGGATCACTACCTCACAAGTGGTTAGAAAGGAGTGTAAATAATTTTGTTGATGTGCTTGCAAATTGCACTCACTTTTAAGCATAAACATAAATATTCTTGTAATATGATGGTTAGAAGTGTCTGCCACAAGGGGATTGTATTGGTATGAATAACTTGAGAACGGCGAATCTTACGGAAAAAAATCAAGTTACCTTTTTTACGTACTTTGTGTATTAGAATATAAATCAGATACAATAACTTGTAAAAAATGCAGTGGCATAGGTTTTTTTGTAAAAAAGCGGTGACTCCTGTCCAGTTGCACATTTTACCCCTATTAACTTTTTTATTTTTAGAGTTAGGCAAAAATAGTTAAAATAAAAGTCGTAGGGAATGTTACTGTGAGTTTAATGAGTTTATGGAAATAGAAATTATGCGGGACGTTCCAAAGATACGAACCAAACTTATGTTTTTTTAAATGGAACACCCCGTATATTATTCGATTTTCGGAATCTATGCCTCTTCCTGATTCCAACAATGTATATATGTTGTAGGTTTACGCAATAATTTGCTCAATATTCTGACTGAATCTCACCATGAACAATAAATATCAAAATCGTTATGTAGAATAAATATGTTTTCATAGAACCGAAATTTTGACACATGTAACACTATTTTCCTCCTCTCCTCCTCCTCCATACTGAAAATGGTGTATAATTTTTATAGTATTGATGAACAAAATAATATTGTTGAATGCTCTCTTTCTTGTGAGAAGAATGCCATGCACACTAGACGCGAGTCTGTACGAAGATTCCCCGCAAGACGTATACCTCATAAAATATATATCAGATATATCTACAACAATTGGAGAAATACTGGTACAGTAAAAAATAAGGAAAAAATAAATAAACCCCACAATGTTATAACTGAAAATATGGAAAAAATTATTTTACTTTACTTTCAAGAAAACCCGAAACATTCGATTCAAGATGCTTCAAGGTATTTGGAAATATCCTGAAGTTCGATTCAGAGAGTATTAAAAGTAAACAAATATAAACCATATTGTTGTCGCCTGGTACAACAATTATATGGAAATGACACTAATCGGCGGCGCGAGTTTTGCCAAATAATACTAGATAGACATTTACAAAATGAAGAATTTATAGGTTCGTAATGCTGCTATTGACACTACCTATTACATTTCTGCAACAACTATTACTACTTCTACTGTTACTACTACTATTACTATTACTAAGTATCACCATCGTCAACGGTACTACTACTACTACTACTATTACCACTGCCACCATGTTTGATATTGCTATTATTATTTGTTTTTATAATTAATTTATTAGATGCTATATCTTGTGGACTGATGAGGCCACTTTTACAACAAGTGGCGTTTTTATTAAAAGGAATTCACATCACTGGGCGTCAGAAAATCCACACCAATATATCCCTATTCAGAGGCAAAACAGATCCAGTATTTTATCTCTTTGATGGACTGAAATACTTCTCAGAGGTACAAACATTCTCGATTTGAGTACTCTTTGAATGTTGTATTTCAAATTCAAGTAATCATGGATAATTTTTTCAACAGAATATTCAGTACTCATACAGTACTTTTTCTGTATTTATAACTGGTTCTGATTTCTGCAAAGTTATTCAATCCTTGTAGTTGAAAACAAATGGTTGAACTGCTCAAAATGAACCCCATCAAAGTTTAAAAAAAAATTGAAAATCGACTATCACATATTTTATGGAGAATGTTGGTCGAGCAAATAATTAATAAAAATTTTTATTTCTTACCTAACTCAAAAATTAGTAAAATGTTTTAATTTCTATTGCAGAAAAAGGATAATTTCTCATTTAATTTGATCTTATAGGGGTACACTATACATTATAATAACATTTTATTGAAAAAGTGATATTTTTGATACGCATATTAATATGTTCAGAAAACAACCTGTAACAATAAATATGTTTTATTCTTAACAATTTAACGAATTTTTAACATAACTATACAATGGTGAAATCAAGACTTCCAAGTAAAACATAATTCATCTTAACTACATATGTAATACCTGACGGTCAAACGTGATACATTTGAGTCATTTAACATTTAAGCAGCGAATTCATTAGACTTTGGTAGTGAATCGAGGTGGTAATTTGGAATCTGGCATGGCACAAATGTTGTCATTAAGTTCTAGGAATTTCTTGGTGCACATCTCGGCATCTGCAGTGCATCGGTGGTCGTTGGTCGAGAGTCCGCATTGGAGAGACGTCGCACTGGGTGTAACCTAATTACAGTTTAATTTGTAATTAGTTATGCCAGACGTCTGAACAGTGGCTGTTAAATTCAGTTCTAGCAATCCGAATCTTCGAAGCGATGCTAAGAATACTCTCACACGAAGTGAATGACGTGGGGCTCTATAAACAATATTCCTTCCTCAAATAAGTCGAAAGATTATAGTTTTTATCCACGAAATTTGCTGTACCTATCTGTGTTTTAATTGCACGTTTTTATAAGAAATGTTCAGTTTAAATTTCTACCAGGAAGAACAATAGTATTTTATTCATTATTCGTTTCTAGCAATGTACACAATTATGATCGCAATTTTTAATAAGAATTTTAGGAAACTTATAACTCTTGATGTAGATGTATAGTAACGTATCAGTATAGGTAATAGCATTGTTATAGATTGCTTCCTTAGGCGGCTCTGTATGCAAAATTTGATTTAATATCGCAATTTTGTTTTGAACTTACTACGTAAGATTCTTGCCACCGTTGATGCCACCGTTCCAGCCGCTGTGTCTCTTTAAGTTGCATCTGTAAACATGGTTGCAGAAAACTATGACGCACATATTCCTGTGGATTAAGCATTCCAAAATATCTGTCAATTTCCCTTGATATTTTCCCAAATGTATTAATACTTATTGGCTGAAAGAGTAATTTTCAAATCCAAAAATGGTCTCTTCATGTCTAATAGCTTCGATTCAGCCAAAAATGCCAAATGCCAAAAGTAACCTGTTTTGAAGGTACCAGTGTCGCTCCGATACTGACCTGGAGTGTTCCCACTAAACCCAGTTTAACCTAACCTCAAAATTACATTGATCTTGACCCGATAGAGACAAAAGGAACCCTAATTTGGACTCAACGACCCGAAAAAACATTTAGTTCTTTGGTTGCCCGCGCTATAGTAGATTTTTCTTGGGTTTGGTCTTTGAATGACCTTGAACCTGACCTAACATGGCCAAATAGACCTCGGACTCAGCGACCCCAAAAACATATAACCATGGTTGCCCCCTCCGTAGGGGATTTTTCTCGGTTTGACCTTGAAGTGACCTTTAACCTGATCTGAAAAGGTCAAACGGAGCAAATCAGTCAAACATAAGGATATAATGGTCTAGTCCGATGCACAGAATTTTTTTTTGTGGGGCTGTGTAATGTATAGATTCAGTCGTGACACTGGAACAATACTAGTTGTAATAGCGACATTTACAAAAAGTAATTAATAAAATTACAAATAGTTATGAAAAATTTACCATTCGATTTAAAATGTTGTACGAGACAGGTGTTAAAAAGTTATCTGGATTTACTTGTATTTTTAACCAAACCGTACATGTTATAAAGAATGACTTTTTACACTTTCATGTTCATGATTTGTTTAAATTGCGCACAAATTATGTTTATGGCACTGTCGTTGGTTTGAACCAGGTCCTACTGAGGAGACAAGAAATGATAATAATTCCCTTCTCTGTCAATTGGAACATGACATTATACTGCGTTATACTGGCTGATAATACAGATCAACATATCTTTAAACAGTCTGTAAAGCCTTTGCTCAGTTTGATACATGGCTACCAGAAAAGCACGCATATAACTTCCTAATTATTATCATGCAGCACCATACGTAATTGTCACAATATTCTTGAGAATTAAAACTTGCGATTGAAAGGCGGCTTGATTACTATCGGCCACCTCGTATTCTCACTTCACAAGTATAATATTGGGAATTAAGATACCAGAAGTGATTGGTGGTGAAAGGATGGGCTTCAGTTCCTGGGCGGATGATGTTAGAAGTAGTTTGGAGTTTGAATTTTTCCATTCACTGCAGAATTTTAGATGATCAAACTGGGGCTTCAATCATTTCCGGCTTTCTTTTTTCAGGAGGACCCAGGAAAGTTAACCATTGTCAGATTCGTGTTCGGCAATGTCAAAATGCATTGTGATAAAACTTGGGCTGGTTCAAATAAATTTCTTTATCTGGTGCAAATCCCGATTTCTTCTTTTTCGTATTTTTCCGGTGACTTCTCGAACAACTCAATTGCGGAAGGAGCAAGAAAACTAGCTAGTGTTTAGAACATTAAAATACATAAGATTAAAGTTTTATCCGCCTCAAATAACTTTTTTCAAAACATTAACTAGCTTTTTCTCGATTTTTCGGGATTTCAACTATTTTTAGCGACTTAAATCTTAAGGTCACTGAAATAAAATTAACAATGCATTTGTTTACACTTCAAGAAACCACGTCATCTTATACAGTAATTTGATATGAAATACGTTGCAACTTTTTTACGCAAAACGATCGAAAACCAAACAATTACAGAATATGAGGTAAATATTTTTGACGAAGGTCCCAATGAACATATCAGAAAAATCAAAATAGCTTCACTATTCCCCAATTACAACTAATTTATAAATTGCGTAAACCTTGTAGAGAATCCGGACTATATTTCCACTAAATGGCAGCTCTGTGCTTTCTAATTATATGCACCAGAACTCAATTAAAGAGCTATCAAAGGATTAATTACATTTCGCAAAACAAACCGATATTGCAAATCCAGCACAGACGCCCGCTATCTTTGGGCATTAAAATTACTATAATTTTCCCTCGCCTCAATAGATAAATTCGGTCTATTATTCTGCGGAGTAGTGGACGCATAAATCAAATTATATTATGCTATTTATAACGGCTGTAAATATTCGTACTCGTAATTGTAAGTGTAATGGCAAAGCAATATCCGTTCATCTTGATACCTGTCACGGTTACGACTGTCATATGAATCAGGGCATTACCCTGAGGTTTTGTATGGTTGAATTGTGGGTATATATGAAATGATTTCTTCTCAACAGACAATAATTATAGATAAATGTAATGAACAGAGATAAGAGATGACTTATACAAGCGAAAATTTCACAAGAGCTTTTTTGCAAGGAGAAGGAAAAACAGAGTTTAGTAAAAAAAAATTAGTTACATATTCCAAAATTCACCGATCGCTGGTTAATTCAGCAGAGATGGCCTTCTTTGATCTTGGGGGCGACGATATAATGAGTATTCTTGAATCTCTCCCTTAATCGAAAATCTAGGAAAGGCATAATGACCATGAAATTTGCTAAATTACAAATTATAAGTTTTACTCTGCAGGTCCAGAATTATTAATTATTATTATAAGTACCTACACCTGGTGAAAAATAAATACCGAGATACGTAATTATATAGTGTCTCAAAATTCAGATTTGAATTTTTTCGACATTTGTGCTGTAAAGTATTGTCAACATAGCATGACAGCTGACAGTTTAGGGTTATTATAGTTATTTACGTAACAAGTCCGGAAAATACTGTTTTTTTGGACGAGTTGACAAAATTCTAGGACGAGCCGTAGGCGAGTCCTGGAAGTGTGCGAGTTCAAAAAAACTGTTTTCGGACGTGTTGCGTACACTATTTTTTCGGCAACCATGTAGAATAACAAATTAATGAGACACATTTCCTTATTATATTTTTTGTAGAACAAAATTTCGAACATTTTAATTCTTATTTGTATTAAATATTGAAATTCGAACAGAAGATAGGTACTAACAGAAACATTCTAATTCTTATTTATATTAAGATTTATAGTAAAATTTGAGCAATTGCTAATATTGAAAGAGTTTAATTTGTTTGAAATGCTTGGTATATTTTCAAACTCACTATCGCTGTTGCATTACCATAGTTTATTGCGACAATTGCGACCAAAAACCATGCAAACTTTCGAAAATTAAAATGTCAACTAATTTCACTTCAGATAGCTGTCAGTTGTTATTTCGTTGCTATGGTAATGTTCAACTGCCTTTATCAAAATCATACCTTCCAAGATTTTCATATTCACAATGACAACAACGATGTGATTCTTCCCGGCCTAGTCCGGGAAGTGCGTACTTCCCGGACTAGGCCGAAAAAATGCTACTTTCTCAAAGAAAAAGCGTCCGGGAAGTAGCCACTTCACGGACGGTTGCCGAAAAAAAATATTTTCAAAATATGGTTAGAATAGAGATTTAATATTATCAACTGTGAAGAGGTTAATTGAAAAATTCAATTAGTGATCTTAAACACTCTGGCCGTCCTTCAACAACTCGTCCAACATAAAACATCGAGACAGTTCGTGAGAGTGTTGCTGAGAGTCTAGGAACATCAATTCGGTACCGTGGTCAAAAATTGGATATTTCGAGAAGCTAGCCTCTCTACAGAGTATTCTTCCGAAAGATTTGGGTCTTCATGCTTACAAAGTTCAATTGATTCAAGAATTTAAGCCTATTAACCACGCAGATCGAAGAGAATTCTTTAAATTTTGCGAAAAAATCGTCTTCGGCAATGTGGCTCATCTTCATCTTGATGGCTTCGTTAATCGACAGAATTATCGCATTTGGTGCTCAGAAAGTCACGAGTAATTGTTGAGAAACAAGAGCATCCACAACGTGTCACTGTTTGGGGCGGATTTAGAAATAGAGCCATCATCGGACCATCCTTCTTCAAAA
Source organism: Anoplophora glabripennis (assembly GCF_000390285.2). Taxonomy (NCBI): domain Eukaryota; kingdom Metazoa; phylum Arthropoda; class Insecta; order Coleoptera; family Cerambycidae; genus Anoplophora; species Anoplophora glabripennis. The sequence continues at coordinate 211,531 of NW_019416514.1, forward strand.
TTGTTGTTCAGGTAATAACAGTTGATGGTGCTCGCTTCCGCGACATGACAATTATGTTTTTTGTATCTAAATTGCAAGATATCAAAGATCAATTACTGCATGAATCATTTCCTAATCGTGAAATTTCCCATTTTGGTGATCAGAATTAGCCGACCAAATCGTGCGATTTAACGTCGTTGGACATTTTTCTTTGGAGTTTTTTTGAAGTCTAAGATTTCTGTCAACAAGTCCACACCTTGAAGGAGGAAATTGTGTGCTGTATCAACGAAATTCAGTCGCATTTATGCAAAACGGTCGTGGAAAATTTGACAAAGTAGTCAAGTTCGTATGTGCTAGCAAAGCCATGGAGGGCATTTACCCGTGTAATAAAAGCCAGATACGTGTAACTTATAGGACGGTTTTCAGAAAGATTGGGGCTCAATAGTTCTATTAGGCCTTCTAAGAGACAACCACTGTCAGACAAAGGTCAAGTAGTATAGGCGACGTATATGTATTTCGAGGGTGGTCTGAGAAGTTTTTTGTCACGGGGACTAATAAATTTACAAACCGGTAATTAGAACAAGACCATGAAATCCCAAAACACTTCCGAAGTAACTACTTGAAGACGTATCGCCATCTAGGGCCAACCTAGTCTAGGACGGAAGAAAGAAATCCATATTTCTAATAACGTGAAACACAGAAAGGCGTAGAGATTCCAAATTAGAATTAAATTAAGTTGTTAAATTGATAATTGAAAAAGAAAGATATATGAAAATCTGTTTTTTCCGACGGGATCTTTTCCCAGCTATAAAACAATAGAATGCGGTACGAGATCACCAGAGAAAGGTGCAAGATTACTTGTAAGTTCAGTTAGTCACAGAATTATTCATACATGGAAGTCCAGTCAAAACAAAGTTCGATTTTTCCTTTCTTATTGTCCCGAAACATGCTTACCAGATAGCCAAAAATATTTGCGCGTATACTGATTCAATATATGTTTTTTCTAATTTTTAGAATCATCATCATTTTTCTAAGTGGCAGCGACGGCTAAGGTTTGTAAATTTATGACTTTTGGTTACAAACTTTTTTGTTCACTTACCATGTTTGTTTCTACGACAGTAGCATGGGCTTACTGGCTGCAACAGCTAACAAAACGCTAAGTAATTTCCTTACCGTTCTAGAACGGTAAATACCTACATAATTGTCATAATAGACATTTTTAACATCGCAAGAAAGATGTATTTTGAATCCATTTATTGATATCGAAATTAAATGTAGAGGCCGTAGACCGAGAGGGCTAATATTCCCAAGTGACATATGACGTAACACACGAGTACCATACAAAATTTTATCCAACACTTTCATAGAATTTCATTTTAATAATAAATAAAAAATAACTTAAAATTTCAAGTTGTCAATGTCAAAAAAAGTAATTTAACGAAATGAATGTATTTTTAAATATTACAAACGATGGGAGTGTCAACCTAAATTGTGTCTGTAACCAAGGGTTGTCAGTAAACAAACAATATTTTTTGAGTTGAAATCACATTGAAATCCTACCAAGACTGAAAAAATGGAAAATGTGGAAATTCTATCTGAAATTTTAGAAAAAGCTAATGCGACTCCCGCAGGCATCATTCCGGAGAAATCAAAATCTATATACAACACAGAACTGAAGGAATTTCAAGGTTGGAAAATCAAAGAAGAGGTGAAAGGCGTAAACGAAGATGTCTTGCTGACTTATTTTTTCAATTTAAGTGAGAAATTAGATCCATCCAAATTTTGGACGAAATATTCCATGTTGAAGTCAACTTTGAGAGTTTACAAGAACATTGAAATTTCTAAATTCAGAAGACTAGTGGCTTTTCTAAAGTCTAAGCACAAACATTTTCAACCAAAAAAATCCATGGCCTTAGAAAGAGAACAAATCGAACAATTTTTGCGCGAAGCCCTAGTCGGTCATCTTATGAATATGGTAGGTTCTACTGAATAGATTAACTGACTTATATCTATTAAATTTGTTGTTTTTAGGAGTTTTTGGCGCTTGCCTTTGCGAGGAATTGACCCATCTAAGCATAGACAATATAGAGGACAAATAGCAGTATATCGACATCATGACTTCAAATACTAAAACGAACAAACCAAGACGCTTCGCTGTGTTAAATGAAAGATTTTGTGTTAATCCAATTGATTTAATTAGAAAATATTCTAAGCGAAGGCCTCAAAATGTGCAGCATAAAAGGTTCTTTTGCAATTTTCAAAAGGGAAAATGCACACGTCAATGTGTTGGTATTAATAAGCTATCAAAGATCCCTAATGTTGTTGCGCGATTTTTGGGCTTGACAGACTCTAATTTATATACAGGGCATGGCTTGCGTCGCGCATCTGCAACTCTCTTGGCCAATGCTGGAGGAGATATTGCAACACTCAAACGCCACTGTGGACGGAAGTCATCTACCGTGGCAGAAGGTTTATAGAAGAGTCAATTTATTTAAGTCACTAGTGGGTTATAGGTCATAACTCACTAGTGACTTATAGGCCACATTATTCCTTTAAAACCAAATAAATTATAGTATCATTATATACAAGTGTTGAAAAAAAAATTAAATACGTATAATTTCGTTTTCATTTATTGCGATCGTGCAAAAAATAGTATAAGCATCACGAACTTTAAGAGTTATACCGTTCTCCGACAAAATTGGAGGCTTCGAACGGTAAGTTACCCTTACCGTTTTTAATACTTAATATACTATATTTCGCGACTTTAAAAACTACTTGAAACCCCTTATTTTTCAGTATTTGTTGTCTAGAAGAGGTTGATATTTATTACCGTATGAATAAGTGCCAAACCTTTCAGAAAACAACAAATAAATTGTCCCGCGCTCTACCTTTTGTTACAGTAGCGTGAAGGTCCAGAAATATGTTTTTTCAGTTGGAATATTTATCTTAGCATCAATGTCATTAAAATCAAATATATTACTCTTCGAATAAATCGCGTGGGCTAGTATCATTATTGGTGGAAAATAAAATTTTCGGTAGTCATACCAAGAATAAAGGGGCATCATCCGAAAAAACAGTCCAATTTATAACGTGTGTATGTTTGTTCCATGAAAGAGCATAGGCTCGCCATTATTTTATCTCCGTTGTCAGGGCATCTCTTCTGCTGAAAACAACAAAAGTTTCATTCTCCTCCATAATTAATCAAGAAAAATGTGTTTTGCGGTTTAGGTGAATAAAAACAGGCTGTGTTCAATTTAATTCTGTTATTTCCCCGAATGAGAATCCACATTAAAATTCCAGATATGAAATATGTATAAGCGAAAGACAAATTATAACAAGCGAGAAGAAATTTCGAGCTCATTACGGGGGATTTGTGTATCCAAATTAATGCAAGAAAAACTCTAATGACAGCCGTTATTGTTGTAAATAAAATAAAAAGTGGTGCTGAGGTTTACCGAGGGATAAAACTTCACATTTCAGAATTACAAATTCTCCTAATGTAGCTTCAGAAATACCATTTCACCTTTTCTGCTCGTCTCATAATTATTATTAAATGAAAAATGCTTCAAAAAATGTTACTAAATAATATTTAACAGACTTGCTATACCAAGTTCTTCATTGTACTATTATTTTGAAAAAGCGGTTTAATTAATGGTTTAAATAATATTATGTATTATTTATCTTTAGGTATAATTCAGAAATTTATTTTTTAATTTATAGAATATGTGTCATTTGCTACATTAATAAATCTTCTTAAGTTTATTTGATGTTATTTTCCCGTAACTTAGGTTATTTTGCCAATAACTGAGGTAAACGTGATGCGGTCAATATTGTTGTTAACAAGTTTATCTAAGAATGTTTCAACTATTTGTAACAAGTTACCTGTACAAAAACATGACCTTAATGTGAATCAGTTTGATAGCGTGACTGATAGAGCGAGATTGTGACCAAGATTTGAACACAGTAATCGAATGCTCCTAGAATTACCTTCGCATACCCCTAGCGTACCCTGAAGTAATTTACCGAAGTAGTCTCTTTGCGCATACCCATCCTGAACGAAATATCCCCTGTACTTTCTGGGGATTTGTTGCTTCTTGGTGCGAGCTGATCATGTTATAACTGACGTCGACGTAGATAAACATGTTAGTGTATACATGGCACCAAGATAGAGACAGTNTTAGAACTCACATTATATTTACCATTGTTTTGGCTTTCACATGACTGTCCATTGCTATAGCCAGTGGCTATAGCAAAATATTATGTAAACTGCCAGTCACTGTTCGAAGAATCCACCGTTGACATTTACACACTTTACATAACGTTTTCTGAGAGATCTTCGAATTTGAAACAACATATTGGAATTGCGTTTGACTTCGTTGGCAGCGATTTGTATTCTTTGCCACAACTCTTCACACGAACCAATAGATTCTTCCAAATAGAAGAATGAAGAGGATTGAAGTGCGGACTTCTGGGTGTCCAAGTAAAAATGCTTCCACGGTTTGAAGAAGTTACACTTTATTTAAGAAGAGACATGTCGTTCATGCACGACGGAGCTCCACCGCATTTTTCTTGGCCAGTGCGTGCATATTTAGATGCCAGTTTTTCCAAATCGCTGGATTGGCCATCTAAGCATTTTTGCTTGGCCATCCAGAAGCCCGGACTTCTATCCTCTTGATTTTTCTATTTGGTCTCGAATGAAATATATAGTTTACAAATAATCTACTCATGTGAAGAGTTGTGGCAAAGAATACAAATCACTGCCAACGAAGTCAGACGCAATCCCAATATGTTGTTTCAAACTCGAAGGTCTCTCAGAAAACGTGTAAAGTGTATCAGTTTCAACGGTGGATTCTTCGAACAATTACTTTAAATGATAATTACGTATTTTATTTGTTTTATTGTTGTAATAACACGAAAAAACACTTGGTTTGTTTCGCTTTTAATTTCTCATATTATCAAAACATAGTGTTCGTTAAATCGATTTTTCTCGAAAACGGATCGAGATACCGAAATGAAACAAGAGTACATAATTAATGGAAAAATTATAGCTCTTTCAGGTTTTGAATCAAGTTTCATGTTAGACATACAGGGAAAAAAGTTATTAACTCAATTTTCGGTAAAATTGGTCGTAAGCGGCGCCCTCTATAAGCAATGCTGAAATTACAACACGCATCTCATTCGTCGCCTAAAAAAATATAATTTCATAAATTTTCAAGTTCCTAACCTACATATTTTCAGAATAATCGCAAAAAAACGATTTAAAATTTTAACTTTCAACACCCTGTATTTCCGAAACTATCAACTTTCGGATAATGCACGTTTGCGTCAATGGTCACCATTTCACGTGTAGTATCTACAGCTTTTGACTTTCCCATTGTTAATTAATCACCCTGTATATTAATTTATAAAATGTGTCATTTGCTGCCTGAAGCAATTTACCGAAGTAGTCTCTTTGCGCATACCCATCCTGAACGAAATATCCCCTGTACTTTCTGGGGATTTGTTGCTTCTTGGTGCGAGCTGATCATGTTATAACTGACGTCGACGTAGATAAACATGTTAGTGTATACATGGCACCAAGATAGAGACAGTTTCTCATCAATCAATTATAAAATAAACAACGAACACATTTGAGGTATTGAAGAGAACTAAATTACTGTACGTTTAAAAGTTGTAAGTAAATCTCTAGGCAAATTAAAAAGAAAACAAAAGTAATTAGTATTAATATTTGGTCAGCATTGTTAACGTTTTTTCTTTATATATTTTTCTAGTTCTGTAACTTTACTGATATGCTTTCTCCAACAAAATGTGTTGGTTCTCTTCTTATCTATTACATGTCTATTTGCATGCCAACACTGATTAGAAACATCATAAAAATTAGGATAAATACTCAAATAATAAAGCATACAACTTGCAAAATTAATAATTGTTTCTAAAATCAGTTGAAACCGCAAAGAGTAACAGTTTTAATTTTATTTATGATCAGTGTAGGAATATTATTTTCTACGACTTTCATATAAATGAGCGTGTTCCTTCAAAGGATATTGGACGTGAAATCATCTATTTGTTTTCTAGAATATCTTTGAGATAAAACGAAGGTAGAGAAACTTTTGAAACCGATCCTATTGTGTACAGTACAGAAAAATTGGACTTATTTTCACTCAATTTCACTCAATAAATGTATCAATTTCTGCCCACCCGATTGAATGAAAGTTTCCTCTATTAGTATGAGTAAGTAGAACTAAAATTTTATGAGTGAAATTATCAGTTTTAGTTCAAATACTATAAAAAAACGTGTAAAATTATCAAAATGGATTCAGCTTTCACTCAGAACGATTTACTTACAGTGTAGAGTGCACGTAGCAGCTATAATGATATCGCCTGACAACGTTTTTTGCTAGTCGAAATGTTTACTTTAAAACACTTTTAGGGGCTCCCGGTTGAAACAAATATTGATTGGAGTTATTTTAGCGAGCTGATAAACGTACTTCTAAGCCACGGTGAAATTTACCTCGCATCCAATTTCATTGTCTTCAGGGAAAATACGCTATTGAAGATATGCCACGTCGACAATGGACATTGGTACACACTCTATTCTATCCCTAAACGGAAGGGTGCGATTAACTGCTCTGCTAATACACGCCATACAACTCACCCATTCCACGTGCAATGTCGCGGGTACTGCGGCTCAGGCTCAGGACCTTCGTAAGTTGACACCCTACTGGTGTCCCGCTATCTTTAAACAGTGTTTTGCCCTGTTATTTGATTCGGTTGTTGTCTTTAGGGGTAACGACTCGCATGCAAATAACATATTTAAATCACATTCATACATTAACACCATGTATTTTTTTTATACACAGATCGCAAATGGCTCCATCTATCGCGCTACTTCCAGTAGATACAGCCATTTGCGCTCAGTGTAACATATTTTCTTGTCAACTGGATCGTTCTTCGGTTGTCTCACCTACGATGAGGACCAATAAGTCCGAAACCGGTCTACGTCTGGTGGGTTAAACTGACGAACTATTCCAGCTGTTGTAGTAGGTGTTGCGAGTATAATTCAATGCCGGTCGGAGCATATAGCCCTCGGAGTAGTTGCTTCTCGCAACACTGGTAATTTAATGTATTTTTTATTAATACTATAGATATAATACACCATTTTGACTAAGCTTAATTAATAGAAATTCAAGCACAACCATTGTTACCTCATTAGAACTCACATTATATTTACCATTGTTTTGGCTTTCACATGACTGTCCATTATGCATAGCCAGTGGCTATAGCAAAATATTGTGTAAACTGTCAAATAAAACATATAACATATATTATGTTCTAAACAAAGGACATTCTTTTAACTCTTACCATATGGCATTATATCATTTATAGGTATAACACAATGATTTCATAATGTGATATTTTCCAGTAATTTAAAAGTTTGTTTAATAAATTTAACAGGGAAGAGCATACAGGGTGTCTCACGGGGCGGCCCATTAGAATTATTTCAGAGACTACTTCGATTTGAATTTTGAAAATTTGTGATATCGGGTTTTCGGATATGCCCTTCTCAACTAAAATAATAGCGTCCACGTACCACTTCCGGTTATACTGGAAGTCGCCATCCACTTGCTTATTTTAAATGGAACACCCTATATATTATTGCAATTTTGGATTCTACGTGTTATTTTAGTTGGACTTTATGAAGTTTCCCTATTTCTAAAATTAACCGTTTTCGAGATGTTTAATTTTTTTCAAAAAAATGGAGAGAAACAGTGATTAGTTTCAAACCATGTGTATTTTATAGTAAGAAAGATAAAGCAACAATATTTATAAAGGGGATAGCTAGACACCTAAGCTTCCCATCCATACTTTCAAAGTGGCTTAATTACATACAGGGTGCTAGAAATTTAATGCCGAGTTTAGTTAACTTCAAACTTTCATAAGTCGTTTTTTTAAATGGAACACCCTGTATGTATTTCTATATTCTGATACACAATTTTATTCTCTTTCGAACGGTATCAGGATTCCCTATACTAGTTTTTAAGTTATCTACTATTTTTTGTGTAATCACCTAAAATTATGTAATTTCTTGCTAGGAAAGCTATGGAATTGTTAGTAAAAACAAAACAAACAACTAAAATGTTATTTATTATAATTTATTCACAGACATTATTTTCATTTAGTTATTGGTTTTGTTAAAATTCTTTCTGCACAAATTCGACCATACTCTAGTTGATTTGCTAAAATTCTTCTTCCGAATGAATAATAAATTTAAAATATCAGCATTTGAATATGTATTGTTTTCTATTTCTTATAAACACTAAATTAAACTGTCACTGCAAGAGACTAACAACAAATTGACAGTTTAGTTGTTTGTTTTGAAGTTCTTCTAAAAATTCCACATCTATCCTCGCAGGAAATTACGTGATTTTAGGTGATTACACAAAAAATAGTAGATAACTTAAAAACTAGAAGAGTACAGAGAACCCTGATACCGTTCGAAAGAGAACAAAATGTATCAGAATATAGAAAAACATACAGGGTGTTCTATTTAAAAAACCGACTTATGAGGGTTTGAAGTTAACTAAACTCGGTATTAAATTTCTAGCACCCTAGCAATTAAGCCACTTTTAAAGTATGGATGGAAAGCTTAGGGGTCTAGCTATCCCCCTATAAATACTGTTGCTTTATCTTTCTTACTATAAAATAGACATGGTTTTAAGCTAGTCACTGTTTCTTTCCATTAAAAAAAAAAAAAATTAAATATCTCGAAAACGGTTAATTTTAGGAATAGGGAAACTTCATAAAAGTCCACCTAAAATAACACGTAGAATCCAAAATTGCAATAATATATAGGGTGTTCCATTTAAAATAAGCAAGTTGATGGCGACTTCAGGTATAACCGGAAGTGGTACGTGGACGCTATTATTTTACTTGAGAAGGGCATGCACGAAAACCCGGTATCCCAAATTTTCAAAATTCAATTCGAAGTAGTCTCTGAAATGATTCTAATTTGCCCTCAGCGTGAGGCACCCTGCATATGTATACGCACTGGTTTCATAGAAAATTCGACTTTATCCATTGTGGAGAGTTAATATAAAAAAAACAAAATATCTTGCAAACTGTCGATCATATGATATGAATACATTTTGTAATAGAAAAAAACGGGGAATTTGAAAAAATGACAAATATACACAGTGTTCCATTTAAAAAAACAAAAGTTTGGTTTATCCTACAGAAACAACTGTTTTTATTTACGTTCTTGACATCACAAGAAAATTTATTAAATCTTGCATAAGAAAGATGAGTATATTATGGTGGAATGTCATGTCAGACCATGTACAGTTCACATTGTAGAATAAAATTCAGTGACAAAACGCTACACATTTTTTTATGCAGACGCCCCATTCATCATATCGTCCCACTTTACTTCCGACTTTACCTTACCCTATAACTTAGCCGTTCTAGACGGAATTTGGCGCAACAAAGACCTTTGTACAATACAAATACTAAATTTATGACAGGAGCAGAATTAAATGTTTCATTTTAATGCATACGACTTTATATAACATCATTAAAGTACAACGCGGCACGATTCGTTTGGAAATTATTAAGCAGATACATATTACACATACACTTCTGGCAAAGCTCTTTAATAACTGAGGTTCTCCCGACTGTTATTACAAGAACGTATTGTGTAACTCTGAGTACCGAAATTTTCTGACATTATTAACTCCATATACGAGACGTACTCATTTCATTCAATTACACCGTGCTTGCTCCCAGAACCGTAGTTGGCTGCGATTCCTGCTGCATACACGTCCTATTGGGATTTCTGAGCACGATGCAGGTTGGCGGTTTGGTAATTGTACTTGGGTAAATCTCAGACTTGCGGCGGCTGTTATCCGCTTTCACCCCTTAAAGTTATTCGCGAATTATGCAGTTACAGATATATGGGGATAATCGTCTACTACTAAATTACTAGTTCTCCAGATGAATGATAGTATGCCTTGAAATATGGCATGTTAATTTATTTATTTGCCTTTGAGGTATAGTTGTTACGATGTCAATTGGAACCTGTAAATCTTAAAGCACAGGACCGTATGCACTTCTCCTGAAATTTCTTCTTATGCTTTGACCATGATGTGTCTCGTAATTTATACTCGAATAGCAATTCGGCAAGTCCGGTATTGGTAAACTAGTCCGCCTGATGTAGAATTGACGGCGGCGCGCTGGTCATCAAAGCAAATGCGATTTTAAACATAAAAAACTTGACAATCGTATAGTATTTATATGGTAATATAGCTCGGAATATAATATATATAGACGAGACAGGGCTACATTTTTCTGGACGTCTATGGATTCCGTAGAATTTATGAGTTAAATGGTTTTATGCGGTTCCAATTGAGATCGTAACAACTATAACCATGTGTGAACAAGAAAAAAATAATAATGACTCACATCATTACTAGAAAAGGAAACGAAAAACCAATTACGGATTAACACAACCTAAAATAAACTGATCAGTGATTTAGCTTTTCTGTTAACATGTCAACCTGACTAAAAGACCTATAGAACAAAGCTATATGATTAAGTACAATCAATTGAGTACCAATAATCGAAAATTAAAACAGTAAAGTTATCGAAAATTAAAAAATGACATGGGCAAAACCTTTAAAAATAGTTATAGAAGAGGAAACAGCCTTATATTTCTATAAAATATGTAACTAACATTAACCCGGTTTGTAAAATTATAGTTATTTATTGTATAAGTGTTTTAAGTAACATTTTATCCACGCAAGAATGTTTAAACGCGAGAACGTAGTTTTATCCATAATCACATCACAATCATATTTGTGGAGTTAAAACCATTGGAATTTAACAAAAAAATATGCACACGGCTTGATATTTCTTACTAGTACTCAATGAAACGTGGTGGGTTTTGTTATACTGTGCAAAACCGTACTTATCTTATCAACTTCGACGTCACCTGTTACATGAGTGTTGCACTATAATAAAAAAGTAATATTAAAGGTCGGTAGAAGGAAGCACAAAAAAAACAAGCACTTAGGTAGGGAATTCTGGAAGGAAGCGTAGAGAGTCGAAGATAGGCGGTTGCAGTGAGAACAGCGCGGAGTGAAAAGTAAAACGATGAGTGTAGTGCGAAAAATATAGTAGTAGAAAATTAAGTGTTTAAAGTGTTATTAGAGATGACATATAGTTAGAAATTAAATAAGTTCAGTTTTAATTATCATTAGCAAAGGTTCTTAATGTATGCCTTTGGTTAGTGGTTGTTTTGTATTTATATTTGGGTAGTAAGAGCAACGATCGTGGGTTTCTCTGCCATGCTCTTTCCCTGCAGGAGCTCTAGGTGAGCCTGGCACTCTCATTTTATGTTAAATGGTTGTTGATGTTTTTGTTGTTCTTTATATTTGTCACATGTTTAATTTGAAGATGGTTGTATGTAAATAAAAGTTAGGTGTATTTACTCTGCTTTTGTTTTTATATAATTAAACCATACATCCCCTCTAAAAAAGTTAGTAGCCAGCGCCTTCCGGTTAATAACATGTAATAGATACACACAACGTAAGTATTCCTTATGACGATCACATATTTTTGGCCACAACTTTGTATGATTTTTTTTTCGATCGAACCTGGGGTTGTTATACTACACTATGCTATACTATACCTACTTGTTGCTATGGTACGTTGTTTATTATCAATTATTTAATAAACAGTTCTATCTGAATTTGGTAAAAATACAAGTAAGTAATTGTGTTTCTGTGGCTGTTTTTGAATTTTCCATTTATTGCCAGCGAAATGTAGGGAACATTATGAAAAAGTGTTCGTCGAATTTAACGAATGGAGGAAAAAACGGAGAGTAATGACAATATATGAAGAAGTCGTGCTATTGTATTTTTTAAATTTGAAGAAAAAATATGCAATTTCATCTGTGGTCGAAGTATTCGATGTTGAAGGCTACTATAAAGATCTACAAAAATGTAGATATTGGAAAATATAACAAGCGTACTGCTTATTTGAAGAGTGAATCGAGAAAATACAAAGCAAAAAAGCTGCAGTGTTGGAAGGAGCACATATTGAAGAATTTTTTACTTGGGATTCCGATAAAGAACATTTAATGATTAAGGTAATATCTCTTTACCTTTTACCTGTTAGGTATATAGTGAACTTTGAATTATTTTAAGTTGCACTAATAATGGGGGTTTCTGGTGCCTGTCGATGCTGCGAATTGACAAATTTGAAAATTAGTGACGTACAAGATGTTGGCAGTTACGTACTTGTTTCAATACCTGACATCGAGGCGGGCATTTCAAGAAAATTTACAATTATAGAAGAAGGATTTTGCGTGAATGCTGTTGAAATATGCAGAAAATCTCTGCGCCCTATTCGCCTAACAGACAGATTCTTTTTAAGATACATTACTATTGCAAGGAAGCTTTTTCTTACAAGAAGAGACATCCGCAACTTGTGCAAATTCTTCACAAATTTCGGCAGATGTTATGCGTTCCGAAAATGATGGCAACAATGCTACAAGGGTTGTTATTAACGGAAAGGAAGTTAAATGTGATAAAACAAAATGTAAATGTGTAAATAAGCAAATAATTTAAATATGATATATTATAGGTTTATTATTTTTTTCATTATTCTATTAGTGAAATAAAGTTACTTTATTCCACTAATATATAAAGTATCACTTTAGATGGTTCATATGTGTGGATAAAAGTCCAATTATAATGTGATTGTGAATAAAATATTTTACTGTCGCGAATCAACAATGAATTGGGAATTTTTTTGTCTCAAAATTCATCAATTGAGTAAATTGACTATAAGGCAAGCATAACGTTAACATTGAATTTTATTAAAGCTCTATAAATTGAAAATGAAAATACATTTAAAGATACTTTAAAAATGTCTCTTAATTGGTGCTTAACTTCGTATTCTGATATAAATGCCATCTGAAGCTTATTTGTATTGTAATAGTTGCTGTAATGGGCAATTTATTTATGATCTGTCTATAGAAATCTTACTTTATTGTTTACTATGTACCAAAGTCTAAGTATCTTTTTCAATTTTATCTGAAATCCGTTTTTAATATTACTTCTAGTAGGTATACAGATTGTTAGAAAGATTTAAAAACTACGCAGGTTCAGAATAATGACTTGACTTACAAATCTCAACAAAACAAATAGATTAGTTTTGTTTTAAAATAAATGGCGTTTAAATGTAATAAACTTAAACCTTCATATATAATTAATTATTTCCCTCTAGAACGAGTTCTTTCCTGTTAAATAAAATAAAGGTATTACTATATACAGTCATAAAATATGTATAAGTTCTGTTTAGAATAACACTAAGTAGCGAATAATTCAAAATTAGTAATGAGGTACCTAATTGTTTATACGTATTTAAAACAGTCCGTTTCTTTTCAACTCAAAAAATTAACGGTTACAGTCTTACTTAAAAATATAAATAATACTGAGTTTAATACTTGCCGTCATGGATAAAGAAATTAATGACGCTAATTCTTTTGCCATTGTTCTCACGCTATGGTTAGTTGAAAGAAGTGGACTGTATGAATTCCTATCTAAAATACAAATAAAAAAAGAAGATAGTTGGAGATGACTTACCAGTAGCGTATTTTATTTTCTTGTCGAAGAGCCCTTCTGGGTGTCTTGAAATTTGATAGTAGCTTCTCTAAAATTGCACATGAACCAGTAAATCGGAAAGGGTACGCCCGCTCTTGTCTGTATATGAAGTCTTACTGATTAATGTACACACTAACCTAAAAAAAATCATATCCAACAAAAAACCCAAAAACCCTTGAAGCTTTTAAAGATCAATGAAAATCTTGATTTTCGACCGATATTGTGTAACTGCTCCTTTGGACGATTTCTTGGATTGGAAACATGGGTGAAATTAAATTAAAGTATTTTTGGTAAGGAAAAAATAAAATAAACATGAATTTCAAACAAGAAAAACACAAAATGTGAGATTTCCTCAACTTACATTAAAAAATTATGTAGCTTCTTAGACATTTCTTTGGAAAATGTAGTTTTATTTTAACAGATCAAGGCTCCAAGTTGTGGTACTTTCCATTATACTGCAGTAATATATTTTACTTTTTAATAAACTTCACACAGATAGTTTTCGACAGTTGTACATTTAGACAATTAACAAGAGCCTCGTCCTGCTGGTCACCGCGGCCATTATTTATCGATGGCCATATGTACAAAACGCACTAATTATTCTAAGTATATTGATGGATTTAATTGGTAATAAATTAGCCTTATCTGATGTGCAAATTTAGTCGAATGTTAATACATGGATAATCGGCATAGGGTTAACCAGGTTTGTTACACAATAAATTTCCATAATCCAGTTGCACTGGACGCACTTATGTGCACCCCCGATATTTATGCGGTACGTTTACACGATCAGAATTTAATACGTCACGCCGGACACGGAAAGACTTAGCCCAATAATTAAAAGGATATGTTTCACAATTTTTGAATCTATGCATTGTTACATAATGAGAAATGTATGTTATGTTCTCCTCCTCTAGTATACAATGATTCTCCAAATTGTACCTAAAATGGTGACTTGACAATTTGGGTGTGGATTAAAAATTTAGTGCAGTAAGTAAATTGACGTTGTGCAAATTTTTACGCAATAGAACAGCTTTTTGCACTTTTGTCGCATACTTTCCATTGATCCGAGTAGTTTATTTTCTCCAACACTATCTGCAAATTCTCGAAAGTCTCTTTGAGCTCTGTTGAGATGTTTATGGGATAGCAGGGATAGGAAAAATCACTACGTTCAGAAACAGTGGCGAACGAGAACGGAATTTTCAAACTCGGTCTGATGAAACAGTTTGTCAAAACTCTGGACAAACACGGTGACAAGTTTCAAGCGATAACTGATTGAAAATTGAATGAAAGTGTACCAAAAGTCGGGACGCGTGGTATTTTATTTGTTAGTTCTCGGAACGGAGGGGACAAAAAGTACAATATTTCAGTCAACACTAATTTATCGGAAAGTTAATGGCTCTCAAGTAGGTATGGTGTCGTCCTTCGGAGAAATTTAGCCATATTTTTTTTAACAAGTTCACTTAAATTGTTGGGGCCATGTGTTGAGCATCTAGTAGAAAGAGAAAAATCGATATTTCAAATAACACGCAAAATGCATTCCAAAGAACGTAGGAATTCCAAGAATAGGTTGTTAGAATGTTGTGAGGAAAAGAAAGTAAAATAGCTGGTTTTTAGACGGATTTTCCAAGCTATTAAGAATATATTAAATGAGATGGCTAATCCGTCCCGTATTGCTATGTGGAGTCACAAGAGGAAGGTATAGGGTTGCTTTAAGTCCAGTCAATTAGGTAACTATTAACATGGCATAGTTATGCCAAAGCGTCCCGACATTCAGGGTTCCCGCCAATAAGATAAGAACAGAAACTTCTGGACCCAATAAATGGGCGTGTCGAAGCGAGGTGTCGAATTCAGGAAAGATCTCGAAAAGGCAGTTCTTCCTTATGTTCTACATTGAGCAGTCGACTTAGTTTTAGAGTCTCGGGCTAGTTAATTAAATTTAATAATGGATAAAGTTTTTTCCAAATTTTGCTATGGAGTCAATAAAGTAATTAATAATGTTTTCCGAGCCCGTTGTGTTGTTATTTTGTTTGTTTATTTTGTTTATTGTTATTAAAACCCTTCATGTAAGTTTTGGTTTTTCCTTCTGTTTCTGTCAACTTCAGTGTCACCCTGTATAGCCAGCCACTGGATTACATTTTACGTAAGCAATAAAGTGCCTGAAATTCATTCTCTGAACATACAACATTTCTAAGTTCCCACGTATTAATTAAAGTATAATAAAAATTATTAAAATTTATGAGAAAAACACTTTACCCAATCTAGAAAACCTCTTTTGAAATTTTCTCACACTTATTAATATGATTTTTTGCCATTTTCAGCAATTTTTTGCGTTTTTTGCAAAATTGTGGGAGGATACAGCTAACAGACTTCAGACTTGAATTCAGCTATCAAAATATATAAGAAACATACTTGATCAAGGTCAGAAAACAAATTTTCGAATTTTTTTGCGCCACTAACGTGATATTTGCCGATATTTCGCTATTTTTGAGGATTTTTTGCTATTATTTTGCAAATTTTGCAAAATCTGGAGGGGATACATAAGAAACCTACTTGATCAAATGCAGAACAAATTTTTTCGAATTTTTGGCGCTCACTAACGTGATTTTCGGCGATTGTTCACTATTTTTTGCCAATTACTCAAAGTTTAGGGGGTGTTTGAGCTAAACGGATTCATATTCAGCACAAATAAAAGTCAAAATACATTAAGTTTATCGGGTCAAATCAAAGGTACAGACCACTTCTTTTTTTGTGTATAGGTGTACTTATATTTTTAGCGAATAATTTATAAAGTGTACTATGTACTAGATTCTAGAAACGACATAACCCTATCATATATACCAAGCGCTTCCAACTCTTGGCGCTTTGCCTCAAGAACGCTTAATTGTATAAAATATGCCCAAGACTAAATTTGTAGAGAATTTTATGCTCTAAAATATCATTTAGAGCAAATGAAACAAAGTATTTACAAAAAACCGGGTTTTGCGACCTTTGGCCTTGAATATCTTGACTGGCGTACACGAGGTTCTATGAGACTTTTGAGCGAACTTATAAAATGTAAAAATAAAGATTTATACAAGTTTATAGCTTATTATCTTTCATTCCGAGGTTGAATCCAGATCTGGTAATAAATGACTCGGTGCGAATTAAATAATTAAACACCATACATCCAGAATCAAGAATTCATTATTGTCAGCCATTGGGCAGGAGAAAATATAGGTGAAATTATATATAATTTACACGAAAATATATTTTTGCGAAAGGTATGAGAATAATTTGTACAACATAATTTGAGCAGATAAATTATTTAACAATTATGGCAGAATAATATTCATATTGCCTAGAATTAATATTAAATGTATTCAAAATGTTTCGTTGTTAACATAAATTTAAAAGGGAAATGTAAAACCTCCTAAGTATTTTAGAAATAGATCGTGTTAGATTTAACTTTCTCGTACATAGGTACATAATTAATAACACAATTAGCGATTGATAGCAAATAAATTTTAATCAAAGTTTTTCGTAAACAAAGAGAATCTCAATTTTTTTATGGAACTCGTATAAATATATTAAAAATATGCTACAATGTAATATTCTGTTTTAAAAATATATGTTATTATTAACTCTCGTATTATAAGTTTATTAAGTTAGTTAAAACGCGAATTATTTTTATATCTTTAGGAAAAAAAAATTTTAATTAACTTAAATTACCTTAATACCTATTTAGGAAATTTTTGTAGATTTTGTTTGAATTAGCCTAATATTTTTATAATAAAGAAGTACTCTAATGTCATTAAAACGTCGTTAAATGTCAAATTACAAAAATTACCATATTCAAAAATGTATATGACCTTTTTGCCAATATTTAGTAGGTACTCCAAAAAACCTGGATTGATTTAAAATTCACAAAATCTTCTCCATTTCCCGAATCAACATCGAAGTAACAATAATAATTATAACCTACTTTTTATTTTTTTGTTAATCCATTTTTAATATATTCTAATTGAATTCTTCTAAGTTCCAAAAATATTGCCTATAGAATTAAAGTCGTCTGTAGTTCTAAAAGATTTAAAAAGTTTATCAAATGTCATTTTTTGATATTCGATGGTTCTAGGCAAAAATGGATAAAACATTCATTTCGAATTACAGTGTCGAATAGCGTAGTTTGTCAAAGTTTGCACAATACAATTATTTTTCTAGCAACTTTAAAGATATACAGGGTGTAAGAAGTTTGACTACTTCAGCATGAGATAGAGTAATCATAAATGAACAAAAATGTTATATATTACAGGGGCGTAACATTCACAAAATACATATATTTATCCCATTTTTGCAAAAAAGGCCCATTTTCAAATGACTATTCCGGGGGCAGGGTTATGACTAAAACATTCTTTTTGGGCTCATTTTCTTCTAAGGGACACCAAGTATCCTCTAGTTAAAAAGAATTTAATTTTTTTTCAAATTTAGTTATATATAATTGATACCAAATAGAAGTTATGTACACCATTCGAAAGCTCGTAAAAAAACTACAAATTGAGAAAAAAACAAGTTTCTACGACCAATAGGTCCAGAGTTAGCAATTTTTTTTAAATCACAGAGTAATTAACATTAAGACCTGAAATGTTAACATTTTGTAAATGAAGGTTTAAACTTTCTACCCTGTTAATTTTAATTGAATTTGACCATAATTGATCCAGAGCCAGTCAAAGTAAGGGTACGCGGCAGTAGCCCTTCAGGGAGTGATAGTGGGGGGATCTTCCTCTCAACCAGGAAACACGTCCAGTAATTTTTACGAGTTGTCCATAATTTTTCACCTTTATTTCTTGGTCTAATTATAATCTTGAAATAAGTACCATTTTTTCTCTTAGATAAATCCTGATGGAAGAAAAGTTTGACAAATAAATATATCCTTGATTTCACGGCAGTAGTGTGTGTGATTAAATCCACAGTATTATAGATTTGCATTTAAAAAACTAGCCCTGACTATTGGCCGCTGTTGGCACTGTCAACTGGGAACAAGACAATTATGAAAACGTCACTATTCCCCAACTTCAATATTATTTCATTTATAGAAACGACTGTATTATTTTAGTTAATTTACACAAAGTACAAAACAAGCAAATATCCAATTGCAGTCAAATTAATACAATACAAAATATATCGTTATGAGAACATTGTACAAAAATATTCACAAATCTAAAATTGTAGTTTTCTAGACATACTATAATATTTAACGTTCGCTATTTGAAGTTTCTCTGGAGATATTCGACCCATATTTGTTCCAGTAAATAAACGTGACCAGATCTATAATACTGCGCTCGTATTTACGATGAATGCTTCCAAATTAATAAGCATCATAGCTAGGGGTAATTCTCCAAGTAAACATTTACTTTGTTGATGACCAGACAGGGCCGATATTCATGCCGTGTATCTTAGAAACTAAATGTCTTACTTTACCTAATAAACAATAATAAGGATCTGTTTACAGTGCTGCTTGAACCTTAAGCCAACAGCAAATATTGAATGCTAAAGTGGCATTAGGTAGCACAGATTACTAAGTGCAAGATCGGCTTTACTTATAAATTAGTTGAGCGAGAGAATAAATCTTGGATATGTTGTAAAAAACTTAATGTAAGATATATTCTACTCTTCCTATATTTATAGCCATTTTTAAATATTTTTATCATCTATTTCTTTACGCAAAAAACCTAGAAAGTATAATAGTAATAGAATCAAGTGAAAGCAAGTTCCAAAAGGAACAAATTTTTTAATGTCAATGTTTCGCCCCTTATTGAAACATCTTCATGATTCTTAAGTGAATCAGAAAAACTACAAACATTACGCAGAAAGCACGTAGAATATATAAAAACACTAATATTAAAATGTTTATAAAACAAATAAATAATAAAAAAGCATCAATTGATATAAATGTTAAATTAGGAGTACCTAATTAAAATGAATGCGATTAAATTAATTAGCAGAGTAAGAAAATGGGCTTAACTTATGTAACTTACATCAAAAGTTTATTTTCAGCGTTATGACTATTCTGTCGGTAGGGATGTATTTAATTTAGTAAAACAGTTTGAAACAAAAGTAACAAATTATTAGGAATAATACTCCAATACATTGACAACATCGTTGTCAAATATTTAAAATCTCTCGGTACATCTTATAACCGTATACACAGACATTCAGATTGTAGCTTAACATTTAAGACACATTTTTCTCATTGTTTTATACTATACTTTGCTTTCAGTTTAATGTTGGACATTGCTCTCGGAATGGTTCAAAGATTCTACCTGGATGCGACAATTAAGGCATAATTTTTATACAGAAAAATTTATCATAAATGAAAACCGCATTAAAACGTTTACCGGAAAATACAGGAAACTAGAGTGACATTTAATTTGCTTAGTATGTCAAACAGTGCAATAAACATTGTTTGCAGGGCTTTCTTGACGCTGTTATACAGCTACTTTTTCGGACTTTAGAAAAGAACCTTATTTTTCTGGAAAACTGTTGAAGATAAGTATGGACAACCATATATCAGTCGAAAGGGCATTCAATTTTGCATTCACCTATAACAATTAATATGGGTCATTTCATTTGAAAAAAAAAGTTTTTCAACTCGTAGGATTATTAAATATGGGTCTCAGTATTTCCGAGTCTGAATAACGTACATGTTTTGCTTGCAAATGACAAGATAGAGTAATTTATGCCAAAACGAACTGTGAAAACTGCAGATTCCTAACTCTTACGGATTGGATGCTATCTAACCTCATTTAGAAAGCTAAAAATCGTGATTTTGTCCAAACAACTGAATATTTCGAAAACGGTAAAAAACAAGAAATAGATGAGTACAGCATTAAGTCTTCAGCAAACATTAAGACATTACAGTTTAATATATCACTTATGTCATTTACAGATAATAAAAACAGCAAGGAACCCAAGTTTGATCCCTGTGGGAGTCCACTTGTGGAACAGTAAGTATTTGAGCAAAATCCTTTGTAATACAGATATTGTTGACGATTGTGTAAATATAAATTTAGCAGGGTTAAACAAGTGTTATTGAATCCTAAACTTAAAAGTTTGCCAAAGAAGTATATTGTGATCAATCCTTGTCAAAAGCCTTAGAAAAATCCGTGTACACCGCATTCGCTTGCCCTCCATTATTCACACAAAAACTTTCTGAAAACTGCAAGGTTACTCGTAGTAGATCTGTAATGCATAAATCCATGTTGCTGCTGTATATATGCAGTTGTAAAGTACACTCTCCAAGACTTTTGCAACATTGTTTAAGATGGAGATTGGCCTATAATTGCTAACCGAGGTACGATCCTGAGATTTATGCACCGGGCAAATTTTCGCAAATTTTCCAGGCATCAGGGAAAACTGATGTTTTCAAAATTATATTAAAAATTATTTGCAAGGCACTAGTCAGCACTCTTAAGCAATCTTTCAAAAAAAAAGACAGAATCTTTTTATCTGGTCCTGCAATCATTTTATTTTTCAACTTTTTTCCCGCCTCCAAAATCTCGTTTTCGGTTATCGGTTATCGGTTATCACAATTAATTTGAATTACGTTAATTAATATCATTTCGAAAATTTAAGTTTCCACCATTGGGGTCAGGGAGAGAATAAACACTTTTGAAGAACCTACTAAAGGCATTTACTATTAATAAGGGATCATCGATTAACTCATTTTCGTTCGTTAAGATTATTTAATGTTATTTTTCCAAGTTTCCCCTCATTTAGGTACGTCGTAACCTGCCTTAGAAAAATATTTAATTATGTAAAAAAGATAATCATTCTAAAAATATTACTAAATAATAATGCCTACATTTTTTTTCTTCTTTTTCTTCTTAAAAAAACTATGTAGTTTTCCTGCGTCTTACAATTAGTAAAATTACAAAAAGTGTAAAATTACATGCTTAGTACAACATTGTACTTGTATAATGTAATTTTACCTTACCTACAATGGCGTTAAAATAACCAATGATATGGTGCGTAATTTTGCAAAAAATTTTTGATTATAATTTTATTTTTTCATCCAGTAGTGTACATTTGTAACTTTTTTGCTTTATTTAAGTCTTGTCTCAGTAAAGAGATGACACTTTGACTTCAGAAACATTATTTTCTTAAATTTACCAGAATTTGACTATACATTCACCATACTACTTACTACGTAATCTGAATTGATTTTATAAAAATAAAAAATGTGTTAAAAAACAAGTAATGATGAAGATGTCATTCTAATATTTCCTCCCCTCGTGTTTCTGTTTACTTCTCTCGATGATTTAGGGAACTCTTAAAAGGCGCACACAAATGCGGCAATACGAGTTAGAATTATACGTTAGTTACTTAAGAAAGCAGGAAATACAGTGCTGCAGGAAATGCCGTATTTCAGGGGCAGACGCCGCAGGAATCCACTTCTCCCTTTCCTGCTTTGGTTAAGTCACTTCCATTTACGAAAAACTATTTTATTCGTTTTCTGCCTGGAGCGGCTGTAATCCCGGCTCCGGGAAACGCTGCCGAATGCATCCAAAGGTAAATATGTGTAGGGATCTCGCCACGCTAGGAGATTACTGTAGGCTTCCTACTTTTCCATAGGCATCTCTCTGTCAGGGATTACTTTTAATGTATAAATTAAATTCCCAATTTTCATCACGGCTTACACTTTAAATTCAAATATGTTGCCATAAAGTACTCGCTCAAGCCCTGTGTTTGGAATACTTGAAGATAGAAACTATAAGGAAGGTTCTATCTGGAATGGATCTGAAACAGTATCGAAATGAGATTATGGTCTTGTAACATCTAATTTTCCTGTAATTTTTCGGATTTATATATGATTGTGTACAGTTTCTTGAATGAATGACTTTCTCAGTGTGCGTTATTATTTTTGCTGTTATTTTATTATGCTGTGTGTGGGTTCCTATGTTTCGTTTTATATCCTGATATATTTTGAATTTAAGTTTCTTAAATAAAAGGTGTATTTAATTTAACAAATTTCAATATATTGACAGAATTTGGCAGGTTATGGTTTTGTCACAATGTACAATAATTGTTATAATGATTATACTAAATTATTAATAACAAATTCCCCCTTTATATTTATACTACAACAGTGCATGAGTGTATTTCTAATGTCTGTAGTTCAATTGAAATTTTGATATGAAATTTATATAGCGCTTTGTTTATTAAATTTGCTTAGTACATGTCGTCACTTACAGTGAAATATTTGTTTTTGACTTTTCCATCAGCATGTAACTATGCTGTGTTGCGAAATCTGCTACATGTAGTCGGGCTGTTCCAGTGTTATCTCGTTGGTTTGACGTCAAGCAGCGGAAACTGCCGAAGTATCCTTTGTGGTGCCACAGGAACTTTTCCAAGTGAAAACAACACTACACTATATTTTTAAAATTACACTTGTCACTTTTTTGTTTTTAATTTTTACAAATTCACCTCGTATCAATTTGTTGTTGTATTATTAATTGCTTGTAGAGACTACTGAACGTATTTTCGGGCTAATGTCACTTCCAGTATTGTAACCTTCGGACTTTTGACTGTCAAATTTAGTCATGACATTCAATCACCAAAATGGCTGCGTGAGTATACTGATTTTTAATGATTTGTTGATAATAATCGATAGCACTTGTTTTTTAGAAGCAAAACTTACGATGTTGCGCCTACAGGTAAACATGGGAGACTGGCTACCTCGAGCCCGGATATTGGTTTTATAAAATGTGCAAAACAATTGAAAATTACTATTACAAAAACAAACATATTTTTGGTATTTTNTATTGACAGAATTTGGCAGGTTATGGTTTTGTCACAATGTTCAATAATTATTGTAATGCTTATACTAAATTATTAATAACAAATTTCCCCTTTATATTTATACTACAACAGTGCATGAGTGTATTTCTACTGTCTGTAGTTCAATTGAAATTTTGATATGAAATTTATATAGCGCTTTGTTTATTAAATTTGCTTATTACATGTCGACACTTACAGTGAAATATTTGTTTTTGACTTTTCCATCAGCATGTAACTATGCTGTGTTGCGAAATCTGCTGCATGTAGTCGCGCAGTTCCAGTGTTATCTCGTTGGTTTGACGTCTCGCAGCGGAAACTGCCGAAGTATCCTTTGTGGTGCCACAGGAACTTTTCCAAGTTAATACAACACTACACTATATTTTTAAAATTACACTTTTTGTTTTAAATTTTTACAAATTCACCTCGTATCAATTTGTTGTTGTTTTATTAATTGCTTGTAGAGACTACTGAACGTATTTTCGGGCTAATGTCACTTCCAGTATTGTAATCTTCGGACTTTTGACTGTCAAATTTAGTCATCAATCACCAAAATGGCTACGTGAGTATACTGATTTTTAATGATTTGTTGATAATAATCGATAGCACTTGTTTTTTAGGAGCAAAACTTACGATGTTGCTGCTACAGGTAAACATGGGAGACTGGCTACCTCGAGCCCGGATATTGGTTTTATAGAATGTGCAAAACAATTGAAATTTACTATGGCAACATAACAACCATATTCTTGGAATTTTATTTTTGCAAATACTGACTTTTTAATGGACTTGTGATGCATGAACTTTTTATTTTCAAATTCTTTGCATTTTTCTGCGTCTTTTGACACTAATTACACCCTTCTAGGTTAAGTTGAACGTTATGTCAACATGTTACATATTTTTACAAAATTCACTTTAATTTTGATACATGGACTAATTCTCAGCATATCTGTCCTTTATATGCCTTTAGTACTGTCTATTAAACACCTTTTACACAGTATTTATTCGTTTTTTCAGATATAAACGAAGGAAAGTTTTTAGCACTCCGCTCCGACAAACATTTTACAGTCTACACAACAAATTGACCTTTGGTTGGAGTTTAAACACATTATATGGAATGATGAGGGTCTCTTACATACTGCACATATGATTTTTCAGTCTAGATGCATTTTTACACTAACAAATTTACAAGATTTTAACAGAACAATAACTGTCAAGATTTATATGCTACATAAAATGTTTTCACCGATGTATAGGTTTGATTCCACACATATATTCTACCTCCAGGTACATTATGCTTCATTTACATATCACTTTTATTGCATGGATCGAAAATATATGTGAAATACCTTCATCTAACGTTAAAATTTCACTATAATGATTAAATGTCCTCATGCCAGAACTTATATTTGACTTTTAACATTGTAGCATTGTTCTTTAATGTTCTGTGCAACATAATTGCACAACATGAGTGCATTTACATAATTTATTGAATATGCATATTCAAATTTAGTTATAACTTTGACAGCTTTGACGTTTTGTCGTGAAATTTCAATGATTTACAAATTTTATTGTAATTTTTTATTGATTCTTAAAGTATAGGGTTATGCATAAAATAGCATATCGGGTAAATGGCCTTCAGGGCTCTGCTGGAACACTCTTTTGACGAAATTTTTCATGACCATGTCGGAAACACGGGGCTAAATTTCAAGTGGTCGCGACCTTATTGACGTATATATTAGACTTCAAAAAACCCCAAAGGAAAAAATCCAACAGCGTTAAATCGAATGACTTGGGCGGCCAATTCTGATTACAAAAACGGGAAATTACACTACCAAGAAATTATTCATGCCGTCTTATTGAAACCACATGTCGCCTGTATCCATATCTTGCAATTTAGGCACAAAAAATCCAATTGTCATGTCGCGATAGGGAGCACCATTAACTGTTATTGCTTGACCTGCCGCACTTTGGAGGAAGAATGGTCCGATGATGCCTCTAGATGCCTCCAGCCCAAAATCCACACCAAACAGTGGCACGCTGTGCATACATTTGTTTCTCAACAATCACTCGTCGACTTTCTGAACCCCAAATGCGACAATTTTGTTGATTAATCAAATCAACAAGATGAAAATATGCCAAAAGTCAGCATCCACTTGTCCCATGATCTATTCAACGAACTCTCTTCGATCTACACGATCAGTAGGCTTCTGTTTTTGAGTCAGTTGAACTTTGTGAGCATGATGCAAATCTTTCGTGAAAATACGCTTTAGAAACCTTCTCGACCACAGTGCCGAATTTACATTTCTGAACTCTCAGCAAAACTCTCACACTGAGAGAATTTCTTTGCTATGGTTAGTAAAAATCCATTAACCGTAGCAAAATACCTGCACATTCTTACCACAAGAAAAACTGCTTTACTGGAAGGAACTCACTTGCAGTAAGTAGACAGTTTTGCTATAATCTCTTTGCTACCTCAAGCAAGACACGTCATTAACCCCAAGCGACTCGAATCATTAGCCCCAAACGAGTCAACTCATTAACCCCAAGCGAGTCCTCATTCATCTGGAAATTATTAAGTAAGGCCTTAGTTACAGTAAGTGAGCCCTAATTTGCTACAAAAAAGGACTGACTAACCCCAATTGGATCAATTCTAGGAAAGTACATTCACTTACCCACAAAGCAACTCACTTGGGACAGATAGACACTCGACTAAAATAATCATCAGGTTAATTTTTTAAAATACATCGCTGTTATTTTTCATAAAAGTCAATACAGCACAAAATATCCAACAATTTTTTTAATCAATCATTTAAAAAAGGTGCCTAATAAAAAAATAATACGAATTTATGAAATGTTTTATTATTTCTAATTAGTATTGCTAATAGCAGTTATAAAAATTGTTCGATATTTTGTGCTGTATTGACTTTTATACTGTTATAATTTCCTCCAATAGATATTTTGAAAGCGTTCAGAGCCGTACTCAGGAAAAATTTTAAAGGATAGTCAAAACAAGTAAAAATCTTTTTAATCGATTACAGTAGTAATATCATATAATTCTGAATTAAAAATTACTAGATTTTGTCACAAAAATAGCAGCGACGTATTTAAAAAAATTAACCTGATGATGGCCCCTCGAAGACGAAACGTCGGAATACAAAAATGCTATTGGATAGAGCGAAAAATGTGGCAAGGTAAATATGCAAATAAATTTCGGGTTTTTCCGGATATCTCCGGAACTACCCGGAATTTTTAAACTTTCTAAACAGCATATTGTTAGGTATAAAAAAACACCCAACTTTTTTCTAATTTGAGCCACCCCGTATCTCTTATCATTTCTTAGATCCTAATGCTATTCCATCCTTATCTTGGACACACTGTATACTTATAATACACCAATACTACCATATTACGGGTGTTAACTTAAAAATTCCCCAAACAACACGATACAGAAATATATTTCTGTTTTTGTTTTCGTGTTCACTTATAAAAACTGCGCCTAGGCAAAATAAAGCACATACATTTTCCAAAGGATCCTTTTGTTCGTCCATCCTTTTTCAGACTACTTTGACATTATTTGACAGGACAGCATTTTTGCAAAAGAAATGGAAAATGATTTATCAAAAAATCTTATGAGTGGAAACGTAGAAACATATTCTTATCAGTAAAATTATTGTAAAATTAGCTTTTGTTTCTAGAAATATTAAGCTAAAAGCTTAGTAAATTGACAAATCGCGCACGCAGTAGGTATCGGAGGACAATTTTAAATTTAAAATTTACCTAAACAGAAAATGTACATTAGATACAACTTTTAGCTTCTGGTAAAAAAAATATCATTAATGTATTAATGGATCATTATTACATTATGTCCAATATATATTCTACTTGTTGAATAAATGGTTATTTCAAAGAATTTGTAGGTTTGTAGATTTTTGTAGATAGGCGACATATTATTTGCAACTACAAAGAGACTAACAGTACAGTACTTTTTAGGTTAATTGACGCCAAATATAATTTCACAACATTCAATATTAGTGTTAATGTAAGTGGTGGATATAGAACAAGGAAAATACTGATGATTCGTTTAATTTTTCTGCACATTTATATAATGAACCCTTACCCTGAAAGCTGTTGTTCCTAGGCAGCTGAATTTTTAGCTACTAGTTAGGTAACAAGGCAATTACAACTGTTGAAAATGTTTTTGGAATCTTGATGAACAGTATTCGACTTCTGTTAAACCGAAACACATTACCAGTTTATAAAGTTGAACATTAGGATCATTAGTTATTATTTATTTAAAAAACCTCACAAAGGACCCCGCACTAATTAATGGAAATTGGGTCCCGTTAGATTTGGCTGGAATTGTGATATGTTATAGTTCTCGACATTCTGATCAAAAGATGTCACGGGCCCAAAGTGATCCTATGGATAGTTTCAGAGATATAGAGGGGAGAAGTGTGTGATTTTGGCTGTAGGACTGAATAAGCTTCACGAAGTTTCAAGTTGATGGATTAAAAAACTGAGGCATGTAATGAATTTTGACCAGTAGGTACAATGCTTTTGGGATCGCTGAATCTGAATTCTTGGATAGCTTAGCTATCTAAGTTCACCTGGAGGTCAGGTAAAGGTCGTTTCAAGGCAAACTGAAGAAAAGACTTGTATTGAATTTTGACCAGTGAGTGTATAGGTTTTTGGGCTCGCAGAATCTGAATCTGGAGATAGCGTAACCCTAAAGGTCACCTTCAATTTCTACCAGTGCGTATAAAAGTTTTTATTTTTTTGGGGGGGGGAACTGAATTTGGGGATAGCTTAGACCTACAAGGTCACATTTAGGTCAAGTCAAGATCATTTCAAGGTCAAAGTAAAGAAAAGGCCTTTCACGAATGTTAACCTGTAAGTATGTATGCTTTTGAGGTCGCTGAATCTGAATTCGCGGATAGCTTAGCCCTATAAGGTCACCTGGAAATCAAGTCAAGGTCACCTGGAAATCAAGTCAAGGTCATTTTATTTGACTTAATCTCAATTCAAGCCCCGCAGGTGACCTTATAGCGCTAAGTTATCCCCGAATTCAGGTTCAGCGACCCCAAAAGCATACATACTTAAAGGTTAACATTCGTGAAAGACCTTTTCTTTAATTTGACCTTGAAATAATCTTGACCTAAATGTGACCTTGTAGTGCTAAGCTATCCCCAAATTCAGTTCTCCCCCCCCAAAAAAACTTATATTTGCACTGGTTGAAATTCAGTACAAGCCTTTTTTTTTAGTTTCATCTTCAAATGACCTTGAATTGACTTGAAGGTGACGTTTAGGGTTACGCTATCTCCAGATTCAGATTCTGCGTGCCCAAAAATTATACACTCACTGATCAAAAGTCAATATAAGTCTTTTCTTCAGTTTGCCTTGAAGCGACCTTTACCTGACCTCCAAGTGACTTCAGATAACTAAGCTATCCAAGAATTCAGGTTCAGCGATCCCAAAAACATTGTACCTACTGGTCAAAATTAATTACATGCCCCAGTTTTTGAATCCATCAACTTGAAACTTCGTGAAGCTTACTCAGTCCTACAGCCAAAATCACACACTTTCCCCCTCTATATCTCTGAAACTGTCCATAGGATCACTTTGGGCCCGTGCCAACTTTTGATCAGAATGTCGAGAATTATAACATATCACAATATCAGTCAAATCTAGCGGGACCCAATTTCTATTCATTTTGTGCGGGGTCCTTTGTAAATAAAATAGGACATCTTTTTTTTTTAGAAACCCAATGGGAACTTAATTCACAAATTCAATATCAAATCCATTTCACAAAATATTCAGTGGCGTCTAAATTCTGGGATTCTTAGTGATGGTATATCTCAGGCACCTCCGCCACTGGTGGACTGATTTGTATATCAACTATCAAATTTTTGCCTATGTCATTACCTCAAATTTTATTAGTTTATGTCAAGAGATATTTAAATAAATGTGATATTTTTTAAACATTTTATGTGCATACTTTTTTGATCATCAAGAATTGTTATATCACCAGGTAAAGTGTAATTCGAAACATCTTGATTATTTGAAAGAAGTCACCCCTTTATTTTCACTAGGTATTTTAAAATCAGCATTTTTTAATTTTCCTTAAATAATACGTTTTAAAGCCCAATATTGATGTTTTAGTTTCAAAAGCTTTATTAAATAAATTTTGAATTCATATGTCCCAGTATGTAAATCTCAAAGGATATCAAAACTAAATGTATTTCCTTTGTTTTAAATTTGGAAAGGGTAGTGTACTAGAAATATGAGTTGTATTAATTCATTTTTATCTAAGGCCTTTGTAGTTAGAGCTCTGCAGTGCGTCTATGCGACACATCATAAATGTTTTAAACAGCAAAAGTCGGCACTAAAATCACACACAAACACATTTTCGTACCAATCCCAGTCATTAGATTACCTAAACTTATTTAATTTCCTCAAACAAGCTGCCCCATTGTGTTGCTCATTTCATAACCGGGTGTAAATTCATTTATTTCCTCTTCTGATGTTGTTTGACCGACATTCCCATTCTTTTTATGACCTTCTTTTCGCTTTGTCATGTCATTCCCTCCTCGTCCCTAAACCTGCCATTATATCCGAAAAAAAAAAAAATAAATCACGTCTAGTTCGCCAGGCACCTGGCTTGCGTTACTATCTATCCCTTTTAGTTTTTTGTTCGTTCAAAGCATTCCTTTTTCCATTTACCGAGTCCTTTTTTCTCGAAACAGGATTCCTGCCGTAGGTAAAAAGCAATTTAAATTAGTCGCCTTTTATTAATTTATACAAGGTGTTAGAACATTCCAGATACCTACAGGCACTTTACAGATTCCTGGGATAAACTAAGACCATTTAACTTACTTCTGTTCCACACTGTCGTTCATAGTTCAGCTAGAGGATCTCAAAATAATACATTTTTTTTAACTCTAAAACGCTTTGTCTGATTTAAATGAAATTAGATATGCTCGTTTATCTACAGGGTGCCTCACGGTGACGGGATATTAGACATATTTCAAAGATTATTTCCATTTCAATTTTGAAAATTTGGGCAATAGTGTTTTCAGACATTCCCTTCTCAATTGAAATGTTGGCGTCCACCTAAGGCTTCCGGTTATACCGGGAATTGACGCCATCTTCGTTATTTTAAACAGAACACCCTGTATATTATTGCAGTTTTGGATTCTACACCAATTTTTAGGTGAATTTTCATAAAGGTTTCCTATTACTAAAGTCAACAGTTTTTGATATATTTAATTTTTTTCAAAACAAATTAAAAAAGCACTGCCTATTTCAAAAAGATGTGTGTTTTACAATAATAAAGTTAGAGCTATAAAATTTATAGAGGACATAACTAAAACTCTAAGCTTCCTTGCCATCATTTCAAAATGACTTAATTTCATACGGGGTGTTAGAATTTAGTCAACTGTATATATTTGCGCAACCTGATGAATAATTTTGTTCTCTTTCGAATGGTATAATTATTCCCTATTATTATTCCTCTTCTGGTTTTTTAGGTATTTATTGTTTTTCGTGCAGTCAACGGATATCACATAATTTCTTGCGAGGATGGCTGTGAAATTTTTAGTGGAACTTCAAAACAAGCACCTAATATGTCACCACTTTATTGTTGTCAATTTAATACAGTGTAAATATGACTTACAGGGTATTTATTGAGAGATATCCTCATTTACCACCAATGAGTGAGTAGACAGATTTCACGAAGAATTTTAAGTAATCAATTAGAACATGTCAAATTCCTGCTCATAGAATTATTAATAAATCGGCTTTATTTGACAGATAATTACAATAATACAAACACAAATAAAAGAAAATAATTCAACCTAACTCATGGCGAAGTCTAGCCAATGCTACTCCAATATTGCCAAAGCCGATAACTTTAGATGAAGGTAAATATCGTCAATGTTTTGGCATAATTTCATGCTTACCCTGAATCATTAGTTCGTGCTGTTGAACAGGATTTAGGCATTTCAAAAATCTCTATTCAAAAGATATTGAAAACTAATGGTCAGCACCCATTTAAATTCAATTTTGTACCTGCACTTCATCCCGGGGATGCTGGAAGACGAACCCAATTCTGTGAAATGATTTTAACGCCAACACAAGAAGGTCCAGAGCTTTTACGCAAAATCATTTGGGCAGATGAGTCAAATTTTAGTAACGAAGGTATTTTTTATAGACACAGTCGACACTTTTATGCATTAGAAAATCCACATGCCATCCGCGAAAGAAATTTTCAACACAAGTTTAGTGTCAGCGTATTTTGCTTAGTTAAAGACAATCAGGTGAGGTACTTTTATTTACGAGTACAATTTAAATACACAAAGATACCTCCATATTTTGAGAACTGTTGTAACATATTTCTTAGAGGATCTACCCATAGATCAACTAAGAAGCTGCTGGTATTAGCTAGACGGTGCTCCACCTCACTGTGGAAACGAAGTATTCAGCCAATTAAATGAAATGTTTGAAGACAGGTGGATTAGTCGTCTAGGACCCTGGGATTGGCCACCGAGATCTCCAGATCTGTCACCACCAGATTTTTATATCTGGGGTGCAATAAAAGAGAAAGTGTACTCAACGCCAGTTTATTCCAAAGAAAACCTAGTTGCCTGTATAAGAGAAGCCTTTGAAACTTTACCTGCTGCCCAAATATCCGGAGCTGTTACAGATGGGGTAACAAAAAGGATACATAACTGTTTACAAGTAGATGGTGGCCACTTCGAGCAAATTAATTATATTACTGAAAATAATTATTATTCGTATTATGTACATATTACGTATTCTGTTACATTATAAAAATTATTTTTAATTTATCCCTACTGATTGGCAGTAGATGTCTGCAAGTTGTATTTACATATTACCTTGTGACACAGTCCATGAGTAAATAATAAATTTAGCAAGTGTCAGCATTTGAATAAATGTTAACGTTTTCCATTCTATAACAATAAATAATACTCAGATAAACATTCACTGTACCTATGTGTTAAATTGACAACAATAAACTGGTGACAGATTAGGTGCTTGTTTTGAACTTCCACTAAAAATTTCACAGCCATCCTCGCAAGAAATTATGCGATATCCGTTGACTGCACAAAAAACAGTAAATACCTTAAAAACCAGAAGAGATAGGTATAGGGAATCACTATACCATTCGAAAGAGAACAAAATTTTTCATCAGGTTGCGCAAAATTATACAGGATGTTCCATAAAAATAAAAAGTTATGATGGTTTAGAGTTGACAAAATTCGGCATTAAATTTTTACCACCCTGTAAGAAATTAAGTCATTTTGAAATTATGGCAGGGAAGCTTAGAGTATTAGTTATGTCCCCTATAAATTTTATCACAATAACTTTACTATTGTAAAATACATATTTTTTTGAATTAGACAGTGCTGTCTTAATTTTTTTCGAAAAAAATTAAATATATCAAAAACGATTAACTTTAAAAATAGGAAACCTTTATGAAAGTTCACCTAAAGATTGACTAGTATCCAAAATTGCAATAATATACAGGGTGTTCCACTTAAAATAACGAAGATGACGTCAACTTCTGGTATAACGGGAAGCGTTAGGTGGACGCGAAAAACACTATTGCCCAAATTTTCAAAATTAAAATCAAAGTAGTCTTTGAAATATGTCTAATGTCTCGTCACCGTGAGACACCCTGTATAGATGTCAACTTCTAACATGGCAACAACGGTAACTATATTTTCAAAAATGGGTTACAGAAACATTCTGGATTATGGAAAAGTTAAAAACAGTTAAAACTACAGTGTTACTAAGATGTAATCTTTTAAGGAGGTATATCGGGGTCCGAGGGAAGTGAGTAGCGCAGGGGGGGTCCTATGCTTTTCTTATGGGACTAAAGCCCGTTGCCAATTTGAAAAAATTAAATTCTATTGAAATTATTTGCGATAAACATTATCAATATAGCAAAGAAATCTACTCATATGCACATTTATTATATATAGCAAATAATTATATCGTATTATCCTCGCGAAGATTTGTATCCTTTATTTAAAATCCGTAAATCATGTGAACTGGTAAAACAAAGAGAATTATGTTAATTTAGTTCTAAAGAAATGAAATGACACTCGCGCCAAGTCGAAGTTGAAGAAAATGTTGGATGCAATTTTGAAGGTTCTGTGATAGAAATTACATTATTACTCAGTGTTCGTGTTTTTAATCGCTATTTTAGTAATGTTACAAAAGTTTTGCAACTATAACTAATTTTTTAGATATAAAGTTTGCTGAGAAATATTTATGTTCCTTTGTTATTCCGTACAAATGCTTTTATCTCAAGTATTACTAATTATATTAATCAAGTAAAGAAAACTTTATGTAACCCTAAATATTGCTGGGTAATGATTACGATGTTTTTATAAACCATTAAATATATTAAAAGGATTTATCAACTGTATTTTTTATTCCAATAAATATATCACAGCTTCCTAGTCTTTTTTAATTAATCTAGTTTTTTAAAAACATTACAAAAAATCATCTGTTGTGGATAATTTATTGTTGATAATAATGTACATGGGATTTAGGAAAAATGTACATGTTTGAAATCAATTTCGTTTTTATCAAGTCTTTCAAATGTATTCCCTCCTTGCTGTCAGTTGATTGCGACGTTGACACATTAATCCTCAAGTCAGACAGAAATGCAATTACTGGTTTCTGTTTCTAATTAATACGGCTATAGGTACTATGTTCAAAACTTACATTAGTTTTACATCAAAAATTAGATAATACTGTGTACTATCTATGGAAAAGTTTTGTTTCTCAATTTCTACATTTTTGTTCACAGTTATGAGCAAAAAAGAGCCATCCATCCATCTTCGCTATATAAACCTATGTTAAAATGAACAACTTTCAACAACAATATCTCAAAATCTAGATTCAAAAAAATTTTCAAAAAAATGTGACGCACAGAGGGAGCACTTCGTAATACTCTATACAAATTTCAAGTACATCTGTGCATTTGAGTAAACCCGATATACCTCCTTAAGTATGTTTATTTTTGGACAATGTCCCCATTAGAATCACATCAGCTCGTAACACACTCAAAAAACTAGACGAAGTGCTCCTTAAATCAATTAAACTAGAATACACTGCCTTGTAAAAATACCGCACCAGGCTCTGGGTTGATTGCTTTTGTCAAATATCAACCCTGGAAATAATATCCTGCAATGAACAGTTTCCGATAAGCGTAAATGTACTGCAAATGTGAATGACAGACATTTCTCTACTGCGGGGAACATTTAACCCATAAGTATGGATTTGCTGTCGCTGTTGTCTAGCTCAGACTAGAAATCAAGAAATAGAAAAGCACAAGGTGTGACCTGTTTGGAACATTTAAGGCGAAATTCTTAAGCGTACGAGAATTCCCCGAGATTCGTGGAAGCACAATTTAAATGGAATGTGCAACTTGCTTTGAGACTTTAAATAAAGAAAAAAAATACGGCATCCAGTCACTCGAGCTTGAGTCACATAAACTAAATTACTTGTTTTAATAGCACAATGTGCATACCACAGAATGTCTACATGTTTATGCCTCATATGAAAAGCAAACTGAAAACATAACATGAAAAATAAATTTATTTATACGTATTACCGTATTTAATGATGAACAACTATAATTCCTTATATACAGGGTGATTCGCAAATAGTGACCAAAAATGAAACCTCGTATTGTTTGGTTAAAAATATACAGTGTGTTTCAAAAAATATTTTTAATTTTTTTAAATAATTTATTTTTATATTTATATTTATATTTATAAAGGCTAGTGTTACATACACATAAAAGTGTTTACACGCGTCCAAAAAAAAAAGAAAGTGGTAAATAACAATACACATAATGATAGCAATCAACTAACTGTTATACAAATATACATAAACAACATATAATTAAAATAAATAGGATAAACGACATACTAAGATTAATGATAACATTCATATTCGAGCTACATTACTGTCAATAAAATCTTCAAAACTATAAAAGGCATTTTTTATCAAGTATTTTTTTATCCTTGATTTAAAATTATTTTCATTAAAATTTTGAATTTGTTGAGGTATTATGTTAAAAAATTTGATGGCCCAATAATTAGTACCGACCCGCGTTTTACTAAGTCTTAGAAATTTATTACATAAGTATGTGCTCTTTCGGGTATTATAAGAGTGAGTCTCACTTCTGATTTCAAAGTTATTTATGTGTTTTTTGACATAAATAAGACAATGAAGTATATATGCACAGGGTACAGTTAGAATGTTCAATTTAGAAAACTGCTCTCTACAGTCATCTCTAAAACCAAGGTCAGATATGATTCTAATAATTTTTCTCTGAAGAGTAAAAACTTTT
This sequence comes from Anoplophora glabripennis, assembly GCF_000390285.2. Taxonomy (NCBI): domain Eukaryota; kingdom Metazoa; phylum Arthropoda; class Insecta; order Coleoptera; family Cerambycidae; genus Anoplophora; species Anoplophora glabripennis. The sequence continues at coordinate 247,378 of NW_019416514.1, forward strand.
TTCATAGAGGGAGCATGACCCCATACTAAAATAGCATATGTTATGATGGAATGGATATAGCCATGATAAACTATCAGCAAGCTTGATATTGAGACTCTTCGTTTGAGACTCCGGAGTAAATAAGTATGTTTTGATATCTTGGAGCAAACATAATTAACATGTTCATCCCATGTCAGTTTAGGGTCAAGATGAACTCCCAAGAATTTTACACGTGCTGGATTATCCCAGTTTTCCATATTCCGGAGACTAAAAATCATAGTTTCGGTCTTCGAAGTATTCAAACTGAGTTGATTACTAGTAAACCAGTTTTCTACCGATGCATGTTGGTCATAAGTTGATGTCATTAACTGTTCAAAGTTTAAGTTGGTTCTAGTTATATTGGTATCATCAGCAAAGAGTATACTTTTAGTATCATAGGGCAAACAATTAGGAAAATCATTGATATATATCAAAAACAGTAACGGACCCAATATGGAACCTTGTGGAACTCCAGGTTAAATATTTTTTATGGATGATTTCACATTATTATATACAACATACTGTAATCTATTACTTAAATATGATCTTAATAAATCCGAACTGTACGATGAAAAACCATAATTATCTAGCTTATGTATAAGAATTTCGTGTGATACACAATCGAAAGCTTCTGTCAGATCTAAAAATTGACTAGCAACGTATTTCCGTTCTTCAAAACTATTATTTATTGTAGATGTTAGACAATCTATGGCTAATGTGGTCGATAGATTACTTCGAAAACCGAATTGTTGAGGATTTTAGCTAGATGAGGTATTACAGAGATAGGTCTGAAATTAGAGGGATTATTAATATCATTATTTTTATAAATAGGAACAACCTTAGAAATTTTTAAACATTGGGGGAAAATATTTTTACGTATACAGTAATTAATTAAATCGGTGCAAGGTATTAATATTGGGTCGATTATTGATTTTAAAATTTTTGTTGAAATATTATATACATCCAAACAGGGTTTGCTCTCAAAACTCTTAACAATAGCAATGACTTCCCAAGGGGACACTTCAGAAAAGGAAAAACTATTCACTGGACGGAGTAATTGGAGGCAGCTATTTAAATCGTTGTTATTAACGGGTAAATTGCTTATAACATTGTTAGCAACATTTATAAAATAGTTATTAAACTGCTCGGGTGTCAAGTTACTCAAATTATTTGAGTAACTCATTTTAGTATTATTAACTAAATTCCAAATTGCTTTTTGGGAATTTGTATGCGTTTTTATAAAAGTATCGTTAGCCATTTTCTTAGCTTTAGAAATTTCAAACCGGTAGCGAGATCTAAATAATTTAAGATTAGATTTATTATAATCTGATGGATTTCTTCTACAAATTTCTATAAGAAACTGTAGTTGCTGCCTCATTTGTCGAAGAGTATCATTAAACCACATTATTATACCGGAATACGATGGACGCACTAAACGATGTCGAGGCGGTAAATATTGATCGACAGAATGTATAATAATATTATTAAACATTACGAAACGAGTGTCAACGTCTATCTGATTATTATATACAAAATCCCATTTAATCGAATCAAGATGGTTATTTAATTGAATCAATCCATAGGTTGACATTGGCCGGAAGCTTATTTTTTTGGGAGAGTGTTTATCTATAATATGGGCTTGCAAGTAAATGCCATTATGATCAGACAGTTTCGAGTCGAAGGGTGCAGTAGAAATATCATTTAAAGCTAAATTAGTAAAAATGTTATCTAAACGATTTCTGCCTCGCGATAGACCAAAGAAGGCTTCACTTAAACCGTACGATGTGAATATGTCCTTCAGTATTCTTACACGGTTATTAAAAGTTTCTTGAAAAGGTACATTAAAGTCACCCGAGACCAACATTATTTTATTAGTTTGGGTAAAATACGTTAGGGCTAAATCTAGCTTATCTAAAAATAAGTTAAAGTCGCCAACAGGAGAACGATAGATCGTCATAATTCTAAGGCTACCCACCTCTGCTGCGGAAATCTCACAGTGTTGCTCCAAAGAAATTTCGTTTATCCGAGTTAAACTAATACAGTTGTGATAGATATCTAAAGCATATATAGCCACGCCACCGTGTTTTAAGTTTTTTCTGCAATATTTAGAAACAAGATTATATTTACAAATACTCACGTATTCTAACTCTTCCTGTGTACACCAGTGTTCATTAATTATAAGAAAGTTAAAGTAAAAGTCACTCATTTAATACCTCAAGTTCATCTGATTTACTCTTTATGTTTTGAAGATTCAAATGTAACAGTTTAAAATTAAAAGAAATTTTATTTACATAATTAAAGTTGTAGCCCAGTTCTTCTGGGCATTTAAAAACTAGTATACTTATATAATCAATAAAACATTAAGTACCCATAGGGTGTAAAGGTATACATTTTTACTTATAAACAAATTTTGTCCATTATTTATCATTTTTTGCTAGATTCATCGCTTCATGCCAGTTTGTTCCTCTTTTCTTTAAGTCTTCTGCCACTATATAGCCATGTTGGTCCCATGTTTTTTAGGTCTGCCTCTTTGCTTTTGTTTTTGGTTGCCAAATTCTTTCCGGCTGTCTTTCTGTGTCCATTCTCGCCATATGCCCAAACCATTTTAGTTGCTGTCTTTCTATACTATTTAAGATTGATTCTACTTGTAATTGCTCCCGTATTATTTCGTTTCTTATTTTATCTCTTTTGCTAATCCTTGCAACTCTTCTTAAATATTTTATTTCTGTGGCTTGTATTTTATTATGTTTTATTAGTATCCAGCTTTCACTTCCATACATCAATATTGGTTCAAAGATAGTATTATAGACTATTAGTTTTGTGTTCTTTGATATATCTCTTTTTCGTATAAAAAGATTATTTAGTGTATAGTACAATTTCGGTGCACTTTCTATTCTGTAGTTTATTTCCGCCCCATTTCTTCCAATTTTATGAAATTTGACTCCTAGATATTTAAATGATTCCACTTGTTCTATATTTATTTCTTTTAGTCTTTCATCCATGTTGGACTCCTCTTTTCCTATTACCATCACCTTTGTTTTTTCTTTGTTTATTTTTAGGTTTCTTTCTTCAAGGGCCTTATTCCATACTTCCAGATTATGTTGTAATTCTTATTGGGTTCTTGCTTCTTAAAAACTAGTAATTTGAAATTGGGCACATGTATTTATGTAAACATTGTCCAAAATCTAAGGGCTTTTTCTAAAACTTACATGCTCCAGTGGCGGAGATACAGGGTATCGGAGGCATATTTTTCTAAATAAAATAGTACGCCACTGCTTTACGGTAACAACTATAATATTTTGGGATTCGTCTATCAATTTTCTACAAATTTCCAGAGTAAAATTTCCATTAATAAATATTTTTCATATTGTTCCTAATTTTAATTCAGTTACGTACAACAAACATATTTATATAAAAATAATAACTTTTATAATTGTTCTGCTTATAAAATAATATTTTTTATTAGTAAACTTTTTTAAATATTGTCATGACTGACCCTTGATCTTACAAAAAAAAATCGATAAAAAACGAAACGGCACAAATATCCCCAGTCTCCAATACCGTTAGGGAACCTATACATAGTTTAAAAGGGTTTTAAATTTCCTAACTTCCAAAGTAAAAATATACTGGGTGTCCATTTTAAAATAACCAAGTTATTGCCGTTTAAAGTTGAGAGAAGTATTCAGCACTTTTTTGAACACCTTGTACAATACTAAGTGACGACAAATATAATAATTTATAACTTCAAGGGTCTAATATACACACTCCAAAGCTGCTTCCTTAAAATTATTTTTTTATTGCTAATATTAAATTTCTACGCCAAGCCTGTATTTTCACTAAAATTGAAATACATCACAAAGTCCAAGGTATGCACAACCTTTAATAAAGTTCACCTATTCTTTTATGGTGCTTCCAGTTCCATTTAAAAATACATAACTTTGATATGGTACGCGTTTCCTGGACACTCTGTATATTTCAAAATATTTTTAAAATGTAGCCATAATCAACCTACACGTACCCACCTAAACAGGTTTCTATTAATTATTATAACATTTGCCGTTTGGTCCCTAGCGACCGAGGCGTTACTGGTGGCCCATCCTGTATATTTGGTTTTCTATAATAGCTGTTTTACATTGACAATTTATTGATCAATTAATTCATGAAGTCGCTCTATCAAGAAATTGGACAAGTGTAATGCACCAAATCTGCTGTCAAATAAGTTCATGAATTTATTCATCAAGTTCTTGACGAATTAGAGCATGTTCTAATTTTCGTCAATTTCTTCGTGAAGTTCGGAAATACCAACCCTACAGATTTCCAGCCTCAGATCAGTAATGAGGTTATGTTATTGGAATATATAAATAATTGTGTGGCGTTGTGCTAGTTTTGCATTGTTTTTACTGATTTGTTACTTACAAAAAGTAATATTTATATAATATGTGTCAGAACGGTACCGCTGTTGTATCACTACAATAATTATGAGTGGAAAGGTGACATTTTCGAAATTTATTTGCTTCTTTGATTCATTGGTAGAACTGATTCATACGTGAAAGAACTTGACAAAGTCTGTAGAAGTGTAAAACCACACTGTTTACCAATAAATTCGTGAATTAATTCATTAAGAACTTCGTCAATTTATTCATCAATAAATTGTCAATGTAAAACAGCTATTACACTTTGTCAGTAGATTATTATTCAATAATTTAAATATACAGGGTGTCCGGAAATTATTCGTCAAGACTTCAGGGGGTGATTCCTCACAAAAATTAGGGTAACAAAGTCCTATAACAATTTTTCGAAAACTGAATATTGACGGATATACAGGGTGTCAAAAAAATTTTTTTTAGTTTTTCTTAGGTAACTTTTTTATTTGTGGATTTGATTTTTTCCAAGTCTTTCCTATGTATTACTAGTGTCCTTGTAGATTTAAGTTCCAAATATGATGCAAAATACTCCAGTGCCAAACGTCCTAATCTGACTTTAATCTTCGATCTATGGCCCACAACTTTTTTGTTTTCACCGCTTTATAAATTTGAACAGCATGGAAATGTTTGAAGTCGTTTTTCTCAGAAACGGTTTATTTTATTGTATCGCAACAAGAGATACTTTTTTAAATAATTTTTGATACTCTTTAACATGGTGCTGTTCAAATTTATAACAAAACAAAACAACAACAAAGTGAAAACAAAAAAGTTGTGGGCCATGGATCGAAGGCCCTTTGGCACTGGAATATTTGCACCATATTTGGAACATAAATTTACAAGAGCACTAGTAATACATAGGAAAAAATCAAATCACAAATAAGAAAGTTAACTAAGAAAAATAAAAAATAAAATTCTTTTGACACCCTGTATCTCCGTTAATATTGAGTTTTCGAAAAATTGTTATAGGACTCTAATAGGTGACCCTAATTTTTTGTGAGGAATCACCTCCTAAAGTCTTGACGCATAATTTCCGGACACCCTGTATAATTGGAAGTAATTAGTTCGAATTCATACTGATGTAAAACATGTTGGTTTAAAATATTTTCACAAATTGCAGCAACTTATGCAGGTTGATTTTAAAAATATATTCCCTAGATACAGTAAAAATCGAAATTATATGTTGCGATTTCTATTAATTCAATTTTAAATAGGGTAATACTTCTCCTCGACTGCGTCTAATTATGTAAATCGAAGCTTGACAATGCTAACATATATATCACTGTAAAAATCCATTTTCCATTTGTATCTGTTAGAATAAAAACCACATTTCCGGGTTAGCATAAAATCTGCCCATTTATTTCAAACTGATAGGTAGCACCTGATGTCGCTATTACAAGACCGATATAGATCGTGCACATTAACCCTCTAGTATTTCCCCTTTTTTATCTGGCTCACCGGAAAGTTTTTCTATAATCAGTCTTGCTTGCCGGGAATCCCCCACGTGTAGGGTTCCCTGAGTCATACCCCCACCACAGGGAATGGCAGTCGCTTTCAAAGATGTGATAAATTACGTAGAACACTCAGTATTTTTTTTACATTAGACATTCCCAATTTTAGACTATTTTGTTAATGGAACCGTGCCTCTAAAATAAAAAAATTACAAAGTCATCTTTAATCTAATTAGTTTCAGTTATCAGTAACAAAATATCTGGAACATTGGTGTGGTATGCTGATGAATTCAAAGTTGGAAATGGAAATGGAGTTTGGATATTTAGTGCTTTCCTAGGTTTAAAAAAATGTCTCATTGGGAAACAACGTAGGCGTATTCTGAACTGAACAACATGCCATTAAGATTTATCCTAAAGAAGAGATCCACTCCAAAATCCAAAAAGCAGTGAAGCCCTTGGCAAGAGATGTGATCACCCCAGAACTAGTCTGGAATTTTCTCCAGATTCTTCTTACCCTGGCTACCCACCAACAGTATAATAACACTCAAATAAGTGGCAGTTTGAAATACCGAAAAAGTCAGTACCTAACATTGGAGGCACATATAAAAAGACAAAAAAAAATTGATGGAATTTCTAAGCAGTTACTGCAGTCTGAAATACACAGACAAAATGAGTTTGTACAGTGACGAACATATATAGATCACATAATTCTAGATTGTTTTGCTAAATACTTTTGTTCAGTATATGCATCAGTTCCTACAGACTACAATACCAGTTACTTAACCAGTTACAATAACATTCCTATATTTAATATCTTATCCATTACTGAGTCTGATTACATTAAGTCGGTGAAAAAACTTAAGGGAAAAAAGGCTGCTGGATCTGATGGTACACCACCGTATATCATAAAGGGCTGTTCTGATTATCTGAAAATACCACTATTATATATTTATAATTTATGTTTAGCAAAAGGCATATTTCCGCATGCGTGGAAAATATCGAGTGTAACTCCGATTTTTAAAACAGGTGAGAGGACAGATATTAAAAATTATAGGCCAATTTCTGTGTTACCTGCTCCTGCCAAGTTATTTGAACAAATTTTGTATAATTATTTATGGGCCCACTTGAGTAGTTTCATTTCTACATCACAACATGGTTTTATACCGAGAAAATCGGCCTTAACAAATCTTTTATCATTTAATATTAAAATTCATCAAGCATCAAGTTGATACAATTTTTACAGATTTTCAGAAGGCTTTTGATTGTGTAGCACATAATATATTGTTAAAAAAATTGTGTTTTTATGGAGTTTCTCATAATACATTGAATTTGTTAATGTCGTATCTGAAAGATAGGCGTTTTATGGTAAAATATGGTAATATGTACTCTGGTGAATTTAGAGCACTTTCTGGGGTACCGCAGGGTTCAAATTTGGGACCCTTGTTATTTTTATTTTTTATCAATGATTTACCGGAAGTGGTGTCAAGTTCAACATGTTTACTGTTTGCTGATGACTTGAAAATTTTTAGAGAAATAGAGTCGAATCACGACTGCAAACTATTACAAGATGACATTAATGCTATAGGTAATTGGAGTATTAGTAATCAGCTTGATTTTAATATTAAAAAATGTTCTATTATGTCATTCACAAGAAATAGTGTTCCAATTATTTTTTCTTACTTAATGAATCGGACCGAACTTAAAAGGGTAACATATGTGAAGGATCTTGGTGTAACTGTGGATACAAAGTTATCATATAGAGGACATATAGATAATATTGTCAATTCGGCTTTTAAATCATTAGGATTTATAATAAGAGAGTCCAAACATTTAAGCAATGTAAAATGTCTTATTTTATTACATAACTCGTTAGTTAGATCTAAACTAGAGTACTGTTCTGTTATATGGCATTCTCTACCTAAAAAACATTTAGATAAATGTGAAAGAGTGCAGAAAAAGTTTCTGCGTTTTTGTATTTTAAAAAATATAATAAACTTCCTGATTATAACATTACCAGAACAATGCATTTATGTCAAGAGTTTCAATTGAATACACTTTTTAATCGCAGAAGTATTGCGTCATTAGTGTTTGTCTATAAAATACTAAATAATCTTATAAATGACTCATATATTTTATCATTATTTAAATTTAATATTTCGCCCATAACAGCCAGACATTACCGTTTACTTTTTATACCTGTTGTTAAAACTATTTACAGTTCACCATTTTTAGTCATGTCTCGTTTGGTTAACCATGTCTCATTAACACATAATATTGATTTTTTTCAACCATCGATGTACAAATTTTATAATAGAATTCGAAATCTATTTAATTATAGCTATGTACCTTGATTCGCACCCTATATTTTTCTTTTTATATTTTTCTCTTTATATTTTTATTATTATTAATTTGTTTAAGTGATGTAAATTGCTGAAGTTCTCATGATACTGTTGTTACCATGCACATTATTTGGAAGAATGTTAGTAAATGTTATGATTTTCCGTGTAATTAGACAATTTGTCTGTTTGGAATGAATAAATAAATAAATAAATAAATAATCTTCAAACGCGATTACTAATAATTAATCATCAATTATTTAGTGAAAAGTCTTTTATATCTAACGAAATCAACAAAACTTCTTCACCTAGAGTATGGCAACATAATATGGTTATAGGGTGCAGTGTTAGTGGCCACAGATCCCTCTACCCATAATTACTATACAGGGTATTAATGAACTTATGTCAAAAATTTAAAGGGCTGAAAAAGTAGCAAAAACTGAGTTAACTGATGTCTGAAGTTTAAGGTCATAGAGAAAAGAGCTAATTAAAAATGTGTTTAAAATTGTTTTGGAACTGCTGAAATACATGTATTTTATCGCGGCGAGTACTTACAAAAAATTCTGTAACATTTATTTCGAGTTTGTAGGTTTCTTATGAAACCGGACTGTATGTCAGTTTGTAATACATTGTTGTAGTGATTGCTATGCTATTTTTCGAGAGTACATTTAATAGCCGTATTTCCAAGTTTTCTTTTGAAAATGGCGAAAGTTGTTCCTTTGTTTTATTGATCTGAGATTTGAGATTCAGACGATGACCGCTTTACAGAAGTCTAAACGACCTCTTTCAATCAACCAATGAAATACCTGCTTACATGAAGCTTTTCCACCATGTTTATTTTAAACAAGCAAGTATTCGACAAATTCGTGTTAGAAATATATTCACTTTCCTGAAATCTTTGTAACGTGTCTTGTAGGCACGTACTGTACATATTTCTCTTAATCTGCCCCGCCGAACTCCAAAGTATACGTTCCGAGGAAGAAAACGGCAGGCATGAATTAAATTCGAATTTAATCTGGAACTCTTAAGAGTAAATGGAAAAGAGTAAGATGAATTATGAACGCCATGGAAAGATTTTGAGGAAAATGACACTTTATTAGGGGCTTAGTTAATCAAATTTTGATTAATGGATATCTGTGGGGCTTTGTTTCGTTGACAAGGAAATTGAGCACTTACTCTATGATATTTCTCGAGTTTAGACTAAAGCGACAATGCTTATAACGTCGTAATGATGTATATCTCTCGTTAAGTGCGATTGAACTTCGATGAACTCCAAGGAAAAAAATAATTTGCCGTAAGTATAAATAACATTAAAATATATATTTTTTATTGCAGTGAGTTCCCCTATAAACCATACAGGATGTTCAGGATTAATCAAACACTAATACCCACACATACACTAATAAAAAATAGTATAATTCACATTTTTACATATTTAGAATGGTTTTTATACACAAAAAATGTAAAGAATTGAACATCCATGATACATTGTGTTGAAATACACTTTTTATCGTCTTCTTATTGCGATGTATTCTTACCTTTTACGTTTCCATTCTAAAATGTATTGTTTCTAATCCTTTATGTGATTTTACTATATATAGTGTTAAAATAAATATACGAATAAATGTGTGAAACCAATCAGATTAATGATGTGATCACCTGGTGTGGAGTTATAGTGTGTGTGTAGGAAACTATGCTAGTTGTACAGTAGGCATGCTTAGATTCATTTATGGCGTAACTACCTAAATATATTGTTATAAATAAAGACTGAGGTAAGTAAATAATATGACTTTGTATAAATTATATAAATCTGGTAATATATGTTTATATATAAAGTTATTGAAGAGTATGAGAAACATCAATAACAATAATAACAATAACTTTGTCTAGCCTTTACACAAAGACATACAGATTGTCCCTTACAATTTAAGACCTGTTTTACTTACACTCTATTTTGTTTTCAGTTTAATGTTTCCAAGAAGTGGGCATTGCTCTCCCTCTCTCTCTCTTAAAAAATGTACCTACCTGGACGCGTGAACTAGGACAAAATTTTCTGTCAGAAAAAGTCTTTATACAAATGAAAATCGCAGTAAAACTTTTCTCAGAAAATACATGAAGTATGTTTTTCCCTGTATTTTTAAATTAGAAACCAATTTTATGGAAGATTTGTCTTAGATAAGTACATATTATTTTATACGGTTTTCGAGAGTATGTATTTGGTAACTCTTTTTTCAATTTAAACTTGAAAGATAAAGACGTCACTTGTTTGTGAAGATGTGGAAATAAGTTACTAAGAAAAGTTATTCAAAAGTAAAAGGCAGTCTCTAATACGAATTTTCGAAAAAATTGGCCTACTTTTATTTATTTGTAATCACTAAATTTGTTTTATACAAATTAAATTATTCCAAATTAACAATTCACATATTTTAAAAGTTTATTTACTCAAACACACTACCATCATATTGAGCACATGTTTTTAAACGGACAAGTAATTCATCAAAACTTCTTCTAACCTCATCTAAAGATATTGAAACAACGGCATCTCTAAACTCATCCTTTAATTGGTCAATATTGGAACCTATGAAAGGTGTGCGATAAACAATTTGTTTCAGTCGACCCCATAGGAAAAAATCTATTATAGTCAAATCTGAACTCCTAGGAGGCCACTGAACTGGTGCTTGTCTCCCAATTCACTGGTCTGGAAATGTATGGTCTAATCTAGCGGTCTTCAAACTTTTATGACTTGCGGAACCCGGCCAACATTTCGATTTTTTGAGGAACCCCCACACCTAAAAAAATTTTCCGACACATTTATTACTGATTATATGATATATTTATAAATACTAGTTATAAGTAAGAGTATAATTTTTTTTAATTTTGTAGTATCGATATTGTTAATTTCAAAATTTTGAATTTTTGACTGAGTTGCGGAACCTCCAGAGAGGTTGTACGGAACCCCAAGGTTTCGCGGAACACAGTTTTAATACCGCTATTCTAACCATTGTCTTACACTTGCCGCATAATGTGCTGGGCATCCATCTTGTTGAAAATAAAATAAACGACGTTATTCTAAAGGGAGGTTTTCTAATTTACCGTCAAGAAAATTTCTTAACATATCCAAGTAACTATCCGCATTACAAGAAGTGTTAAAGAAGTATGGCCCTATTATTCCGTAATAAGAAATGGCGCACCACACATTTCCTTTAGTAAAGTACTGACGCCTCCGTGGTATCCGAAAATGCGGATTAGAATCACTACAATGTCATGCATATTGCGAAGCCACAACACCATTGGTTGAAAAAGCTGATTAATCAGAAAACATGATTTTTTTTATGAAATCCTCTTTCGAGGAACCCACAAACAAAAATCCAAACGTTTTACTTCATCACGCATGGATGTATCTTATTGTGTTTTTATTTTCTGAATTTGCGACTTTTTAACAAATTGCAGATTTTCAGCTCTTCTTCTCAACGATAATTTGGGGTGTTCCTCTACTGAATGTAACACCAACACAGTGCTTGCATCGTCTTCATTGTATTCAATACCTTTTCTGTGGACATACTGCATATATTTTGTCCTTTAAATAAATAGGGAGGTTTTTTTTACAGAAATTACTTTATATAATAAATATATATATTTTTTTAATTTTTACTGACTTGGTTAATTTAAATCTGCTATACCAAGTCTTTCATTGTACTATTATTTTAAGAAAGTTGTTTAATTAATTGGTTTAAATAATATTCTGTATTATTTATCTTTAGGTATGATTCAGAAATTTATATTTCACCTTAAAGAATATGTGTCATTTACTCAATTAATAAATCTTCTTAAAATTTAATGTTATTTTCCCTTCACTTAAGTACGTCGTAAACAGTATTGGAAAAGTATGTAAAAAAGATAGGTACTCTTTTTTTAAAATATTATAATGTAATAAATATATTTTTTTATAATGCCAAGTAATTTTGGGAGAATTAGACAAAAAGTGTAAAATTACGTGTTTAATGTAACTTTACTTTGATGTAATTTTACATTACCCACTGTGGCGTTAACAGATTCAATGACCTAGTGTGAAATTTTACATAAAATTTTTATGAGTGTATATAGAAATCTTGGAGTATGGTCATTTAACAAATTTTTTGTAATTCTTTTCAAAGGAATTGACAAAAATATTCAATTATCTTTTGTTACTTTTTTGATTTTCACTTAAAAAAATAAACACATTACAATTTATGTCCTTCGAGAACCTGTATGAGTTGGTTCAATTAAAAAAATATATCCTTATCCTTGTGTCTTAAAACTTCAAAACTTCTAACCCTCTTTTTAGTCGTAATGTAAGGCACAAAATTCACAAGTTTTATTATGCAGAACACCCCTAAACTAATTTGTAATAATAAATAAAAATGAACATCGCTGGTATGGAAGAGGGAGCTCAAGCAGTGATGATTTAATATTCATAACACCATTTACATTTGTTGAACTACCGTCGCCATAGTAGTACAAATAACCAATGAAGTTGCCCAATGTTCTGTGGTAACTTTTATTTAAAGGAATCATTTCAAATCAGTGTCTTAAGAATGCCTCATAAGTAACTAATTTTAATAATTTTTACAGTTAATCTTAAATAATAGGACAGAGAGAAACAGTGACTCTTTAAAATCAAGATTTGATATTTAATAAGATTAGAGCTGATATTATTAGGTTCAAAATATTGATGTTCGAATTTGATTTTTAATTTCCTGTCTTAAATTAAACAGTGTTAGAGATGCGAATTACCTACTGATAAAGTAGTGTTAAAGTTAAGGGTTTTGCAAATATATACATTTTAAGGCTTTTAGCGGGTTTACTGCTAAAATTTGGGATTAAATTACTAAATATTTTTCAAAAAACTTGAGATTTTATATTTTAGAAGTTGTATTAAAGTTATTGAATATACGTATACAGGGCGAGTCACTAATATTGAATAAATTCGGAATGTCGGACACAAAGTCGTTTAGTAAATGAAAGAATCATCAAATCGTCAATTAGTAATACAAGTTGAGCAATTTTTTAAAATTAGATACAAATAATAATTTCTAGACGTTTCCAGAATTACAGCAATTTTATTCTCTTGCCGTTTTTATAATTTTATAGAATATGCGTTATTCAGCTAATTTGGTTTTAAAGTTTAATTTTGGAAAGCTGTAAGAAATAATACTAAACAAATGTAACAAGACTAAAACTGCGGTTTTGAAACCCTCTTAATTAAATAATGCACATTTTTTTATATTACAAATATGGTAAAATAACAATTTTAACTTGAATTATTGAATTATTTGTAATTTCGTAGTAATATACAGGGTGATTCACTTTTTATGATTAGAACTTTAACCGTAGATAGATCTTATCAAAATAGTGTCATTTTGAAGTATACCCTTTTTCTTCCAAAGGCTTCCTTTTAGAGATATAAGCTCCTGAAAAAACATTTTTTTTGTTTTTATTTAATTTTTCTTAAACTACGACAGCCATTTGTTTTATATTTAGTATGAAGTGTACGAATGAGAAGCTGGATCGATCATAGACGTCCGTAGCGGGCTCTGACAATCCCTATTTTTAATATAATTTCTACGCCACTGGAAATTTTTCAAAATAAATACATTTTTTTACAATGCGGTTTTTCTACAGCATAAAGGTCTCTTCCTATTTTTAAATGAAATGCTTGGTTTTTGAGAAAAATGGCTTCTTATGGATTCATTAGAATTAGGTAAACAGGGTAATGATTGAAATATGTACGACACTATTTAAATTTATGTCTAAGAAGGGGTCCAGAATATATCATTTATGTGTTAATAATATTTTAAAGGGACATCTAAAACTATATTTATTATTTTATTACTTAAAGAAACTGTTGTAGGTGGAACAGATTTTTTGAAATAAAATCTCATGCCCCTTGAAGGTGATTCTTAAAATAACAATTGTTTATACGTATTTTGACATATTTCCTCAGTCATTGATTTTACGTTACATTATTAAATTGTTATTTCTGATTGTTTCTCAATATTAGAATAAACCGCAATGTAAAAAAATATATTAATTTTGAAAATTTTCCAGTGGCGTAGAAATTATATTAAAGATAGGGGCAATGTACCAAAAGCAGGGACGCGTGGTAATTTATTTATTAGTTCTCGGAACAAATGGGCCAAAAAGTAAAACATTTCAGTCAACATTAATTTATCAAAAAGTTAAGGGTTTTCAAGTAGGTTTAGAGTCGCCCCAAGGCCGTCCTTCGGGGAAGGCTTCATGAAATTTAACAGTATTTTTGAACAGGTACACTTAGACTGTCGGGGCCATGTGTTGAGCATCTGGTATAAAGAGAGAAATCGATATTTCAAATAACGCGCGAAATGCATTGCAAAGAACGTAGGAATTCCAAGAATAAGTTGTTAGAAGTTGTTAGAAAAATAATAATAGATCAAATAGATGGTTTTTAGGCGGATTTTCAAAGCTATAAGAATAGATTAAATGAGATTGACTAATCCGTCCCGTATTGCTACACGGAGTGACTAGAGGAAGGCTAGGGTTACTTGCGAGTTCAGTTAGTCACATAATTATTTATATAAATGTAAGTCCAGTCAATTAGGTAATTATTAACATAGTATAGTTATGCTAAAGTGTCCCGATATTCAGGGTTCCCGCCAGTAAGATAAGAACAGTTACTTCTGGACCCAAGAAATGGGCGTGTCGAAGCGAGGTGTCGAATTCAGGAGATATCTCGAAAAAAAGGCAGTTTTTCCTTGGGTTCCACATTGAGCAGTCTACTTAATTTTAGAGTTTCGGATTAATTTAATAATGGATAAAGTCATTCCAAATTTTGCTATGGATCGCGCATCTCCTGAATCTCGGTACGCTGTCGCGTGTCAATAAATAAATTAATAATGTTGTTCCAGTCCGTTGTGTCGTTATTTTGTTTGTTTGTTCTGTTTTTATTGTTATTAAAACCCTTCCTGGAAGTTTTGCTGTTTCTTTCTTGTTCTTCCAACTTAAGTGTCACCCTATACAACCAACCACTGAATTACCTTATACATGAGCGACATACGGTAAGTGTGTGGTATTCATTCTCTGAACGTACAACATTTCTAAGTTTCCACGTATTAATTAAAGTGTATCTAATGATAATTATAAACTCCCTTTCGAGAAGATAATAGTAAACTCTTTTGTCAGTTAATACCGTTATGATACTGGTCATAGCGGTAGATAGATAAATCAAGAAATAACCCCTCAGGTTATAGCAATAAAAGCCCCTTACGGGCGCCTATGACTGGTCTATTTTCACAATAATTTGTAAAATCGATAGATCGTTTCATTCGTACACTTCGTACTAAATATAAAACAAATGGCTTTGATAGTTTAAGAAAAAATAAATAAAAACCAAAAAAAAATTTAAAAGGTATTTTAAAAGACGGTTCGACGGTTTAAGTCCAAATCATAAAAAATTAATCACCCTGTACACGCATCCTACCAAGAAGTACAAAAAACTTCCCATAAAAAATTATCGATATCATATTATAGTCAGAACACCCTGTATATATACTATCAAAATAGGCGCAACTTATATTACTAATCGACATCTTTGAACATTTTTTAACATTGAGTGTGACTTATCGAATTTATTCAGAGTTAATGACTCGCTTTGTATATGTTTTCAATTCAGCCAGTGTTTCAAAAACTCTAGGTACTACAGAAAACTAGATGTTACTACAGTCCGTATATATGTTGAGATATAATTCCAAAAAGACCCCTGTGTCACTTTCTTGGAATTAATCGCATTCGACACTCGAGGTAGAAATACGTTGGCAGCGTGGCATTCACCATAGTAGCTTGTAGTGCATACTATGTTACGAAGGAGTATTTCATCGGCTCTTTTCTTGAAATTGTATGACAACAAATGTCATACGAACTGTATTTTATGGCTATTAATTAATATCATACTTTTATTGTCATCGTTTATACTTGTCTTCTTGCTTTTAAAATTGTCAGTTAATTGATAATTTTATTTAAGGAAACGGACACAGTTTATAATTTAAATTGGTGTGTTAAAAATCTGGGTCAGTGCTTTTTTAATGGAGCGGGATTTATACTTTCTTAGAATTGTAATTTTCCACGTCTCATGAACTTTTAAATTGCTGTACAAACTGGATGATTTTTAACTCTTTTAATATGTCTCAATTTGAAATTTATTCAGAAATGAATATTTTATTAGTGATTAGATACTACTCTACAAACTCCTAACATAATATTAACTTTTCCGTTAAAAAATCACACATTGTTCTACCCTTGCGTGACCTACCTATCCTGTTAACCTATTTTGCTGCTACTTACAGGGAGTACCCTCCCATACTTGTCCATCTAAAAAGTATAAATGGTCCATTTTCGTTTCATAATGCCACATCACTGGCCGTTTATAACTCTGAATGCCATCATAATCATTTATCTCTATTTGGACGCCATTGTCTCTATAACAGAACCATTTCAGGTTTTCACATAGGCCCTACTTGTGTTAATGTAAGGATAAAGAATTAGCACTTACTTCGCCCTTAACTTTTATGGATGTAAAAAATTCACCTGTTAAAGATACAATACAAAGTGTTCGTTACATATTTTATTTTTCAACTCCTGACAGTAAGTAATTCTATTTATTAATATTTATTACAGACACCTAAAGACTACCCTCTGTGGTATCCTGATGGTACAAATATGTAGGTATAAATTGTGTCCAACTTTCTTACAGTATTATTTGAAAATCCACAATTTGTGGGAAATAGCTTCATAATAATTATAGTAAAAATTATAGCAGTGTAGGTAAATATAAAATTTTCACGAAAATTGTTAGAATTTTTGTGGTAATAAACATTACCACTTATCGTCGCCCCATCTTGTCCTGGTGCTTGTTCTGTTGCACAGTGGTCGGAATTCCGAAAAAGCTGGACAAAGTCGAAATATCAAAGTCGTTGGTTTGCGTTAATACTTTAGAATATTCTAGAGAAGGAGTCACTACGTAGTTTTTTAAAGGGACCGAGAGCTGGCCCATGTGTATAGACCACAATGACTATCGAAAGTATGCTAACCCCTCGAAAAGCAGTGAATTGAAAAATTTTTACAAAAGTACGAATCGTTGTGTGCAAGGGTATTCCTGGAGGTAAGTAGAATACATTTGCTCATTTAGAACCTCATTTTTCGAAAGTTGCATGTTTTTATTGTTTTAACAAAAACGTCTTGCAATTTCCATCGATTTCAAATCACATCAATCGTAAATCATAGAAATAGTTATGAGCCCAAGAGATCCTGCACTATTAAAAGTTTGAAAATGTGTACAGGGGTGTCAAGTATATATATCAGAAGAGAAAACGTCCGAATTCTTCCGAATTCGGGTTCTGAGTTTTTTGCCTCCGTGTAAGGCCGATTTACTATTGTAAGAGGCCTTAGTTATACAATAGCTAGTAGACTTAGAGCCGGATAGAAAAATTTTCCTAATCATTTAGGGCACCGTAAGAGTCTATGACTTAAATACTACAACCTAAAAGAAAACATTTGAGCACTACGCCGTCAATTCTCCGTGGCACATGGGTTGTCAGCGGAAAATCAAACTTTTCAATTTTGGGCCGGGTAAATTAATTAAATAGAAATTGACGGCATTTCGACCCAAGACGGATATTAGTAAAATAAGACATAAAAACCTTAGACATAAAAACAAAAATAACGGTTCTGGAAAGAATAAAAAATATTCATTTTCCAAATATTTTCACTAATGTAAAAATTATAGAAAACTGTACGGCGTGACTGATTTTAAATAAAGATATTTATTTGAAGGGTATATTTTACTATGCCGTACGAATGCTCTAAGAGCAAGTGTCGTACAAAATATTTGTCTAAAAAAGTTTATTACATATTTGTGAGTGCTCTGAAATTAACGCCATTTTTCTTTGGGTAAATATTATTATTTCCTGAACGGAAGCAAGTTTTTCCACTTTATGGTCTTTATACAAAAGTGCCGTACAAAATTATTGGCACCGGAAAAAAACAATTGGCCGTGAATAAAAAAAATTGTTTATCATTTTTGCAGTTTGGAAAATCCATTTGACAGCTACTATAGTACTATATATTTTCAATTTTATTACTATTTTAAATTATTCAAGGCTCAATATTAATAAAATTGTAGCTGCCGTCTATTTTTAATTTCAGGGTTTTCCATAATTAGTAGGATTTTACAAGGCATTTTCATTACATTATGAAATTATATATTCATGTACGGCATTTACCCCATAACATTAACACCATCAAATGATAATAAAAAATTACATCGCCGTACATTTTTGGTGGAACATTCATCGAATGCTATAAAAAATAGTTAAATAATTTAAAATCTCAATTTTACTATACTCAATAATTAACAATTCCTGTACGGCATTCATTGCAGATTATGAAGGGAGTTAAGTAATGATGAAAAATTATATTAATTATATATGCGTTACATTTGCATGGAATATACAAATAATATATGCATAAATTGTATAAACAATAAAATGAAACGAGATAGTGTTTCATAAATTCCAAGTAGGTAGACCAATAAAAATGTAAAATTAAATTATGTTAATTATGTTTTAGAATTTATTTTTTTCAACGCAAAAAATGTATAATAATTACCAAAAAATTAAATTGATATTTGAAAGAAGTATTAATGACGTTTATTTTATAAAATATACTACATACTAAAATAATGAAATGAAAAGTTAATTAAATCTTGTTGATCTTAATGACATTTGTTGATATTTTATTTTATTTGTTGTACTGGATTCAAAATATATACGGCATAATTGAAAAATAAAAAATAAATTTTGACAAAATAAAGAAATCGAATTGTAGATGTACGTAAATACACATATTAAAAACTTTTGCATGGAAAAAAAATTGCAGTTATATACAAACGTTTTTTTTTTTGGAACTTTGGAGATTTTTTCCCCTTTAGTGCCACGATATTTATACGGCAATATTTTTTTAATAGTTAATTTTTAATGAATTCGAAAAGGGCACAAATGCCATACAGGAACTTTCCACTAAAATATCCACCCCTTGAGCGGAAAATTCATTTTCCTACTGTGACCTCATGTGCCATAAAAATGTACTGCATAATGACTTGAGGTATAGTTTTATATAGCGCTTTCTAATTTTTTTAATTTTATGGTGCCTCTAATAATTTTCCTTATTCTACGCAAAAGGTAAGGGTTGAGCAAGAGCTAAAAACCCTTAGAGTCAGTGCTTTCGTACGCCACAGTAAAATATAACTTTCAAATTAATATCTTTATTTAAAATCAGGCACGTCGTACAGTTTTCTATAATTTTTACATTAGTGAAAATATTTAGAAAATAAATATTTTTTTATTCTTTCCAGATCCGTTATTTTTGTTTTAATGTCTAAGATTTTTATGTCTTATTTTTCTAATAATATTAGATATTATCCGTCTTGGGTCGAAATGCCGTCAATTTCTATTTAATTAATTTACCCCGCCCAAAATTGGAAAGTTTGATTTTCCGCTGACAACCCATGTGCCACGGAGAATTGACGGCATAGTGCTCAAATGTTTTCTTTTAGGTTATACTATTATTGAAGTCATAGACTCTTACGGTGTCTAAAATGATTAGGAAAATTTTCCTGTCCGGCTCTTAGTCTATAGCATTTTAGTATCTCTTCGCATTCCAAACGAGCGTTTCTAATTCAAATTGTTTTTTTTTATGAACATGCACCTATTTTGTGTGTCATTTATCATATTTTACAAGCTTTTATTGAACTTGCCTTATTCGTATGGGTCAAATCTTGCAACTGAATCCCCAACCAACTGAGCTGAAATTTTGCATTCACGTCTAGTTTGGATGACAATGCATGGTTAGCTAAGTGACGTCATTCTAAATCCAATATGGCGGACC
Organism: Anoplophora glabripennis; assembly: GCF_000390285.2. Lineage (NCBI taxonomy): Eukaryota > Metazoa > Arthropoda > Insecta > Coleoptera > Cerambycidae > Anoplophora > Anoplophora glabripennis. Next base: position 267,559 of record NW_019416514.1, read on the forward strand.
AGTTATTTTTTATGCACCCTCATGATATGGGTATCAAATGAAAGGGTTTGCTGAGAAGAATACGAAAATAAAATGACGTCACTAAAAACTTGTTTTTAATAAAAAAAAATTTCATAGCTGAACTTATCTATGATCTTTCAATTCATAATTTAACATTTTCGACATGATCAGGCACCAATAAAATAACGTGCTCGAAATAAGACATTTTTCGATTTTTGAAACGAAAGTTCCACGAGAATTTAGAAACGCAAATCATCATTTTAGATTAACGTTTTTTAAAAAGGTGCAAGATAGATGAAAATAAGAAAAGCTTTTCAACCGAAGTTATGGTGATAATGTCTTCATGCTCTGACGGTTATGTGACAGATGATGACGATGCGGATGACTTATATGTATTAAAATAAGCTAAATAATTAGAATAAACTTTATAACAAGAATAAGCTTCAATAGTATTTAGAATTTGTTTCGTTCGAAATGAGGAATTCATTCCAAATACCTTATGTCGCTTTCGTACTTTATTAATAATAAACTCAAACCTCCAAAACCTCAAACTCCGACCTTACATACGTTTACGCAACCTCAATACCAGAGGCACTCGAAATTTTAATTAGATTCAATAAATTAACGTGATATATCGGCCATTTTGTGTCAGACATCTCGAATTTGAGATTTTTGACTGCAAATTCTGTTTTAGCGACCTGAAAAGCATAAAGTCCCCACTTTTGGTGATGAAGCAAACTTTTTGGATTTTTTTCCAGCTTCTTCGGATTTCCGACCACTGTAGCTATGTTGCAGCAAAACAAGTTATTCAGTTTTAATTTTTCTTAAAAAATGTAAAACATGTAAAATAATACTTACGAATTGCCGTAAAAGTATAGGCGAAACTAAAATTCCAGATAAAAGTTTATTAACTTTACTAGAGCGATTCATATCTGTTTCCATTCAAACTACTTCAAATTAGTTTGCGCGCAGCAACAAACAACGCTGTGACACAAAACACTCCTCATGTAATTTTATTTATTATCTGGTAAAATAATTTAAATTCCCTTCTACTCTGAGTGAAAATCTCATTAAATATGGCGGCCGGCGGACAACTCTCATATACGGGCGGAATATCACAGGGAATAACTATGAACAAATGTACTGTAATAGAAGTTGCGGCCACATCCCTGACCACAGAACACAAATGTGGGCACTAGAGAATAGACGTGTCGGCGGCCGCGATGAGTGCATGCAGAGAGAAGTCTCGACTAATATGAGAAGACCGACGTTTAATGCTATTGTGGATATTAACGGATTCCCTTTCGCATTGATAAAATATTCTCATGACGTGTTTGCAGTGGGGACTATATAGGGACTATTAGAGCATGTCCCGTTGGTGTTACAGAATCGAGATTGATTATTTACGGAAATAGTTACATATTGTATGTGTCCTGCTATTGTACGGGGAAGAGAAATTATTTTTAAATTTATGAGAAAATTTTATAAAAGGTGTTAATAAATTACGTCGACAGCTTTAAGGGGCTATTCTTCTGTCCCAAAAGTAATGCAGGATTTGAATTATGCGCCATTTTCATTCCAAAATGTTGGCAGCGCTGTGCATCAGAATTGAACAAAATGGAGCGCTGTACGAAGGATGTGCGAGTGAAAATTGTGAAAATTCATTACAAGTACGGAGAGAGTGTAGCTGAAACTGTGCACAAATTACGTGGAATTTTCGGTAGAAAGAACGCTCCAAATGAAACAACTGTGAGCTGCCAAATTTTAACAGGTTCGGTTTCAGACAATAAAAAATACATGCCGGCCTCGTACTGGCTGTTCAGACGAAAATATTGCTACAGTGAGTGATAGTGTGACTGAAATTCCCGTAACCTCAGTGCGTCGGCGCACAGTTATATTTTAATTATCTATCATAATTACATTATATTCTATATCGCAGTATAAAATAATTATATCTTTCAATTTTCACCTTCTTCCTTGTCCTGTTACTCCTGTTTTTCCTAGTTTTGTTCACTTTCATCAGTTTCGTATTCTTCACCTTCTTCAAACTCTTCAGGCTCCACCACTACTCCACTCCACATCAAGAGGGTAAAGATCATGTTCATTGACCCCTTTTCTTTATTGCTCATAATGATCTCGAGTTAAATTTAATGAGACAATCAAAGCCACAGCTTTTTCCTCAGAGTAACTGGAAACGTCTTGTTTTGAAGATCTCCAAGTTTTTAAAATTCTTCCTGCTCTTTTTGGGGACGTTTTCGTTGCTTCAGTGAGCAATTTGATTGCATCTACATTTCCACTTAATTTCATGGAGGTAGCAAATGATAATTTTTCTGTAGATGTTTGTTCACGAATCTCCTGTGTTTTTTTACGTTTAATAACGACAGAACAATTTTCAAAATCCTTAGAGGGACGACCACCCCTTTCTGATGTCGACGCTTTATGAGAATCCTGCAGGCAGCGAACAACAATCTTCCGGAAATTCATTTCTTCATTCAGCCAATTTTCGAATTTACTTAAGAAATGTTTTTTTTCGACTTACCTTTCTCCATCTTGCAAAATAAGGCGCAAAGAATGCTTTTTCTGTATATGTGGTAAGGGTTTTCGTTGCATTTTCATCAAAATTTGTGTGGAAGTGCTTCTTTAGAAAGTCAAGCATATAGATTTTTCGCACTTCGACTGATTCGCGTGAAAATTCCATCATTATTTGATGTAATTTCAGGCGTGTTATTGGTTCATCAGCCATTGTAATAAAAGATGATAATAAACAAAAGAAACAGTGCAAATAACAAATAACAATACAGAACAAATAACAAAACAACAGAATGGAAAAGTCACTGGAGCACACTAAATACTGTCCGACACAAAAGCGGAAAGCGGGTGAATAACTGAAGTAAATTCATTTGTACCGCCCCGTATAAATAGGTCACTTCTTCTTCTTCTTCTTCTTCTTATTTTTCTTCTTCTCCTAGTGGTTGGTCCTAATAAGTCCCATAGCACCGCGGCCTAATTAGGCCTATTGTGCGTCCCACTACTAGTCCTATTCAGCAAGTAGATTTGTCCTTTTTACAAAGTCCAAAAGCTTCTTTGCTGACATTTCTCTCAGTTCCTTGGGTTCCAAATGTCTCCCCAGGAGCGCCATTCTATACATGCAAATCCCGGGCACTCGCCCAGGATATGCAGAGAAGTTTCATCCGCCGATTCACATCCTCGGCAGATCGGACTGTCTATAAGCTTTAGCTTATGTAGATGTTTCCTAAAGTGACTGTGTCCCGTTGTGAGTCCTGTGACTCTCCTGAGCCGGATTTGGTTCAAGCTCAGTAAATCGTTCGCTCTTTCCTTCGAAGGTTACTCCATAAGCTCCTTAGAATGGCTATGTCCTGGCCTTGAAGTCCAGTAATTCATGTGTTCTGTCTCAGTCCATTTGCCCAGAGCCCCCCCGACCACACTAGGAGATGTGCCACAGAAGGGCTCCGGGCCAATGAATTCTGTCTCGGATCCCTTCCTAGTAAGTTCATCCGCTTTCTCGTTTCCACAAATGCCTTTGTGCCCTGGCACCCAACACAGTCTGACTGTATTGTTGGTGGCCAGTTCAGTCAGCATTTGTAAACAATCCCACACCAGTTTTGAACTTATCTTGTGTGCGCCTAAAGCTTTAATTGCAGCTTGACTATCAGAGAATATATATATATATATGAGTTTACGTTTATAACCTCTACGTACATTCTCTGCTAGACAAGCCATTATCGCGAAAATTTCTGCTTGGAATACGATAGGGAACTCCCCAAGACTGTAGCTTGCACTCCATCTGGGTCTGAGTCCATATATTCCTGCAGCCGTCCCTCTGGTCATTTTGGAGCCATCTGTAAACCATACTAGGCTCCACCTTTCCAGGATATTAAACCTTTCCTCAGGTCACTTACGGTCTTACTTGCAAATACTGCAGCTGAATTAAGTGTAATTATGTTCCTGGTACCCTGACAATAATTTGAGAAGTATACGGGAGTATAGTTTCGAAAATTACCTGCTGGCTATAATCAGTTAAAAACCATTAAGGCTTAATTTAATAATTACGTCAGGTATATAAAAAGAACGACAAAAAGCCGTACTTTTAAGCCCTGTAAGATGTAAATAAAAATATAAAGGCCTGAATGTTGTACAAGCTGTCAAACATTTTGCGTTTTTTTTTTTTTTTTTTCAAGAGACAAAACGATATAATAATTCGCGTTATTTTTAACAGATTTAACCGTTTATAACGTCTATATGGAAGCTTAAATCGGCCTAATATTTTCTGAAAAATTAGTTCAGTATTAGGGGTATCTACCGTGTAAATTTTAGCGTTAAAGGAAAAATTGAAATTGTTAGATTTCGATCGGGTTTTAAGGATTTTTTGACCACTGTACGTCGGTCACTGACATTAAACATTTCAAAAATCACAATGTAGCGGATTGTAACAAAAGATAGGCGTCTGCATCTGTTCAAGATTTAGCTAACCCAGGAATTGAAACCATTCAATGCGACGGACATTCGTTGATAGTGGCATGTGAACAAGAATTTGGGACAGAGACAATCCTCGGGTCATTCAAGAACGACCGGTGATTGGTCTGTTCCTTTTTGAAAATAGAGCTGGAAATGCAGTGACTGTCAATGGAGAACAATATCAAGAGATGCTATCGAATGTTTAGTGACATCATTTGGATGACATGGATTTGGATGTGGTTCAAGCAGGATGGTGGCACCTGCCATGACGTGGCCACCAAGATCATGCAATCTTACCCCTGTGACTTTTTTCTATAGAGATTCGTATATTCTAATGTTAATTTTGCTCAAATGAATAACATTCCTGAATTAAAGGCAGAAATTCGGAGAGTTCGAAATCCAGACGAAATTTTTTTGGTCTCTATTATGAGCTTTAGATGTAATTTGAAGTAACATTCTGTGAAATTTGAAAGGAAACTTTATAATAAGCAAGAAGTTTAAGGCATTAATTAGGACACATTTTTTTTAAAAAAATTGTTAAAAATATATATTTTGAAATTCTTCTACTTTTTGTTGGAGAAAGTTTTATATCTTAAGAGTATATATCTTAGTTAACTCCAAAAGTTAATTAATTAACCCAATTATATTATTCTTGTGGTTATAGTAATAAAGTTATCTACGAAACTTTATTCAAACTTCTGGAAAATAATCGTTTGTTCGGCGGATATTTAACTCATGATTAGAGTACTACTAATAAACTTACCTAGAATTCAAAGGAATTCTTTGAGAATTTTAGATCGATAGATTCACCGAGTCAAACAGAAAAGTGATGGTGTAGTCATTAACGCTTTTCACAGCGTAGTTCTACAAAGGATAATTGCAAAAATGCACCGTAATTGCCTCGCACAATAAAAGAGTTTTGAAGGAGTATATTCTTCTATAAATTATAACTGATATTTCAAATAAATTGTTAAACGTCAGTGACTGATGCAAATGTTTTGTTATTAGCTCTTATATACTTTTACGTTACTTAAACAAATATTTATCTGCTCCCACTATAGTAAATAGACTATGAATACATTGTTTTTAAGGAAGTAATTGGATTTTACCGTAGAAGTGGAAGTTGCTATGGACAATGGGAGATAAGTGAGGTAACTTACTATGGAAAAAAGCGATTTTGAGTTATAAATGCATATTTTATGAACAAATAAATAAAAATATTTTATATTTGAATATTTATTAATTATTATGAATGAATATTTATAGTAATTGTACAGTTATTACATTTAGTAACATTTATAAAATCTGGATAATTATTCCCCTTGCGTTTACTAATTGTCACATTTTTCTCAAAATGATTTCACCGCTTCATTTCAGTCACCGGAGGCTCAATATTATCTGACTGATCCATTAAAACAGCATGCTGCGACGTACTATTAGAAGCTGGAGTTGAAGTGTCATTGTAAAGAATCCCGTTGGCTATTTCATTTTTGTTACTTAAACTGTCAGCAACATAGCTTTCTGCAGTTGTGGCTGATTTCCACTCACCATGTCTCTTGATTGCTAATACATCAACTCCTGTATTAGCCAGTAACGTTGCCGATATTATTTGTAATGAATGGCCTGTATATGTTTCAGGATGTTCTAGTTTCAAAAACTGTGCAATCTTATTAGGAATCATAGAAAGGGTATTCTTGCCGACTGATTGGTTGTAACATCTACCTGCTTGACAGCGCATAAAAAAGCGTGAAATTTTAGTTACACCACGCAGCAGTTAAGTATAATTTACCTCCTTTATGGTGTAAATAATAACTATTTCCTGAGGCTTCTTAAAATTAAGTGACTCATTAACGGGGCTGTTTATACTGTTATGACCTACCCTTGGTCGCAATGAGGGTCTCAAAGACGGTACTTAACAAATAAGAATATATTGAATTTCGAAAAGAAGTAGAAAACAAAGGGCGTGATCTGGGACACTTTCACCACTCACTTTCCGAAAACCAAAAGGGAACTCCCCGAGCTCTTCTCATGTATCGAGCATCCAACTCTGTACTCCATTTTTGCTGAGCTTGCAATGTTCCCTGAGTGGTTGAGTTCTAGATTGTTATAATTGTAACCTGAGGGGTTATTTCTTTAATTATCTACCTTTAATTAATTATTATCTATTTAATTCTCGAAAGGGAGTTTATTATCATTAGATATACTTTAATTGACACGTGGGAACTTAGAAATGTTGTATGTTCAGAAAATTACTTCCAAGCACTTACCCTTTCATTGGTTACGTGGGATGTAATCCAGTGGCTGGCTATACAGGGTAACACTGAAGTTGAAGAAACAAAAGGAAACACAACACAGGAAGGGTTTTATTAACAATAAACAAAACAAACAAATAAAATAAAAACACAATGGCTCGACGACATTATTAATTAATTGATTCAGTCGCGACAGCGTACCGAGATTCAGGGAATGCGCGCTCTATACAAAATTTGGAAAAACTATCAAAATTAATTAATTAGCCCGAGACTCTAAAGTTAAAAATTAGTCTGCTCAATGTGAAACCTAAGAACGAACTGACTTTTTCGAGATCTCTCCTGAATTCCACACTTCGCTTCACCACGCCCATTTCTTGGGTCTAGAAGTTTCGGTTCTTATCTTATTGTCGGGGACCTGAATGTAAGGATTATTTAATACTTATCTAATTGACTGAATTTACATTTATAACAATAATTATATGACTTACTAGTAACCCTAGCCTTCCCCTATGACTCCGCGTAGCAATTACGGGACGGATTAGTCGATCTCATTTAATCTACTCTTATAGCTAGGAAAAATCCGTCAAAAAACCCAGCTGCTTAGGTATACTCTATTTTCGAATTACTATCAATTTTACAATATAATTTAATTCTAATGTGGAATCTCTACGCTCTTTCTCGCGGTTTCGCGTGTTATTAAAAAGATGGGGCTCTACGCGGCGCCTCCCAGACGCTTAACACATGGCCTCGACAGTCTAAGTGAACTTGTTAAAATACTGGCAATTTTCTCCGAAAGACTGTCTTGGCGACCTACTACCTGAAAACCATTAACCCTCCGATAATTTGTGTCGTCTGAAATATCTTACTTTTTGACCCATCCTTCCGAGAACTAATAAATAACTGACTGCGCGTCCCGGCTTTTTGACCCATACAATCACGCAACAAGTTTGCCAACTGGTTTTTATGTATATTATATTCTCGAAAAAGTGAATGTATAAATCATTATAAATATAAATTAATTTTGAATAAAAAATGACAATATGCGCAATTTTTTGTTAAACATTTTAGGGAATTTAAGCAAGTTAGAAACGATATCTCTTCACTGTACCAGTTATATAAGTTTTCTTCAGGGTGTAAGACAACTGACAAGACATTCAAAATCATTTCCAGAATTTTGCACGTCTGAAGAACATAATCGAAAATCTTGTACGGTACTGTAAACACAATCCCACCCCGCAGAATGCTTTTAGAAAACTATTAACAAAACAGGAAAGGTACATTTTCTGATGTTTACATGTTCTGCGTGATCTTTCAATACGAAAATTTAAAGTTGTTGTAGTTTAGCGTCACGCTTCGTCACTTCCTGTATGGATCTACTTGTTCTAACATTATCTTACAAAAAGTGCGATTTCTGATTTATAAAACGCCAGCCTTAATACTAAATATCTATATTTGATAAAAAAAATAAGTTCCTTAATTAAGGAAGTCAATAATATTTATCTGACAAATTGAAATCATTGCAAACATTTTCAGATATAAAATAAATATTTAAATAGAGTTACGGATGATTTCCCGATATTCAACGGAAATATCGAGTTTATTTTGTACTTAAACAACCCATTGTGTTATTACAGCTTCCACACTTGTTTCGGGATAATTCATGGCGTGATGTTTTCGGGCCGGCTGAAATTTTAAAGGGTATTGGGCTTTAGCTATAAGCCTTTATTTAAATTTAAATAAAGGGGGAAGCCAGCATCAGGTCGATTAAGTGCTGCTAAAAGCATAATTCATTTGACTCTTTTCGGATAAAAAGTTAACAGGATTCCAAAATTAAAATTTTTATAAAAGTATCTAATTGCAGAGAATTAACTAAATATTAGATTTAGACAATACATAAGAATTATTAGCTTATTTAACAAAATTAAGGATACATTGGATTCTGACTAAACAACCGAACTTTTCAATTTTTCGGTTTATAGTGGTGGAAATGTAATATAAAAGTAGTATTAATTGATTCCAAAATCTTATGATAATTATTATTAAAAAAATCTTAATGTAGACTTATTATACTCGTATTTTTTTGTCTTTATTAAATAATATCCCATCTTTCTCCCAAAGTTATCCTATGCAGTGCGAAAAAGGATTATAGTTTGCCAAAAATACTTGCATAAAGAATTTAAGAGACCAGAGACCTGCGTATTTCTCTTAAAAATATTGTGGAATTTGGATTAGCAAATCAGTAAAATCTCGTAATGAGTATAATTATATCCCAGATGCGATTTGTGGTCCAGAACGTCAATATTTGAAATTAAAGTATAAGTACAAAAGGAAGAATATGCAAAATTTAGTTGCTTAGATAATAACTACCTATTTCATAATCCAGTAGAGCGCGATATAAATCCGGAAAAGCATATCTACAAAACAAAATGCTGTATTTTTACAGTCGAATACTTCAATGCATATCAAGTAGGCGATACGATCCTGACGTAGGCGCAAGTGAGCCGTGTTTATATTAAATAATCGACCTTTACAGTTTTTACGAGCCTTCCCGATTTCCGAAATTAGGGATTATAAATTCGTATCGCATTTCCGTTCTGGCTTCGAATAGAGAATACATTGGAAATGGATTTTCCTTGAAAAGGAAATGAAATATGGTAATAATAATAAGGAAATCTTTATATTGTGTTTATTTACTGATTTTTGCCATAAATTATTTGGTTATATTTCAACTTGTTGATATAACGTAACTAAATTGGCTTAGACTAATAACCATATTACTAACTCTTTAGAAATTAAAAAAAAAACAAACCAAAAGCATTTCTCTCTTAAAAAATATTTTCTCCAGACAGTAGCATGTCCCATTTTCCACCTTTGCTAGACTAGTGTTTGGATCTCTCCAATCACGTTAACTCTTCTCCGCAATCCAGTTTTGGTGTATCCCCTATTTCCGTTAGAAACTTTGATAGTTCCACATTTACCAACTAGTATGCACGTTGTTGGTGTTGGTAAATGTTTGAGAATTAGGAATATTTCTGTTTAGTTAACATTTTAGAAGCATCTTGTATCTGTATGACAAAGAGCTCATAATCCCCAAGTAGAAGATATTTGAACGGAATCGCTGATATCTACGTGAAATTAACAACAACGTTGAGCAATCACTAGTTGTAGAGCACAAGGCAGATACAAGACATATAATCATATTCATTAATTCTGGTGAAAGAGGAATTTCGAAACGATCATGCACCAGAATGCCATGAACCAGTTGACTCAGCAGATATAAATACCAGCGAGAAAACTTAATCTCTAGTTTATAGAGTTTCTTTTGATGAAGAGAGCGATATGTCAGCCAGCCTGGAAACTGTTCAACCTTTGACAATTGCCAAAAACGCTGCAAATCAATCTAAATTGAAGAATTTTATTACCGTGTACCATAAAGCTGATTGATGTTTGAAATGTAGAACATTTACTTCCTGAAAGTAAAAGCACTTATTATTCATATGAGTTGAAGGTTTTGCTTTTACTCTGACGTTTTACTAGGAATAGATACTTTTAGTATCTAACACATACTTTGCGCAAGTTTTGTGGGTGTAATTCAATGCCGAACGGGGCTTTAGTCCGCAGAGTAGTTGAAGCTACTTTAAAAATTTTTTAGACACGATTTGAGTTAGCTTATTACATTACAAAGTAAAATAAAAGTACAAAATTTGATATTAACAATGTATAATTAAAAATAGCTAAGAATCGTGTATCTACCGATTAATTTATTTATTAATGGTTCTTTAGAGTAATGATAAATTGTAAACTAATCCGGACTAAGCTGGCAAAGCATGATCCTCTGACGGGTTTCATCCTGACAGCTGAACAGCGAGAGGCGTAAGTCCCTAACGGCCTTTTACCAATTTATCAGTGCTGTACCACAAGAGATTTCGTACGCCAACGTACTGTGTATTTCCCAATATATCTCTTGTTCAAAAAAATTATATGTTTCTAGTAGATTTCGATATACAGGGTTGGTGATATGTATTGAAACGGTCGGTTATCTCCTAAAGTAAGATAGCTATCGAAAAATCATAAGAGACAAACGTTTTAATATGTTAAAATCTATTACAGTAAAGAAAAAGAAAGAAAAAATATACAGAATCAATCAAAAAGTTATGAGGAAAGAAAGTTGCTTTTTCTTAATGGAATAAACCTGTATATTGTATATTATTCCATATTTCAATTTTTCTCAAAATTCTAAACAAAATTTATACAGAACATCATGTACGTAAATTAACCGTTTTCGAGATATCGAACTATGAATGTAACTTTTTAATACTCTCAAAATAAAACAAAAAGGGCCCCAAATTATAGATATTTATTTTGAAAATAACGCAAGGTGATGGATATGGATATGATTTAATTTTATCATTAGTTTTTTGATAAAATTGCGTGAAACGGAAAAATGTATTTCGTAATGAATGTCCTGGAAATTTTAAATTTTATGAAATCAACAGTTATGCCAGAATAAAAAAGAGAGAAAACAAATTTTAATAACAACAAATATTTTATTTCGAATTCTATTTTATAAGGTGCTCAAAGTGTTCACTACCTCCTGACAAGTAATGAATTTTGTAATGAATCTAAAAGGGTTTTGGGAGGAATAGTGGAAATTTCATGCCTTATCCTTTCCTGCAAGTATTCGATATTTTGCGGTCTATTTTTGTAGACTACATTTTCATGTGACCTCACAGAAAAAAGTCAAGCGTGGTCATTTTGGGAGACCTAGCTGGCCAGTCAATTGCCCTTCTGCGTCCAATCCAGTTATCAGGAAAAGTTTCATCTAGATATGTCCATACCACACGTTCAAAATGTGAAGGAGCTCCATCATGTTGAAACCATATTCCATATTTCATATTCCATATTCTGCCGGTAAATTGGGATTCTTATTGTTCGGAATTAATCGTCTAAGCTCTGGAATAATAGTATGTTTTTGCAAAAAGTAATAAATATCGTTCAGAGGTCAAATTTCCGTTTATAAAATAGGGTCCTATGACGTGTCTACCAATAATGACACAGCAAAGATTTACCTTCTGTGGTCGTTGGGTGTGAGCTTCCTCCATCCAATGTGGATTTTGGTCCGACCAATACCTATAGTAGTATCGGTTTACGTGCCCGTTCAAAAAAAAAATATTGAAATCCTTAGAAAAATTTTCTTCTTCACCATATTCTACGATCATTTAAAGTGCCATTTTTGCGAGAAAATTATGTATTAAATGCATTTTGACACTATTGTCAAGATAATCACTATTAGACAAAAGAAAGACGCGTCGTTGATGGACTATAAACTTAATGGACTAAAATATTTCTGTACAATAATTTGGGTATAAGAAAATAATGATATTCAAAGTTCGATATCTCGAAAACGGTTAATTTAGGTATATGATGTGTCGTATGAATGTTGTTTAGAATTTCGAGAAGAATTGAAATTTGAAATAATATACAAGGTGTTCCATTAAAGAAAAAGCAACTTCGTTTTATCATGATTTTCTGACTGATCCTGTATACTTAATTTTTCTTTATTGTAATAGATTTAAAAAACTTTTGTGTCCTATTATTTTTCTATAGCTATCTTACTTTAGGAGATAATCGACCGTTTCCATACATATCAGCAACCCTGTATATAATTGCCAGTTGACCCTATTAACCTCCATCAATACTATGAAAATTTCTAGTAAGTTTATGTTTGCATATCTCCCAACGAACGGTTTTTATCAGACTTAAGTAACTGGCAATCTTTTTTTTATCATAATGAGAAAGTTATAAACAAGAAGCCAACTGATGACAATATTCGTAGTTCTCCATTTTCTGCAACCAAGTTTACAAATAATATGCTATCTAAGTTATTTTATATTTGTGTATAAATTTATGTCTCACATCTAATGTGCAACTGATTAATTTATGTCTTTAGTTTCTCGAGAAATCTTATCATATGTTGTAGTTTCAATGCTTACCAATTTCAGATGCTGATATTATTCCATTAAAGGACTGAGTCATTGGTATATCAAACATTATTTTATTTATTTTGACCAGTTATTTCTACGTCCGCTATTTATTTGCATTGAACGAGACAGTAAAATCAAAGTAAAATCATTATTTTTAAAAATAAATTATCTTTTGTAAAATAGGTACATAAAATATCCAACCTATTAGGGAAATCCTATAGAGCCAATTAAGTATGTGATTGTTTTTTAATTGTATACAAAGCATATTATTATTTCCTGTAAATGGCATATTACAGTATTAAAAAGAAAATATTAAGAAAAGTCATACAAATTTTCGTAAATCTAGACGTAAATATTTTTTGTAAGTTCTGTTTTATATCTTTTTGAAAGATTTGAAGACTATTTTTATGATTAATCGCTCTATACTTTGTAAAATTTTATATTTATTTACAAAAAATATTTAAAGGTATACATTCATTTTTGTGTCGCACATTAGTCTTACCATTACAATAATAATTAGAAAAAAATTGTTACTCCTAATCTTCATGTCTAAGACGGGCCTATATTTTGCAGCCAGAACTGAAAATATAACAATTATATTATTTGTTTTTTTAAAATTACCACACAGATTTTTTTTCTAATACATATAACTATGAAATCGCAATTTTTTCATTCTATTTAGGATTATAAATCTAAGTTCCTTGTTACTTGTATGAACACGAGACTAATACTTAACACTCAAAAGCAAACAAGATTTGGAATAAGAATATTAGTTTTCATATACAAGTTATATATGATACAACAAATTTAATTCATATAAATTCAATATTTTAAGAAGGCATATCCACAAAGTAAGAGTATTCAATTTTTTTTACACCGAAACAGCGGTGTCTTTTTTACATATTCAGAAAAGTACATCAAACACTATTTTCGACGTAGTCGACTTCAGTCTCAATGGTCTCTGTGAGCCGAAGGATAAGCTTTCTGATACCTTCGTTAAAAAATCTCCCCCTCTCCTCTTGGGTCCATCCATAGACACCTTGCCAGGTCCGGGCTGTGAGCGGGGTGGTTGATGATATTCCTACCGAAGGAATCCAAGAGTTGTTTTGTGGCATTGGCTATATGGAGACGTGCATCATGATGCAACAAGCACACTTCCTTCGTTAACATTGTCCTTCTTTGTTCTGTATCGCCCTCCATATAGTTTTCAGGATTTCACAGTACCACGCGGCATAAATTGTTTCCCCCTTTGGAAAGAAGTCAATGACTAGAATCCCTTTACGATTTTAAACACAGTTGCCATTATTTTTCGCACCGAAACTACGATGTTGAATTATTTAAATGTCGCTACTGCATTCTGTTGGCTGTTCCGTGAGCTGTTTTGGTACCCATCTTGTATACAATTTTCGATAACCGAGTGTTTCAGTAATTATTTCAAGCAGAAAAGATCTAATGATTTGTTGAAACACTGCGGTCATCTCAGCCAAAGTCAATCAACGGTCGCCATGAAGCATTTCTTCGATCTTGTTCACGATTGACAAATTCCCACACCTTTGTTCATCATAAAAATTCTTTCGGCCAGCCTTATCACCATCCCCATATACAATGTTGATTTCATTAAAAATCCGGAACGGCTATTTTCCCTTTGCAAGAAGAAACCGGATTACACTCATCATTTCGCAGCTGGCGGGGATCAATAGCGGCACTCATTTTAACACGCCACAACAACAACAGTTCGCAACTGACCGAGAGAAGTGAACGCATTCTGCTCCCAACACCGTGGCCTTGAATGCAGTGTTGCCAACTTTATCAAAGACAAAAACTACAGAGCATCAGAGTCTCAGTACTCCTACTTTCTGGATATGCCTGGTATCAATAAATTTCATCAAATTTGAAAAAAAAATTCTGCAGAATCAGTAACTTCTGTTTAGAGTTACAAGAATCAATTACACCAAACCTCACCTACCTAATTATCTTAAAGTTAAATTATGACTTAAAAATACTTACTTTTTGGTTTCGATATTAGGAGCTTCGCAAATGAAATATCTAGATTTGTAACAGTCTAAACTATTCCATTTACCTATCGCCAATATTTCGAGACATTTTTCGTCCCAGTTGTTTGGCTCGCCTATATTCCAATTTTTATAAGATAATATTTGTCTGCCATTAGACATCCATGTCCATTGATCAACGCCATCTACTGTTCCAGATGTCCAAAAGCTAAAGCCTGTAGGAAAAATGTAAAGCGTATATAGTTGGCAATTTTGTTATATTAAATGTATTTATTGATTCCTTTTTATTTGTATGTCTTATTGCAATAAATAAATAAAGTGCAAAGTTCAAGTACAGATCCAGCTTCTCCTACCACCTACCTTATAATTAATTCTTAAGTATATTCGCAAATAATAACCTATCTTTTGAGGATCTGGGGGGCATTCCACAAAAATATGAGGCCAGGTATCAAACTGACTGATTCGTGTTCAGAGGAGTCAAAAAATATGGGAGTAGGGTTACAAAATTAGATATACAGACCAGCTTCTGCCACAATCTTACAATCCTTCAATTTATTCGCAAATAACCCATTTTTCGAACTTTCTAGGAAATAGTGTTCTGTCACCTTTACTTATTTAGCGGGTCCAAAAACGTAACAATAATAGGGTCTAAAGAATATCAGTTTTATTATGTGCCTAAGTAATTTTGAAAAATCAAAATTGGAAATGAGATATTCCAGTGTTATTAATTGAAAAACATATACCCCATATATTGAAATAGTCAAATAATGTAATCTTTTAAAAAGTATGTATTTGCTTGTTGTTTTAACATTACCTTTGACAAACACTAACACATAATTTGATATTGCTGGAATAATTCAGAAAATAAGAGACACTATTCATTTTTTACATATTTGAATAGAACGTTTATCCAGGATTACAATAATGTAAGGTTTGATAGATATGTCTTTAATAATTTGGAATATATGACCAAAGGATTAACAAAGAATTAACTGTAAAGTCATTGGACTCTTTTGGCCATATCTCGAATATTGTTAGAAATAGACCTATCAAACCTTGTAACAGTATAATATTAAGGAAAATCCCTCCTAGTTTGGTTTGAATCTTTGAAATACAATATTCAATTGTTCTTCTAAATACAGCTTTGAAATTACGAGATAATTTTCTACAACTTTTGTCAATACCATTTTTTCTAAGTATGAAAATAAAAAAGATGGGTGTGATAGAATAATTCACTATCGGTGAAGTCTAGTGAATTTATAATTCTTCTGAAATAAAAGTTTTACATGCCACACATAAGCGGACCTCACCGCAAACATAAGGTTTAGCTGAAATAATATCATGAATGGCATCTGATATCTTGAACAATCATTATCAAGCATTACAATTAAATAGAAGTGTATGTACCACGCGACCGAAGATATTTACATTTGGCTGCATTTGTAAAAGTAAATTTTCACAATCGCACAGGTAATCAATTTTATAATACAAGGCATTTGAATGTAGAAGGTAGCAAACATTTGGGAATTCGACAATGTCATTAATACGAATTATAAATAGAAGTGGCCCTAATATTGAACTTTGGAAAACACCCTTAGTAGGAGTCAAAGTGTGAGATTTAAAACAACCCGTGTGCTAAACAAACTGGCATCTAACAGACTTTTTTAATCAAGAATATCTGTATTACATGAATCGACGTTAAATTATTTCTCTATTTGTGCTATAAGAATGTTAAGCTATATTTTAGTGTTTTTGTGTCTATATTTGTTTGTTATGACTTTTATATACTACGTATTTTAGTTTTAGTTATTTTCTATTAATTAAAATCATTTTGAAAAACTAGGTAATCGAAAATGGAAAAAATTTAATAATTATTTTTCAATTTTCTCAAATATATGGGAAAACCAAAATTTGACAATAGTTCTTTTTTAACAAATATGTTGTTTTAATGAACAGTACTCAAATATTAAAAATAAGTTTCAGGACTAATCCTGCCTTATCGCAATTAAAAGCTATCAAATTTTAGGAAGCTGTTATTACGTGTTCTTGAAACAATAAGGAAATAAATTCGTATTTCATTTCTGAAACTGCTTAAAAAAAACTTTGTTAAGTCATATGACATTAAACATATTCTCAGCTGATTAGCCTATTAACTAGATTTAAACGAGTTTTATAATAATTTCATTTTTTTCGTTATTGTGTGATATAGAATGTGACACTACAGTTTGGGTAGATTTATTCTTTCCGCCAAGAAGTCAACATTGTAGTTAAAAAGTAAATTAGACATAAGCGTAGGTAAATGTATTAGGTACTTACCAATTTCGGTTATTTCCTTATGAAGAAAATCGTTTTCACTATTAGACATGACGCTCACTAGTCTCATGCCATGGTAATTGCAAAATTGCGTAGCTTTATAATAACTTGCCTGCAACATTTGAATAGGTATTATTAATTCGTATATATTGTCTAAAAACAACGAATATTGACGCACTTGTAACATTATGAGTTGGTTCTTTAATTTTATGAGGTTCAAAAAGTCATTAAAAAAAATGGAAATGAAGTCGCGTCGAGTTCCTAAATTTTTTTCGATTAGGTAAAATTTTTATTTAGGACTTGGTTTCCAGATATTACAACTTTTCCGTTATATGATTGAAACATTTTTGTTTATGTTATGCTTAAAGTTAGGCATTCTTAGAATGATGTTTTTGAAAAACATTTGTTTATTATTACGGGCTGTCGTCTTTTTTATTCTTATTATATAAGAAGTGGATCTTATTTGTGGAAGGGCGAAATGGGCGGTGACTATTAGACGCCTTCATTATAGCCATCTTTCTCTATCGCACAGATTTCTATGACTTACTTTATCGCTCTCACGTAACGGCCGATGAACCATGGGGACTTTCCGAGCCTGTATTAAGGAAACTTAATAGCTCGTAAACTAAACCTTACAATAAAATTATTATTTATACTATGTTCATACTTGTTATAAAATACACACTAATTAAACAAACCCTAGTGTCACAAGGATGGATCAAGGATTATTTTTTATGGAAATAGTTTTGCTTAACCAAAAATATCACACTGAAAGAAGCAAACAAATAAAAAATATATACTTTATCTACTTCAGTTAGTTAATGTTTCGAAAACCAATCTGTTCTCGTTCTCAAGACTAGGAATGAGGTTTGTTTTTTAAAAAACGTGCGTAATTTTGTAATGTGCATCTTTTATTTTTTATTTCTCTGTATTTTTCTATATTAGTTAGGCTATCATAGTTTCATTGAATTTTCCTTGACTAATTCTTTTGAAGCAATATACGCAAATAAATGGAAGCATGTGATAGAAATATATGCTAAATTTCAATTAAATATATTAAAAATAACAGAGGTATTAAATAAAAACTTTTTTAAAAATTATAACTTCTTGAAAAAAGGCATAAAGAATAAAGTATTATTTATGTCCAAACAATTTGAGATTAACTGGTTTTTTGCAGCACCGTGTAAATAGGTCAATAGGTTATATTCATATAATAATACTTTCTTATTTTTTAATATTCTTTAATATGATTTATGGTGCGTTGTTCTAAATCATCCTATATTTACACCGAGATAAATCTGAGAAATTCTTCTGTGAACGTGTGTAAACACTTTGTGTAATAACACGAATCAATAAAAATGTAAATGCAATGTAAAATGAATACGGTAAAAACAATGGGACTTACCTTAAAATCACTGTGAATGTAATAACTTTTATTTCCAAACTTCACCAACTTTAAAGATGGGACCTCATCGGTAGTTGACACGAACCATTCTAAAAAATTGGTTATAATAGTTACGTTCTAAAATGTCTGCCGCTCTCAGATTGACTACATAGTTCCTACGTAGAAAAAAAAAACAACATCCAAAAATTTCCCCGCGACAGACCACGTTTTGTATACTAAGCTTTAAATTTAAGATACAACAAATTATGGCAGCTTAAATAAATTTTTTCCAACAATTACGTTCATGTTAAATAAGAGTAAAACATTTTACGTAAGTATTTACCATAAAAAGTACTATATCCGCTTACATTTGCACAAATCGCACAAGCAACAATTAGGAATCTGAGAAACATTTTATTATAACTGACCTTTTCGGTAAGAACGTGCACCTTATATATAACATTTCTTATCTTGGCAAAAATATTAAATGTACGGAACATAAAGAAGATATACAGAATCCCTCAGTTCTACTGAATGTACGCTAGTGTACAGGAACGTTCACATAGCATTCTTATACAGGGAGTTTGTAAATAATTGCGAAATATTTTAGAGGGTGGTTGCCGAAGTTATTTTGTGAAAAAATGTTTACATAAACGTAGGTTAAAACATGCTTCGTTTCCGAGATACAGAGTGCTTAAATTTTAACTTCTTTTTATTTTGTATTAATTATTTCAAAGAGTTTTAAAGATATTGATTCGATATTTGATGGTTGTATTTTATTTAGAAATGTTGACAGCAACCTACTAGATAATGTATCAATAGAAATTAAAAATAAACAACTTGCAATAACAACATTAAGTAAAATTCTTAACTAAGCGCCACATTTGTTTTATTGGTTAAAATATGTATAAAAGATTGTGTAGTGGTAATTTGTATATTACAATGTGTTAGACAATAAATTAGAAATTGATCCTCTATTTTTTTGTGTGATGTGTTGCATAATTGAAAAAAACTTCCTGGTAGAACTCACTACTGAGATAAGCTCTCAAGGCTCTTCTACTATGAAAAAAATAAAATCTAATTTTCTCCAAAATCCAATATTTCAAAATTAATATTACATTTTTTTTTGGCGCCCAATCAATTTCATTACCATTACCATACTATTCAATTCATTTCAATACAATTCAATCATAACAATATATTTTTTAATTATACAGGTTTCAATAGTCGACTTATAATTTGTTCTCTAAAACGCACTTAAATTTTTGTCTATGGCTCCACTGGGTAGCTTTCAAATTTGGTTGTTGTGCGTCTTGTATACACTTATCCCTGTTAGCAGTTGTTACCTATATTTTTATGCCAACTGTATAAAACTGATTGTGAGTGACAGGAAGGAAAACAACAATAGATAATAATTTTGTAAAAGCAGGTTGCTTTGTGTGGTTCGAAAAAAATTACATTTTTTACAAAAAATCAAAAGCTGAAAAATGAATGAATGGTTCTTGTAATTTTTTTTTCAATCTACTCTAAAAAATGTAAACTATCTTTTCAGAGAAATAGATATCTTTTTTCATTTTCAATAAAAAAGTTATAACAATTTCACAAAGCGAATGTGATTGTTTATCTTTGTCGTTAAACAAAATTTCGAAAGCAACCTTTCAGGTTTTAAATAATCAATCGAATGGCATAAAAAAATTTGTTTCAGTGTTAAATCATAAATATTAAAGACTAAAAATTGTTACAAATTTTTTATTAAAAATTGAAAAATATATCTATTTCTCTGTAAAGAAAGTATACATTTTTAGAGTAGATTGAAAAAAAAATTATAAAATTCATTCATTTTTCTGTTTATGATTTTTTAAATATCTGAAATCATCCCTTAAATTCTAGCCACCCTAACTCTGTTAATTTTAACAGTACAAGAAAAAGTCAATGGACCATTTTTATGTAGAAATTTTTGCTCTACCATTTTTATGAGAACCTATTTTTTTCTAGCTCTTACCCCTTTGAAGTTATCTTGAAAAATCCCTATATTTTATCTTTTTCCACCCCTGGCCGGGGGTTGAAAACAAAATTACTGTCACTTATTGTTATTATATACCTCTAATTTATATCAAAAATTCAGGCAAGTTGACCAAATTCCGATTTAAAGGCCCATTTAATTGAACTAATAGGTACTATTAAAAAGCTTTTTCTCAACAATTTACTATGTTTTTACCCTTTTTTCTCATTCAGCCACTTCTTCAACTAAATCGGTGCTATCTTAAATTAATCCAAAATAACATACAACAGCACAAAATTAAATCGTAAATGAGTGGGACGTCCGAAAGACAAGACCATGGTATTTATATGTTTTTGGAATCGCTGAATCCGAATCCGGTGTCCGTTTGACCCGATTAGGTCTGAGTTAAGGTTAAAGCCAATTTATCAAGATGATTTTTGCTTTGATCATATGAAATCACTATATCTCACTATTGTGGTATCGAAACTACTACTAACTTTTGTGTTATTGAACTATCTTATTGTCAAAAGATGAATTAATTGAATTAAGTGGAGAAGTGGATATTTTTCACAGAGAGAGATACGTTTCAAAGGGAATAGCAGTTGGCTAATAAAAACAATTTTAAAGTGCTATTTGTTTATTAAAAGTATTTATAACAATGTGGGTTATGTTTACATTTTCTAAAATTCTAATCGTCCTATATAGGGAAAGCTAAGATTACTTTTGAGTTTTTATCACTACCGCTGATCAAAATAAAGTAATTCGTAAGTTCCTCATACCTATTCACTCTTAACCCGGGGTTCAATAAGCCATTCGGAACTGAAAATAAAATCACAATTTGTTGAAAGAAATAAACACAACAATTTATTTTAAAAAATAAATACAGTTTGTAATGAAAACAAAAATTAGGGAAAATTTCACATCTTGAAATCTTTTGGACGCCCTGTATGTTTTATTACATATTTGATTACTGCCTATCGAGAAACTTTTTATCAAGAATAATTTTTTCTCGAAAAATGAACAATAAATAAGTTTATAAGAGCGCAAATTAAAGCGTAAAGTCTTTGGTACCGAAGAGTTGCAAGGGATTGATAATTATATATCAAAATCCTAGCGTTCATCAGCGCGTCATGTAGGTTCGAGGAGGGTCAAACGCAAACAGTGGATAGATAGGCAAAAAGGGACCACTTGTGACTAAATTGCCAAGCTGAGGTCTCCCCAATCTGCTACTACTACTACTACTACTACTACTACTACTATTACTAGTAGTAGTCTTTGTGAATAGTGATAACAGTACAGCAAGAAAACGGAATTAATTACACACTTACACAGCCACACAAAGAAAAAGTTGCCTGTACATTTCAAGAGACATAAGTTAACCGTAGTATTTTTACCTCCTGATCAGGTGTCAGAATTGAGCTACCACGTCACAGGAATTTCCTAACCTCAAAAAACAGGTCAAAAATAGCAAAAATTCACGAAAACGTGCTAGGAAAAATACAATATTTTTTTCTACATTAAAATCTTCATTTATAAGGGACCCTGCTGAACGTGAATCCGCGATCAGAATTGATGGTTCTTTTTCTAATCTAAAAAAACGGGTCAATTAAGGTCAGATATCACGAATTTTGAAAAATAACATTTTAGCACCAAATTTGATATACGGGGTTTTTCGGGGTTGCTGATTACGTATTCGAGGCCAGAATTGCGAAATTCATTTTGTAATATTTTTGTTTACTATATAGCCTAAATACCCAAGCATGTTTTAACCATTTTTTCGGCTATATCTTGTTCTTTTTTCTGTAAATGATCCATTCACGGGTTTTCTGCCTAATCTCAGGTAATAAAGTACATAGGTAGTTAAATAAATTTTTAAATACGAAATTTGTAAATCTGATCTCGAATTCGTGATCAACGACCCCGAGAACCCTTTTATACTAAATTTGGCGCGAATATATTATTATTTAAAAATTTGGTCAGCCATCTTGGATCCGCCATCTTGAACGTTACAAAATTGACATCGGATCCGTGATCAGCGACTTTGAACGCCCCCGTATACCAAATTTGGAGCGAATCTGTTATTTTTTGAAAGTTCGTGATATCTGATCTTATTCGACCCGTTGTTTTGAGGTTAGAAAAAGAACCATCAATTCTGACCACGGATTCACGTTTATGTACTTTTCCTAGCACTTTTTCGTGATTTTTTACTATTTTTGACCTGTTTTTTGAGGTTAGGAAATTCCTGTGATCTGATAGCTGAATTCTGACACCGGATTCGTGATCAAGAGGCCAAAATACTACGGACAACATATGTCGCATGAAAAGTACAGACTTTTTTTGTGTGTGACTGTGTTATTTAACAATATCAATAATCAATTTATGAGGTGTATGCCAACATAAATGAGTCGGTCAATATTATTCGACGCTACATTTTGGAAATTACTCGTAGATCACTAATTTAAAAAAAAAGTTTATAGAATTTTTTTGCTATAATTAATCTTCTCTCAATTGTGCGTCTCCCCGACCAGATGAAATCGGTTAAACTGTACCTTCAAAACAATGATTTGTTCAAATATTTCATGGTTATATTTTATTTAAAATCGTAATTTTAGAATATATTTTTTTACTAATATTTTAGATCTATGATTTGGTGATAATGTAAGTGTAATATCATCCGAATTAGTGTCAAGTTTGATAGGTATTGGACACAATTGTTAAACCACTAATTTTGTTTAAATTAGTTTTTATTTATATATGTACATGCACCTAATCCACAGAGACAATTTAATACAGTCAAATTGAATTATTATACCTATACCCATTACTTCTTAATGGAGTATCACAAATGAAATTTAATAGTCCCAAACAATTTAAGTCATTCCACCACAGTCCACCGCGAATTATTCTAACTTCCAAACATTCTTCTGATGAATTTCCAACAGAGAGCGATGGTTCACCTATGTCCCAGTGGGTGTAAATCATGGAATTACCGGTATACATCCATATCCACGGATCGGGACTCGGTAATATTGTCCCAGATGTCCAGTGATGTCCCTCGAGGTCTGTCGGGGTAAATCATTTCTTATTTACTATTTATGTGAATAAAATTGCAAATGTAACTTAAAGTTAAAGATAATACAGCCACACAAAAAAAAAAATAGGTCCTGACGCAGAAACTTTATGTATTTTGATCTCCTAAATTGAATGCCGTAAATCAAATTTCAGTTTATATTGTCATTTTTTTATGCCTAAAATAGCAATTTTTCGTTCACAGAACTCTGTACTCTCAAAAGTGGCATCCTTACAAAGTTAACGTCTTACAAGAACTATGGGCAGATTACATCGACAGAAGATTATAGTTGTTATCAAATTGACAATTTGACAGGCGACATTTATTTGGATTTTTTGCGTTTTCAGCTGACTCCAGTCCTGGAATTAATTTTTCCTAACCCTAATGAACAGGATATGCCTGCTGGTGATGTCTGGTTCCAAAAAGATGGTGCCTCTCCACATTTTCGCCTCGATGTAAGAAATTACCTTAATGAAGTTTTTCCAAATCGATGTATAGGCAGAAGAGAGACACTTGAATGGCCACCACACTCCCCTGACAACCCCACTATATTTTTTGTGAGATTATCTAAAATCAAAGTAAGTATGAGAACAGACTATCAAAGAATTGAAAACAATCATATCAGAGAAGATGTTCGAAACATAACAACAAATGTTATTGAAAATGTAATTGAAAACTTTGAACACCGAATTGGGCATCGTGCAATGGCTAATGGAGGCCACTTTGAACATTTGCTGCAATAGAATAAAAAATAGTACCTACTAAATGAATGTTTTTATTTAATTCCTCGATTTTTTGACAACTATGAAAAAACAGTAGGTATTACCTTACATCATTGATTTAGTCTTTAGAATGGCTATTTATACTATAAAATATAGAACGTCCTATTAAAAAATAATATCGGTAATGTTATACGTATGTCAAACATAGCTAAAAAAAATAGAAAATATTGCAGAGAAGTGACAATTTCTATTTACTAATTGACCTGTTTCAGCGATTTTTTAAAATTTCAACTTGAAAAAAAATATGAATTTTGTTCCAATTTTGGGATACACACCGTATACAGGGTGTCTCACAGTGACGGCCGATTAGAATTACTTCAGAGAGTACTTCGATATGAATTTTGAAAATTTGGAATACCGGGTTTTCGGGCATGCCCTTTTCAACTAAAATAATGGCGTCCACGTACCACTTCCGGTTATACCGGAAATCGCCGTCAACTTGTTATTTTAAATGGTATATTATTGCAATATTGGATTCTACGTGTTATTTTAGGTGGACTTTTATGAAGTTTCCCTATTCCTAAAATTAACTGTTTTCGAGATATTTAATTTTTTTTTTTAATGGTGAGAAACAGTGACTAGCTTCAAACCATGTGTATTTCATAATAAGAAAGATAAATCAACAATATTTATAGGGGAGATAGCTAGACCCCTAAGCTTCCCATCCATACTTTCAAAGTGGCTTAATTGCTTACAGGGTTCCAGAAATTTAATGCCGAGTTCAGTTAACTTCAAGCCTTCATAGGTCGGTTCTTTTAAATGGAACACTCTGTATGTTTTTCTATATTCTGATACACAATTTTATTCTCTTTCGAACGGTATTAGGGTTCCCTATACCTATCTCTTCTAGTTTTTAAGTTATCTACTATTTTTTGTGTAAGCACCTAAAATCATGTAATTTCTTGCGAGGATAGCTGTGGAATTTTTAGCAAAACTTCAAAACAAACAACTAAACTGTCAATTAGTTGTTACTCTCTTGCAGTGACAGTTTAATTTAGTGTTTCTAAGAAATGGAAAACAATACATATTCAAATGTTGATATTTTAAATTTCACTCCAAAATTGCAATAATATGTAGGGTGTTCCATTAAAAATAAGCAAGTTGATGGCGACTTCCGGTATAACCGGAAGTGGTACGTCGACGCCATTATTTTAGTTGAGAAGGGCATGCCCGAAAACTCGGTATCCCAAATTTTCAAAATTCAAATCGAAGTCTTTGAAACAATTCTAATGGGCCGTCACCTTGTATGTAGAAAACAATGTCCAATCCAAAAATTCGTTCGTTTTTAATTTTACTGCTATGAAAGAGTCGTTTAAATTCGTAACGTAGAATATTTTTGACATCGTACTCAGCGCTTTTAGTTTTGCCGACATCTGGTGCTCGTTTTAAGCGCAAAATGACTTCTTTTTGGCATGAAATCAAAGATTAAAAAAATGACACGATCAAATGAAATTTGGCTTACGGCATTCAATTCTGGAGAACAAAATACATGTATGGTAGTTTTAGTTTCTAGGTCAGAACTTTTTTTTGTGTGGCTGTGTAATGTTCAGGAGAAAACTGGCAAAAATTAAATCTAGATTACTTCTGAATATTGAGGAAGTTTTCCTATACGCCCAGTATTAACACGTTGACTGCGGTACATACCTCGGGGGGTATGTACTCATTATAAAAAATATGCGAATCACAATAATCACATTTTTACTGTATCTTGTGGAAGTTGCAGAATCTGTACTTTTTAGAAATAATGATTTTTCTATTATTTTCTTTTCAAAACTCTGCGAATGAAAACGTTAGTATCCTAGGATATATAGTTACAGATATATGCAAGTTTATATCAATAATTGTGTTATTTTTAATTTTATAGGGTCAAATGTAAAAAAAATTACATATCCCCAGGGATATGTACCGCACACAGACGAATTTTGTTACATATCTCCGAAGATATGTATCGCAGTCACTGACAAAGTACATTGAGATTATCTCGCAGTCAACGTGTTAAGCATAGAATGAAAATTTGTTTTACTTACTCATCTTTCGAATTTTCCCTTCTATAAAGTCGTTTTCTTTCTTGGATGTAATAGACAGCAGACGCATTCCGTGGTAATGGCAAAATTGCATAGCTTGAAAGTAGTTTGCCTGAAACATAAAGCATTGCGTTTTACAACCATGCCTACTTCATTGTTGAGAAATTTAAATTTTGTTATATTCCTTCCAAATAATAAAATCAATAGTCTCACCGTAAAAATACTTTGTACGTAGTAACCTTTGTTTTCGAAGTTTGTTAGTTGTAGAGAGGGTGTATTATTATCTATCGAGCGTTTAAGCCGATCTAAAAAATAAAAACATTTTGAAATAATGGCTGAAAAAGAATTATTTGTAATAAATTGAAAAGTTGAACATTATTTTTCTATATAAATAGAATTTTACGGTTATGACTAGAGCTGTCACAATCGGCCGCTAACCATTGGCGCCGTCAGTCAGCCACGCGAGCTGCCTAACTGTCGCCGATTTCCCTTAAGGCAATCGAACAATTTCTTTTACGATTTTAGTTGTCTTTTGATGAATAATTGAGTGTAATTATGTCGAGCGTAGTTAGTGCTAAAAAACAGCAAACAATTCTTCCTATACTGACTAAAAAAAAACGAATTTACTGGTAAGTAGTTATAAAATTATTAAAAGAATTTTATGAAAGTAAAGGAAAATAATGAGTTCTAAAAATACCTATTTAAGCTACCCCCTTCGTATAAATGTTTAATTTTATTTTTTAGCAAGGATAGCAAGGAGTAATGAATTATGTAGGTACTCAGGTCAGCATCACAGCTTTATCAGTAGTAAATTTGTCTACTCAACACGTATTATTTCAAGTGCATGTGGTCATAGGGAAAGTTAAATAACGAATAATATTTTGTTTTACTAAAAAATATAAACCATAATGTAATTCAGTATCTATACAGGGTGTCTCACGGTGACGGCCCATTAGAATTATTTCAGAGACTACTACGATTTAAATTTTGAAAATTTTGGACACCGGGTTTTCGGACATGCCCTTTTTTAGTTGACTAAAATATTGGCTTTCACGTACCACTTCCATCAACTCGCTTATTTTAAATGGAACACCCTATATATTATTGCAATTTTGGATTCTACGTGTTATTTTAGGTGGACTTTTATGGAAGTTTCCCTATTCCTAAAATTAACCGTTTTCAAGATATTTAATTTTTTTCAAAAAAATTGAGAGAAACAGTGACTAGCTTCAAACCATATGTATTTTATAGGAAAAAATATAAAGGAACAATATCTATAGGGGGATAGCTAGACCCCTAAGCTTCCCATCCATACTTTCAAAGTGGCTTAATTGCATACATGTTGCTAGAAGTTTAATGCCGAGGTTAGTTAACTTCAATCCTTCATAAGCCGTTTTTTTTATGGAACACCCTGTATTATTCATTGATGGACGTTGCAATGGGATTATAAACCAAACATGTACAGTTTTTAATGAGACATATCCAAATTTGCCACCAATGAGCAAAAAAAAGTTAAACATTTTAGCAAATCAACTAGAGTATGGTGGATGAAGATAATGTAATAAATGTGCTAGCCTATTTTAATGTTCATCCAGAATCCTCAACTCGTGCCGCAGAGTATGATTTAGGCATTTCACGAGCGTCCATTCACAGGATGCTAAGAACTAATGATATGCATCATTATAAATTTAATTTACTTTCTGCTCTTCATCTGGGTGACGTCGTGCAACGTGTACAATTTTGTGAAACGATGTTAGTGCGATATCAAGAAGATCCACAATTTTTGCAACATATTATATGGACAGACGAGTTAAAATTTACGAGAGAAGGTATTTTTAATAGACATAATACTCATTTGTGGTCATCTGAAAATCCTCATGTTATTCGAGAAAGAAACTTTCAAAATAAATTTAGCGTAAATGTTTTTTGGCTAATTAAAGATAACCTTACCATATCTACGAAAATTTAAATATCTCAATATTTTGCAAACGGTTGTGGCAGATTTTCTAGATGATATACCTTTAGACCAACTAAGGAAGTGTTGGTATCAATTAGACGGGGCTCCACCTCACTGTCACAATCAAATCGATCAACAGCTGACTGAAATGTTTGAAGGAACCGTGGAATTGGCCAGTGAGGTCTCCCCACCCCACTCCATTAGATTTTTATGTTTGGGGAGTAATGAAGCAAAAAGTTTATTCTACACCCGTTGCTTCAAAAGAGGATTTGATTGCTCGAATACGAAGAGCGTTCCATGAATTGTCTGCAGCTGAAATAGCAAAAGCGATGACAAATGCTTAGCTGTTAAGGGGGGTTATATTCAATATGACCCCCATTATCAGTGTAGTGCATTATTATTATCAACATACATAATTAAAATTGTGTATTGCCATGTATGAAGTGGATTTTTTAGAATTCTTCTTAACTTTATTCTGGTCATTGGTGGAAAATTGAGATATGTCTCATTAAAAACTGTAAATGTTCTAGGTAGAATCCCATTGCAACGTCTGTGAATAAATAATAATAAATAACTTGACGGTTTAGTTGTTTATTTTGAAGTAAGTTTTGCTAAAAATTCCACAGCCATCCTCGCAAGAAATTACATGATTTTAGGTGATTACACAAAAAATAGTAGATAACTTAAAAACTAGAAGAGATAGGTAAAGGAAACACCGTTCGAAATAGAATAAAATTGTGTATCAGAATATAGAAAAACATACAGAGTGCATTTAAAAAAACCGACTTATGAAGGTTTGAAGTTAACTAATCTCGGCATTAAATTTCTAGCACCCTGTATGCAATTAAGCCACTTTGAAAGTATAGATGGGAAGCTTAGGTGTCTAGCTATCCCCTCTATCAATATTGTTGCTTTATCTTTCTTACTATAAAATACACATGGTTTGAAACTAGTCACTGTTTCTCTATAGTTTTTCGAAAAAAAAAATTAAATATTTCGAAAACGGTTAATTTTAGGTATAGGGAAACTTCATAAAAGTCCACCTAAAATAACACGTAGAATCCAAAATTGCAATAATGTATAGGGTGTTCCATTTAAAATAAGCAAGTTGATGGCTACTTCCGGTATAACCGGAAGTGGTACGTGGACGCCATTATTTTAGTTGAGGAGGACATGCCCGAAAACTCGGTATCCAAAATGTTCAAAATTCAAATCGAAGTAGTCTCTGAAGTAATTGTAATGGGCCGTCACCGTGAGACACCCTGTATACGAGTACATACTTGTAAATGTAAAAACGTTTAAAATAAATATTAATAAACATAGTACTAAGTATTAAACAGTGACCACCACACATATAAAAAACTGGCGAAAGCCAGGAGACTCAATTTATGTTTGATTTAATCTTCCTGATTGCATATAACCTACCATTTTTGTTATAGTAAATAATAAAACATTTAATTCCTACTGAAATAAATACAATCCCGAGTGAAAATTACCATGTCGGACCAGCTTGGAAGTAGATTATTTAATTATTCAAATATTACATAGATGTCGAACGGTCGTTCTCTTCAGATTCAGTTATTTTATCACCGCCGCGAATAAGTTTTGCTGAAACAAGGGTAGAAATATCCCAGATTGTGGAACTGATATCAACCATTCGTAAAACAATTTACGTGTTTCATGACATAAATCTTTAATCATTGTTCACTTTATTTTATGTTGATGATCCGTACGCCTTTGGTGCGCGGCCAATTATGACAGTTCTAGTTATGACTTCTTGAGATTTATATTGTAGATTTATTATAAACTGGAGGTTAAAATGTAATAAAATGACGACGAAATATTGTAGTTTTGCTTTTATAATTGTAGCAAAAATTAAGATATTAAATCTATAGATTAATTATTATATATAAATAAAATTGAATACAAACCTAACATGTTAGTTGTTCCAACTTAATTGACACCAGCACAAATTACACTAATAACGATAAAATATTTGAAGGACATTTTGTTTTGACTGACCATCTTGGCGACACCATGAAACTTATATAGCATTTATTATCT
This sequence comes from Anoplophora glabripennis, assembly GCF_000390285.2. Taxonomy (NCBI): domain Eukaryota; kingdom Metazoa; phylum Arthropoda; class Insecta; order Coleoptera; family Cerambycidae; genus Anoplophora; species Anoplophora glabripennis. The sequence goes on from NW_019416514.1 coordinate 297,879, forward strand.
TGAAGAAATGGTAAATAAGGATATCTGCAGATTTTGGTTTTCCCTTTAGAAAAGATAAAGCAATTATAAATTATTTTCGAGATATGCCTCAAATGTTTATATTTATTATATTAATAAATTAATGACACAAATTAAGATTGATGTTTACTGTAAGAAAAGCCGGGACATGTAGTCATTTATTTATTAGTTCTCGGAACGGATGGGCCAAGTAAAATATTTCAGTCAACACAAATTATCGAAAGTTGAGGGCTTTCAAGTAGGTAGCGTCGTCCTTCGGAGAAATTTGCCAATATTTTTAACGAGTTCACTTAAACTGTCAGGGCCATGTGTTAAGCGTCTACTATAAGAGAAAAATCGATATTTTTAATAACGCGCGAAACCACGAGAAGAGCGTAGAGATTCCAAAGTAGGATTAAATTATATTGTTAAACTGATAATAATTGAAAAAGAAGAGGATATAAATTAGCTGGATTTTTGCGGATTTTCCAAGCTAAATATAAGAGTAGATTAAATGAGATCGACTAATCCGTCCCGTATTTGCCACACGGAGTCGCTAGAGGAAGGCTAGGGTTACTTATAAGCAAGTTCAGTTTCAGAATTATTGATATAAATGTAAATTCAGTCCATTAGACAATTATTAACATGGCATAGTTATGCCAGAGCATCCCGACATTCAGGGTCCCCGCCAATAAGATAAGAACCAAAACTTCTGGACCCAAGAAATGGGCGTGTTAAAGTGAGGTGGAATTCAGGAAAGATCTCGAAAAAGTCAGTTCTTCCTTAGATTTCACATTGAGCAGTCGACCTAGTTTTAGATTAGAGTCTCGAGCTAGTTAATTAAATTTAATAATAGAAGAAGTTTTTCTAAATTTTATATGAAACGCGCATTCCCTGAATCTCGGTACGCTGTCGCGTGTAAATCAATTAATTAATAATTAATTAATTATTAATTAATTAATTATTATTTAATATTTAATATAATTATTATTATATTATAATTAATTAATTATTAATTAATTAATTATTATTTAATATTTAATATAATTATTATTATATTATAATTAATTAATTATTAATTAATAATTAATAATGTTGTTCGAGCCGTTGTGTTGTCATTTTGTTTGTTTGTTTTGTTTATTATTATTAAAACCCTTCCTGAAAGTTTTGGTGTTTCTTTTTGTTTCTTCCAACTTCAGTGTCACCCTCTATAGCCAGCCACTGGATTACAATCTACGTAAGCAATAGAGGGTAAGTGCCTGAAATTCATTCTCTGAACATACAACATTTCTAAGTTCCCATTAATTAAGGTATTGATAATTATAAACTCTCTTTCGAGAATTAAATAGTGACCTCTTGCGAAATCCAAACTCGTTATGATACTGGTCATAACGATATATTGATAGATAAAGAAATAACCCGTCAGGTTACATTACTATGTTTTTAAGATTTTATAACATGGTTGTGCATACACATACAAAGCAACAATGTTAAAAATATTTATCACTTTTTTAAGGTATGCTAATTGAAACAAATTAAAAAATTATAATTTTTAAAAAATCCTATCAAATGAAGTCGAAATTATTTCTTTTAATTTGAATAAATACCTTAAGATGGCCATACCCCTGCCAGAGAAATAGTCAAATTTCTGGCGTTTTTAGGTGCTAAAATCTTGAAAAATAAAACGTAGAACAAAAGTAAGCCCAAAAATAAAATCCTTGTTTTTCTGTATATTCATTGTTACTATTTAAATTTACTCAAATAAAATAATAACTTAAAAAAGCGTTTTTAAAACATGCATTTGCTGTTATCCTAACAGCACCTTTTATGAATTATTTTCACACACTTATAAATAAAAGTAAACAATTTTATATGTAGGACTAAGCAAGTATATGTTATAACAATATTTACATGTGGAGTTATATATAAAAAAGTTAGTATTTTCGTAAATTTCAGTACCTAAAACCTTAATGGTTTGATCGTTTTTTTTGTACCTATTTATTCGTTTTACTGCGCTGTCTTTGAAAATACACAGATGACATGACATAACATTTCCGTTATTTGATAAGCTTCAAACTGTTGAGTTATTAAATTACTTAAATTATTTGTTTTTGTGGAAAACATTATTTCACGAATATGTCGCCCTTAAGTAAAAACGTGAAAGTTAATAATAGAACATATTTTTGAAAAAATATTAATATCAATCTTCAGTAAAACTTTATTAAAATTTTTGTCATATAACAGAGAAAGTAGCTTTATATGATAACATAGGTATAATACACATCTCTTTTTCTTTTTTTTTAATTATTCATTCAGTGGTTCTCCTGAAAGTGATCTGAAATGAAAATTAAAAATACATGTTACTGACGTGGTACATTCAATATACATACACAATTTTCATATCATTAAGGGTTTTCACTACATATTTATTTTCCTTTTTTACCTTTTTTTAGCTTATAAGGAGCACTTCTGATATTTTTTGACATCCAACTGTTACACTTACAGTCACAATCACAATGAATATGTATAAATATATAAATTGGGAGAAATTAGACGATTGTCTAAGATAAAGAACAAAATCATTAATATTAGTCTTAAAGCTGGAATATAAATGTGAACTATTTTTTATTACTCGAGCTTTCGGGATTCCTGAAGAAGGGAGAATTAAATACAGAAAGCGCGAGTAATAAAAAAGAGTTCACTTTTATATTGTGGCTTTGACTGCATACCAGACGAATATTAAAGATTTTGTTCTATACAGGGTGAGCCATTAGTATGAGAAAGTAAAATAACTCCCTTATTACTCATAATACAGAAAAAAAGTTTATATGAAAGTTGTACAGAATCAAAAAACCTAAAGGAAAAAATTAATTAGAAATACACAGGGCGATGAGTACAAACTGGACACGCTAAATATTACATTTTTTGAATGGAACACCCTGTATATTTTTAAACATATGGATTTCTGAGAAAATTAAACGGTTTAATATTTTAGTGCGGGGTTGCCAAGTTATGTAGAAAATTCTTCGAAAAAACATGACCTCGAAGAAGTTGTATTAACTTTCAACTACTAACACTTGAAGCAAAAATATTTGATAGAGTTATAGGCAAATGTTAAGCAAAGACTCCTATATTAGCTAATATCGATATTTTTTTACAGGGCATTTTTTTATAATGCGATCATTTTAAGAAAGTTCAAACTTGATTTTCTAAAATTTTTCAAATGGAACACCCTGTATTTTATTGTTCTATTTTATTCACATATCAGTCCACTTCAATTTTTATTAAGTATGTTCTACACCTAAAGTTGTTAGGTTTTAAGATATAGCAACATTTCTGGAAAAACCTCATTTTTATTATTTTCGGTTGCACGAAATAGCTTTGGAAAAAACTGTCACATTTTGTCAACTTGTCAGTTCATAATTTATCATTCCATTTTGAGTTAATTTGATTTATTTGTGGTATTCTATAAAATAATACAAATTAAGTTTTTTCAGAAATGTTATATTTTAAAAACTAACAATTTTAGATATACAACATGCTTAATAAAAGTTTAAGTGGACCGACATGTGAATAAAATAGAACAATAAAATACAGGGTGTTCTATTTGAAAAATTTTAGAAAATCAAGTTTAAACTTTCTAAAAATGATCGTATTATAAAAATACGAATAAAATATCGAAATTAGCTAATATATGAGTATTTGTCTAACATTCGCCTATAACTCTGTCTAATTATTCTGTTCCAAGTGTTAGTATCTGAAAGTTAATACAACTTCTTCGAGCTCATGTTTTTTCCAAAATTCGAAGAATTTTCTACATAACTTGGCAACCCCGCACTAAAATGATAAACTGTTTATATTGCCATATATAGAATTTTCTCGCATATCTATATGTTTAAAAATATACAAGGTGTTCCATTTAAAAAATGTAATATTTGTGCCTCCCGGTTTTACTCATGGTCCTGAATGTATCAAATTAATTTTGAAGTTTAGGTTTCCTGATTTTGTATAACTTTTATATAAACTTTGTTTGTGTATTATAAGTAACAAGGGAGTTATTTTACTTTCTCACACTAATGGGCCACCCTGTATATCATAAAAAATAACTTACAATATAGTATTTTAAATTAAGTCCGTGTGATTTCGTAGGTACTTCATTATTATTAGAGACACAAAATCCATTCAATCCAAGCATCTTAAAACATGTTACCATATGTTACCATATGACAAAAGTAAACATGAATAAGCAAAAATGTTATATTACCCTATTTCAGCTTTTGTAGTAGAATTCTTCTCGTCCGGTTTCTTTTTCAAATTATATCTGTTATTCGCTGGACATTCGCAGATAAAGTACAAATTTGTTGAACATTCCAAATCATTCCATGCAAATCCTTGATCCAGTATTCTCATTTCTAGACATACTTCTTTAACTCTACTGCCATTTGGTTCGCCATTTCCCCAGTTAGTGTAAATTATAGGACGACCACTAGACATCCACACCCAATGACCAGACGGTAAGACAGTCCCGGATGTCCAGAAGTGGAATCTGGATACGCCTACATAAGGAAGCAAATGTAGCTATCTTCTTTAATATGAAATGAATATTATAATCTTTCACAACAATACTGCTTATAAAGTGTCATAAAAAATAGGCTAGGATATCGACCAAACCAGTATTCTACAGTGTTTTGATTCTTTGAATCCGAATCTAATATCAGAATTCCAGGATCAGTTCGTGTTTTGACCCTAACTCCAAAAAAAAAACCGACTTGAGTAATCAGCCGATAAACATTTTAAAGCACCCCTAAAGTATATCCCCAAAAATAGTTTTTTCACAATATCTCTGCAAAAACTATTTTGTGAACCAATTGGAGATTGTTTAGGTACTATGGAACACTGATTCAACCCGCAAGGGTTGCATACGTTATTTTTTATAAAGGAAAAAATATTTTTTTTATATAGAAGAAGCCCTTAGGGTTTCTCATTTCGGAATTTATAACAAAAATTTGTCCTGAATTGAAAACGACAATGCTTTGATGTTAATTTATCCATCATAAGCTGCTCTGAACATTCAAAATTTGTCTTCTTAATTTTAGAATCGACTCAGAAATTGTTCAATCATTGGCAACTCCCACAGAAGCCTTTGAGCCAATCTAATGAATAATACATAGGTTATTAAGTAGTACATTTTTCCGAAAATATGTTTTTCTATTTTTGCAAGATGACAAGACACAGTAACATTTAATAAATTTAAAAAGATTTAATAACGTAGTAAATAACATATTCGCTGGAGCAAAATGTAATCTTTGGAATTTTATGTAAAAACAAATTTTTTCGAATATTAGTTAAACTAAATAATTGAACTTCTAATCTAATTGCACATAATTCTTTACAAACATTTTTACAAACTCTTGTAACAATTGTTGTTTTATGTTACACATTTTGTTTTTTTTTTTCTAATTATTTTATGTTAAATTCCAAATATAAATCTATTAAAATTATGTAATGATGTGCCAATACATTCCTTTTTATATGGAAATTATGGTTAATCAATGATACATTTGAAATTTTGAAAGGTTTCTGGTATGAAAATTGAGCTAAATGGTTTTATTAAACTCTGATGTTCAAACCAAATTTAAATATGTGCTGTGTGTTCAGTAATAGTGTGCTGGAAGTAATTTCTTTTCAGTTGTATCAAAAGAATATCCCTTTTATACAAATAGCTTTTAGCATTTCGACGATATCTTCAAATATTTTTATTTGAAGTTTTTGTGAAATAAACTTTTTTATTTATTTATTTTGCATTTGTATGATATATCTATTTTAATACTGAAATTGTGCATATATGTGTTTTTTTCTTGAATGTTGTGCCTATCATTTTAAAACCTTCAAAGTTATTTTTTTGGAAATGTATCTGTTGTATTATTCCAATACAATATATTGAACAATGCAAACAGATGGTAGACATGCGTTACCTACCTAAATCATGAATAGCTTTTTCTAAAAAATCGTTTTCCTTCTGAGATGTGACAGTCAGTAAACGCATTTTATGAAAGTTGCAAAATTGTGTAGCTTGATAATAGTTTGCCTAAAATACAGAAAAATCATTATGTTAGCTAATCAGCTAATAACATTTTCTATAAATGTATTTTAAAAATATACAGGGTGTTTATTAAGTACTTGTACAAAATTTAAAAGGTGAATCTTTGACTAATTTTAAGATAAAAACTTCGTATGAACATGGGTCCCCAACAGCTTGGTCCTTGAGATACAAAGCGTCCAAAAAAAATTATTTTTGTTTGGTATTTTAATTATATTTTTGTTCAATAACATGACAATTTGATGAAATTCGGGGAAACTGGGAGTATTTACCTAGTTTTTTGTTTAATGTTATAGGGCGCCGCATACACCTGGATTTAAATAACCATACCTTTTTTATGTCGCACTGAATGTTATTTTTGACTAAACACACTTATTCTCCATTCAATTTTACGTACAAAATGTACTCTTAGTATATGTCGCTAAAAGCAGCCGTTTTGTAAAAAAACGTGTTTAAAGTTAAACATGCGTGGTAATTTTGTAATTACAATCATTATAATGCTCGTTTGCACCATAGTGTTTAATCCAGGATTAAGTTTGAACCTGGATTAAAATATAACATTTTGTTTGCACCGTTTCAAATATATGGATTAATTTAAACCCTCAAATTTGACGGCTTAAACTTGGATTAATGAGAAAACATAAATTGACACTATTGACAGTACTTAGCTGCTAGTTATATTTTTTTAAATAGATATTTCTTCCTTTTTCCTGTGGACTGTGAATGAGTGAGTGGTGTTAAGACATCATTGAGAACTTTGAAATCGATTCAGATTCTGACTGATGTATTGGATGATTTTGATATTCACGAAATTATAGACTTTGGATTTCCCAGACAAATATATATATTAGAAATGATCTATTTCATATTCTAGACAATATGACTTTTTTCCGCAGATTTAGGTTCACAGAAGAGACCATATTACATCTACTAACTTTAATTGAAGATGAGTTGGAATATCCAAGTGACATGTAAGTTTTACGAACACGTCGGCATGAACACGATGCAACTGGCAATCAGAATTTTGGAGTTATAAAAAGCTTTTATTCTTAATATGATTTTGTATGTCTAGGAATAATAGTGTATCTCCTATCCAACAATTGCTGACTGCTCTTCGGTTCTATGCTTGTGCTGGTCATTTGTCTGCCATTGCAAACTTTTCAGGGGTGAACATATCAACAGTGTCCAGAATAATTGTACGAGTATCAATTGCAATAGCTCGGCTTTATCAGAGATACATAAAAATGCCAAACCCAAAAGAAATAATTAGTGTGCAACATGAGTTTAACTAAATCTTTTATCACAATAAAATAAATTAGGTTATTACGTTAGGTTTGAGAATTTGACTTTGACACATTTTTTTCCGAACATAAATGGACATAAGTTAGCAGCATAATAAAATCCCTAAACAGTATTGTGTCATTTATTGATTGTATTGCGATGTGACAAACTTAGATCATTTATAAGACTAACAATTAGACTAAACTACTTGCACAAATAAATTAATAACATTTATAATAATTGCTGAAAAAAAAAAATTTTTTTGGACGCTCTGTATATAAAGAACCAAGCCGTTGCGAACCCATGTTCATATGAACTATTTATCTTAAAATTACTCAAAGATCCACCCAAGTTTGTACAAGTACTTAATAAACACCATGTATATTTATGTATATGATTATAGAAATGACATGCATCAAATCATTGAATAAACAGGTACATGAAATTATACTAAACTAACTTACCATCAAAACTGTTTCTAGATAGTAGCTTTTGTTTTCGAAGTCTACTAGTTCCAATGTTGGGACTTCTGCAGTAATTGCAGTTTTAAACCAGTCTAAACAGAAAAATAAATACATAAAATAATTGAATAAAAGAGGAAAAATGTAACTACAAAATCTAGTTTCAAATAGATATCCAATATACCGGATGATTTTTTTAACTTGAAACTTTCAAATATCTCGAAAAAAAGCACTCTACGAAAAAAGTGTCCGTAATCAAAATTTAATTATTCCATGGAAGGAATACATTAGTGCTAAAATTAGTCATCCCCCCCTTGTAGATGGGAAGAGGGGTAACTTTGAAATTTTAAATGCAAACCCCAATTTTTTATTACAAATTCGGATGGTATGGTCAAAACATTTTTTTCGATTCATAGTACATGGCGCTGTAATCGACGAAATTTAATTATTTCGATTCGCAAGTGACCCATTTTTCAAGCATTACGTCAAGAACGCCGCCGGACGCACCACGGGGTTCCCGGAAGACGACCCCGGCAGAGGGGCTCCAAGGAGCAGGGACTTCTGGTAGCGACTACCAATATACCTACGACGTACTCCACACATAGGGACTCTCCAACGAATACTCACCCCGTCAACACGTCTTTTCCTATACAAGTTTTCTATACATTAGTTTTCAATAAAATTTTTTATTATTACCGTTGAGAGAGCGTGTTGCTCCCGCTGAGTACCATTTCGTAGAAATGCTGATTGTACTGGATCGCCGGTGCCAATGGCTCCACGTTCCGGGACACACGAAATCGGAGGTAGGCCGATATCGGGGCCGGACCGCGAACCGTGGTCGGGCTCATGGGATTCCTCGGACCCTACCAGTTGGTACATAGGTATAATCTCGTCCCGAGTATCTGTGGATGACCCACTTCGTGGTAACTCGTATGGGCTACTCGCCTCCGTGAGTGCGTCGTGAGGGGTGGTCGAGGTGGTATCAGTAACTCATGTAGCAGCGGACCTCAAAGCATACGGCGCTGTGGCTGCGCCGTGCCGCGTACTTCCGCGAGCTACCACCTTCGGACCCTCAGACTCTTCACGCAGCATCGAGATAGCGTTGGGGAATAAGGCTATTTCCTCTTTCACCCGGAATGTCGGGAGAACTTTCGCCGGCAAACAGGCGTGAGGGCAGTCCGTGTAAGCTGGTCTCTCCGGATGGTTACGAGGTCTCGTCCAGCTTAGTCTTGATCATAGAATCACGATCTGATTTATTTGTTCTACCTTCGGGGGCTCCAATCCTCGTAGCACTGGATATCGCGTCGCGTACGACAATGTCGGAGCAAGCTCTTTTGCTCTGTAAGTCTTGTAGAAACACTGATTCTACTGAAACATGGGTCTCTCGAGGGAGCCCTGAGAAGCAAGGACAACTTCTGTTAAATTTCGAGTACGCCGCCGCAATGACGTGCGTACTATAACTTTGGACCCGTAGGTCGCAAAGATAATGTCTCTTAGGGGTTTGACGAGGAAGGTTGCCTCGACGAGTGACCTCCTAGAAATTTGACGAGGAAAGTTGCCTCGGATTTGCAGATCTCGACAGAGTCTGAATGATAGGACTCGTAGGAGCCTATATGTGTACCGTCGTTCCGAGGTGAGGGTCTCTCGATGGAGCCTGCACAATCAGAGACAGGGTCTTCGTCGGAGATGCTCAGTCTCGGACGGTATCGCAGGTCTCTAAAGGAGCCTGGAGTTTACCGCTGTGCGATGCAAGGGGCTATACGGACAGGGTCTTCGTCGGAGGTAGTCAGTCTCGGACGGTATTGCAGATCTCTAAAGGAGCCTGGAGTTTATCGCTGTGCGATGCAGGGGGCTATCGGACAGGATCTTCGTCGGAGGTGGTCAGTCTCGGACGGTATCGCAGGTCTCAAAAGCAGCCTGGAGTTTACCGCTGTTTCGATGCAGGGGGCTATCGAACAGGATCTTCACCTCAGGTTGGGCTACCTCGGGCGGTATGTCTCGTGAAGCGAGTAGTGGTGGCTAAGCACTATAATCTACCCCGAAGGTATGGCAGCCTTGACGGAAGCCTCGTGAAGAGAGCCTGCGAGCTTGAGCTCCTAATGTTCTTGAGTTTGATGTCAGGATTTTCACAATCAAACCGTGGAAGATATGTTAAAAGATTTATTAGACAGTAAAAACGGACAATAAGTGCTCTTAATTAACATATACAAGACATTTACCATAGAAAATCGTTTGTTACAATTTGCTCCGTGTCGCTCATTCGCGCTATGCACTCCCACTAAAGAACTGCAGATGCCGGTAGTCGACGTTCAATCGCTTTCCTCCGATCTCCATACTTTTGGCGGAACGCTCGTGAATCGTTCACCAAAATCTCCACCAAAAAGCGCCCGTCGCCGACGTCGGATCTCGTTCCTCTCTGGCCTCTCCGGATAGTTGATGTCGGCATTGGGGATTTTGGAGTCTTCTCCCATTTTGAAAAATCTCTACCCTCGGTCTCGGCTTAGGCTACCGACCATCGCATCCAACCGCCAGAGCGGGGGGACCCTCGGAAGACTATCCTTTCGGCCCAAAGACGGGGAAATTGGAAAGTGTGGTGAAATTTTCCCCGTCTTCGTAAAAGGGCTTACGGAGGTCTTTGTATTGCATGGATCTGGTTCAAAAGTGGACTGGTGATACACGGCACGAAGTAGTACCGTGGGGGGTTCGGCCGAGATCGCGCGGACACTTTCGGCGGCAGCTAGGAAGACGTGGAATCCTATTATGGATTAGCTGGCCGTTAGTAGTCGCACGATTCGGCTCAAATTTTATATGCTAACCACCTAGGGATACTTTAGTGTGGTTTTGAGGTTCGGCCGAGATCGAATGAGCGGAACGGCTAAAAACGCGGAAAACGTAAAATCCGCGTTTCCCCGTATAACGGCGTTATTGCTCATCCGATTCGGACAAAATTTTAGGGGAATAATGCCAGCGACTTGAGAAGTGATGCGTTAAATTTTGACACCGATCGCTAACTAAATTTTTGAGTTATTGACGCTAGCGTCCTTGGACCAATTGGAAAGATGAGTAAAAATACTGATCCAAATATCGCCCTGAAGCGCGCCGGGGTTCGTCTGCAGGTTGCGAGAGTCGCTACAGTGGATACTGAGCGCAGGGAAGGCAGACCCAGGCGAGATCGGTCGCGATATGGATAACATTGGAAACATCGGTGAAATTGGTCTGAGATGCAGAGTCGCGGAGATCGTGCTCGGACGGTATCCAGTTCGATGTCTGAAATGATACCGTGGAGGCTTTTTTGATTTACCCGGCCAACGGCGATTAATTTTAAAACCGTGGCGGGTTTTCTGTTTGGACTGGAAAGGTAGGCGAATTTGTCTGTCTCGCCTCCTTCCCAATCTGATGGCCTCAGGCATGTCCGTAGGTACAAGACGACGTCTAGGAATATACTGAGGGTTCTGAAATCCTAAAGCTCGCTCGAAGGGTGGAATACGATAAGTTTCATTAAATTTGAAAAAGTACATAATTTTGAGACAAATCAAGAAACAAATACGTCCAATATTAGTCAAAAAACAATTCACTTTTTATAAACCAATATTTTCATTGAAATACTGTTAGTTAAGCTAAAATAATTTTCTAATAATTTTATGACATCTACATCTTAAAATATGTATTAATCTACATAAAGCGGCGAAATATAATATTGCAGTAAAAATAAATTAACATTCAAATAAGATTTATTACAAAACTATGAACTTATTATTAGTTACTTTTCACAATATACCTATATTCTAGGCAATGTCCAAAACTAGGATTAGTTCATGGCAAACGATATTTATTTAGTTCAAATAAATCCTTTTTTCAGTGAAGAAACTACTATTATCATAACCCAGGAACAGGCGTCCTTTTTAGGATACTTGGTCAACTCGATTTATAAGAGTGCAAATCTGCTCTCAAATGAATGTATTTTTTGTATTTTGTTTTAAAAATACTATTTCTTTTGTTAAAAATATTTTTTATAAAAACGTTATATGTTTACATATACCGTTTATGTTATTTCTTTCTTCGTGTTTTTGTAACTACAAAAACACAAAATAAACGTAAAACAAAGAAATAACGTTATTAGACAACTCAGTTTAATCAAGTACGCCGGAGCCGAAGGGAACAAAACTACTATGTCCCCGTCGTTGTTCCTGTAATAGTTTTTTTGTGTGTCTGGCTTTATAGTATAACTAACATATTTTATCTTTTATAATCATTTTTTTAATTTTTTTTTGTCAATTAATTTTAATATTGCAATTTTAATAATTAGTAAGCTCCTGTAATATTTTATTTTATTTTTATGTACCATTTTTGCACGCATTGTATATGTTCAGACATCATCCGAAATAATTTAATATAGGTATAATGAATTAGATTTTATAAAGTTAACTAGAGTAGCCATTGGCTAGACTTCGCCTTTAGTAGGTAAAATTGTATTTTGTTTTGTATAATTTTCAAAAATAAAGACTTTATTTTTGCAAACACATAGCAAAATCGTATGTATAGGTTCTCAGTAGGCGAAATCGAGAAAAATTGAGTTTGTCGCCATTTGTCATGATGTAATTTTAGTTGCAGAATCCGAATCTGCGATAAAAAAACATAGGTTCCTACAAATATATTTTTCGTAGTGTTTATTTTTCGGGATTTTTTAAAATTTCTGGTTAAAAAAATCACTCGTTATAACAGCATACGAGATGTTATTAATTTAATGTAGAAATTTGTGGAAAAAATTCCACCTATGAGAAACTACTGCGTAAAATTCATAAGGTCACATTGAAATTGAATTTATTTAATTGGATATTTCCAGAATAGTTCACAATAAGAAAGTAAATAATTCGTCTCGATTATATGATAAGCACTGCAGCAGATGACTTAGTTAACGCTTCGAAAACTTCTAGTTTTTGTTCTCAAAACTCAAATTGACTTAAAGTTAAATGTTTTTTTTGTTTGTTTTATGTATTTACCTTTCATAGAGATATAAGGTATCATATAATATTTTCGACTAATAAGGAAAACTCTGCTCACCTAGAAAATCTGTCGAATTTTCGACACCCGCAGCTCTGCAGAAAACTGCACTAACGAATATAACGTATGTCACCAACATTTTATTATCACTGACCATTTCTGCCAACAACATAAACTTACTTATATATTATATTTATCTTCACAAATTTTTTCAAAATTTTTGTTTATTGTTTTGCACATATAAGCAAGCCAAGCAGAATTTACGCACATTTAAGCCCGCCGCAAATTGAACCCAGCACACGCACAGCACACGTGCAACCCACGCGTGCGTTACTTTGTAAAACATGATTTGAAACGGAGTGGCGCATATTGGACCCAACCAGTGTTGCCAAATATACCATTTTTATGGTATTTATACCATTTTTTCACCTATCATGCCTATAAGTTTTTTGAGGATACCATTTTCCATTTTTCTACCATTTTTTGGCTGCATATACCATTTTCCTACCATATTTTTAACTGTACATTTTGTATGTATGTATTAACGAAACATGGCAGATCACTCTCTAAAACACGTGGGTCGTGCGTCAAACTCGATTGCTGGATACACATTTGTTTATCTTTTAGTAAACAATTTATAATATTCTTATGACTTAGCCGAATCATGGGGAATGAAAAAAAGAAAAGTGCCCCACGCATGACAAAAAAAAACAAATCCAATTGATTTTTAGAAGTCATCAATATTTTGCTAAACAACAAATTGAAGCCACATTAAATTGCGGTTGCAAATAAATCTTGGAATGATTTAATTTGAAGGGGCATTATAATTATAAATAATAAACATCAATTATACCATTTGTCAAGCCAGGTTAACTTTTAACAGCATCTATTTTGGTCCCGCCAAATTTTAACATATTTGGTTAAAATAAACCCATTACAATTTTTACACTTTACACTAAAATTTAACCAAAAGCGTTGCAGAATAGACCCGTTTTTTGTTGCTTAAATATATGGTTTAAAATACAAATTCAATATTACTGTTGTTTTTTTACTTATTGATTATGTGTAAAACCTTGTTATTTTAGTGTTATCAAGATACCATATTTGTCAGTAAAATACCATTTTTTTCAAGTGTCGGATACCATATATATTTTTTTTCATCTAGCAACACTGGACCCAACCCAGAGCTAGTAGTCCAGGAGAATTACACATTGGCATGTCTGTTGCTTGACGTAGTTTAGATATTAGTAAAAATTGGTAGTTCTCGGAAAGACGCTTATCTTGAAAAAAAAAAGGACGTTCAAATCGGTCATATAAGTTCCGAGATATACAGTGTCAAAGTCAACAAGCGCTTGCTACAAAACTATACTTAATGTAACAACAATAAAAATTGAATTTGGTAGGTTTTTTCAAGAACTTTCCGTATGTGTTTTTATAAATATGATCGCACGTGTGCTTTTTATATGAAAATTCAATGAATATCGTTAAGCCGGGAGGAGGGGATAAATTATAGAAATTGAAATCGTGCATTCAAAAAGAGCGCGCGCGCTTCGGCGTTCAGTATCTCGACTTCTATGGCTCCGATTTTGATAATTTTTTTTATAGAAAAATGAGAGGAATTCAATTATCAAGATTTCATTAAAATATTATAAAGCCCTTTTCGGTCTATTACAACTAAAAATTTTCCACATTTCATTGTTATACTGTATATTCATGTAAACAATAATATCGATGGTAGGATATAGGTACATAATCCACTGTTACTAGGTATTAGTTTTTATAATTACGTGGTAATAATGTTTAAATAAAATTTTGAAATTTTTTATTTAATATGTAATTTATTTATTGTATTCATATAATATAGAAAAAAATATAGATACAAATAATTATTTAAAGTTGAAAATTTCTTGAACCTTTTGTTTAATATTAAAATATATTTATTTTCTTGGGAATTGGGTTCTGGTGTGATAGTCAGTTAAAAAAAAAAGGACAAAAAACAGCAGCGATTTCTTTCTTGACGTTTCGTTCCTGATCAGGAACTTTTTCAAAAGGCTTTTATTATTAAAATTGCTATAATTAATAAAATTAAAACCTAAAACAAACAATAACTTACTTAATATTTAGAATTTTTTTTCCTGTAATTACAATTAATTTAATAAGAAAATAATTTCGTTAATACATACATACATGACGTAAAATGGTTGTTGTTTAGGTATGTATTAACGAAATTATTTTAAGTGTAATTAAAAATATCGAAATATATTTCCCAATCTACTGTGTGCTCAGTCTCATTGATGGGCCAGGCTGCGACTCAAGATCTGGTTGAGTTTCCGATATTGAATTGTTGAGGAAGGATGGAGAATGAAGTGGCGTCATTGTTGGCAGTTCATCTTCAAAATCATTCTCCTCGATCAATTTTGATTTCTCCATTATGTTGCTGCATGTCTCCCCACAACAATTCAGGCACACTGTAGAACATTTGAGGCCTGCCTTCCGAAATCCACACATTGCTCCACAGTTTCCTTTGCATCGGCAGAATATCAACTTTAGAAGCTCAGGGGGTGCTGGAGGTTTTGAACTTTGAACAGGCATCAATATTTGTCCATACTTTTTCCAGACTCAGTCTTGAGGGTCGTTGTAATTCCCGAGCCATGACTGGACATGATGATGGACTCGGAGGCTGTATAAGCGGGCCGTGTCTTGTGTGGAGGAAGTGAAGACAAATTAAATGTATTCTTTGTCACTGATTTGGCGAATCGTTTATATCTAAGACTGTCAAGAGAATCATCATCTTTATTGCCACCATATAAAGAGATGAAAAAACTTTCGCCAACGGCAGTGAGCAAAGTAGGGTAGACTCTCTCATTGAGGAATAACGCTGTTCCACTAGCTAACTCAGGACGTGTCTCCAGGGTTGTGAATTTCATTTTACCGATGTTTTAAGCTGCTGAATTCCTGAGAAGGCATGGAGAAACAACAGATTATCCACAATGACGTCTCCGTACATAAAACTTGACCGACAATATAATTGTTCGACTGTACGTCCTTTTGATGGTTTAAAAAAAGACATTTGAATGTGTTCTTCCAAATACCGTGAGCAAGACAAGAATGTCGATACCTTCAGCGACAATAGTGATTGAGTCGAGCGATGAGGGTATCTGCATCTGATTCTGCTTGGACAACACTGAAACCCAGCTCTTATCCACAAAATTCAAAATAGTGTCCACAAAACTCAAAATACTTTTCACAATTATATACGTCACGCACGCACGTGGTAGCATAACTGGAAGAAAACTTTGAAGGACACCTCCTATGCCTAATCATTCATATTAATGTATACTTACTAGTACTGGAGAATAGTGTAAATTTCGCATCACTGTAAAACCCTAATAAATAAATAAAATTTGAAAAAATTTGTAATGGAAATTATTCCTCGAAAACCCCTCTATCATAATGCCTGATGTATTTTTTTGTAAAATGATCAGAAAAATAGTTATAACGACCAAAAGAAAATTTGTTCCCAAATTTTTATCTATTTTCGTTAATAACTTTGTTATTTTTGGTCTTACGACTAAAAGTTATGGAACCAAATTTGTAGCGAATTTAATTTGCAACAAAAAATGTGTTTAAACATTTTCTGTGCGACGAATAATTTGGCCAATATAGTAAGTAGTATTATAAAAACCGTTCACAGCTCTATTTACAAGATGGCGGCCGATGCACAAGGGTTGTGACCCCACAAACATGGATTTAACTTTACTCTAACCCCTTCTTGATATTGTAGTATAACAACCCTAGGTTTGACAAAAAATAAGTAAACGTAGTTGTGGCCAAAAATATGTGATCGTCATAAGGAATCCCTACGTTGTGTGTATCTATTTTTAATTGACCGGAAGGCGCTGGCTACTAACTTTGTAGAGGGGATGTATGGTTTAATTATATAAAACAAAAGCAGAGTAAATACACCTAACCTTTATTTACATACAATTCAAATTAAACATGTGACAAATAGAAAGAACAACAAAAACATTAACAACCATCAAACATAAAATGAGAGTGCCAGGTTCACCTAGAGCTCCTGTGGGGAAGGAGCATGGCAGAGAAACCCACGATCGTTGCTCTTACCACCCAAATATAAATACAAAAACAACCACTATCCAAAGGAATAAATTAAGATCCTTTGCTAATGATAAATAAGTCTTGTCCCATTTAATGTGTCACTAAATGTCATCTGTTAACCCCATATTAGTCATACACACTTCCAAGCAAAACTGGAGAGATTTGGTGTTAGTTAGCCGGCAGAGCCGGAAGGTACTGAGGTCCCATCATACGGGAGGCTACTCAGCTAAAGTTGAGATTTCGGAAGGTCCTTCTTAACACTGGAGTCCCATACGGGAGGCTATCCAGCGTAATTCAGATTCATTCCGCACGGGCGAAAATGTTAGTAACTGCAACAAGGCTCGTATAAACGTGTGACATAAAGTGGACACAAGAAATCAAAGAACAACATGATCTTGTTTAAAACAAGTTAAATGTGAAATAAAGAAGTCGTTATTGCACTATCTGGGCGGTCTCGACAAAATACATATTTGAACATATCATAAATAATGAACAACCTTAAATAATAATTGTAACAATTTTATATTAGAAAAATATACGCCCCTAAGCGTAAGACAATGAAGGCTAAACATATACAGAATTATTATCATGAGACATCTATATTTTACGAACAACGTCATCACTACAAAAACAAGTTAGCTGTAAAACAAAGGAGTCATTATTGAAAAGTCGGGGGCGCCCACGACGATATACATATTTTATCATAAAATAAATAATGAGCAATCGTTAAGAATAATTATAACAATTTTACCTTAGAAAAATATATGCCCTTGAGCATAAAGCAATGGAAGCTAAACATACAAAGAATTATTATCATGAAACATATATAAACATCACAATCATAAGATTTCATAGAACAATTAACAACAAAGTACTTAAAGAATATTACTTGATAACTAATACTGGTTAACCACTTAATTTTACACTACTTTGTCACACTGCCCGCCGATCGTCTTACTGCCGATCTCCACACTGTTCGCACTTCAACTAACTATCTTCAACTCTTTAGGCTTTCTTCCAGAATGCCCCCCTAAGCGCTTGTTTTTTGTGCTTCCTTCTAACTGTCAATATTACGTTTTCATTTTTATACAACACTCATGTAACAGGTGACGTGGAAGTTGATAAGATAAGTACGGTTTTGCACAATATCCAAAAAATAAAATTGCGTGCTCTGACTTTTGCAACCCCAAATATATAACTTTTCAATGGACTAATGCCTGCTATAGTTGATTGATTAATATTATACATATTATCGTACTTTTTTTCAGAAGCAGAGGAAAAAGAAGATATAGATATCGATTCGAGCGAACATGAAAGCGATATCGAGAAAATTGATGTAGAGGAAAGCGCCAACATTTTTTGTGCAACATTTATCCGCATTATACAGGGTGCTTTTAAATGAAGTAGCAAAAATGGTACCAGTGAATGTAGAACCAAGAATAAGAGGATCGAAGTAAAAATACCTTATATGAAAGTTGCACCCCTGAGGCAATATACCCTCTTAAAGAAGGGGATTAAAATTCACATTTTAATTTTTTTCTTTAACATGAGGAATGTTAGAGACACTAAACATGGTATGAGCATCCTACTAATAAAGAGACAACTTTTCAATATTTGTTCTATCATTGGCGTATTTTATAAAGGAGTGAAACAGTCAACCCAATTGTAATATTTTATTAGAAATTTTTTATATAAAGCAAATTATTTATTTAAAAATATTGATTGGGAAGATTGATTTATTGGGCAATGTTTTTACCTCTTGTAATTTTTCGATAGCACCGATAGTTTTCTATTAAAAAATTGATGCGTCGTCTTTCAATAAAGAGGTAATTACGAAAAATATAAAAAGTAGGATGTCATAACAAATAAATTGTTATTTATCATATTAATAAATTGACACTTTCTGTCAATAAGCTGGTAATTTAATAATAACATTAAGAATAATTTACTATTAATTAATGAAAAATGTTTAACGTTTAATGTTTATTTAACTGAAATAAAATTTAATACAAACGCAAAACAAGAAAAGCAAAATTAAATTTAAAGAATATTCTCGAAATAATTTCCATTTTGCTGCAACCATAACCTAATACGTCTGTTGAACTTATAACGCACTCACACAAACAGTTTTTGGTTATTGCGAAAGTCATCTGCTGCCTGAAATATTCTTAAGCGTAGTTCTTCTAAGGAGGCAACAGGAGTGGCATAAACAATACTTTTTATGTGTCCCCACAAAAAGAAATCCATAGGCGTTAGGTCAGGTGAACGTGCAGGCCAACAAACAGGAGCATCACGACCAATCCAGCGATTCGGGTAATTTAAATTTAACCATTCTCTAACGGCAGGTGAACTATGTGCAGGCGCCCCATCGTGCATATACCACATCACCTGACGTGTAGCGAGGAGTACATCCTCAAGTAATGTTGGAAGATTTTAATTCAAAAATCTAAGATACTCGGCCGCTCCAAGCCTGTGCGGAAGAATAAAAGGACCTGCTAGAGTACTTCCTACAATTCCCATCCAAACGTTTATAGTGAAATTATGTTGACATCTTGAAACAAATATTTCTTGAGTATTTTCTTCCGACCATGAATGAACATTATGAAGGTTTACTGCACCTACTCTAGGAAAATTTGCTCCATCGGTGAAAAGTATATTCATTAGGAAATTTAAGTTGTGCCTGGAAATATTAATGTACCATTGACAAAAATCCACACGGTTAGGTAAATCAGGGTCATTCAATTCTTGCACGGGTTGATGGTGTAAAGGGTATAAAAGATTTTCATGAGCTACATTCCACGCAAGACTGTGAGAAGCTTGCAGTTGCCTGACACCTGTCTTGTGCTTCTACCACAGTCTTGCTCCAGATGTTCCAGTATAGCTTCCTCAGTTTCAACAGTTCGGACATTACGCCTTCTTCCGGCGATTGGACTGAATTTTACCAGTTTCGCGAAGCCTTCTTTCCACCGAGGCCAATGTTTGTCTATGAGGAATCGGTCGGTTTGGGTATCTTTGGTGGTATAATCTTACTGCATCGTTACTATTTTTGTGGATTCGAAAAACACTTGAAGCATTCGTCATTGGTATGTAAATATTAATTGCCAATTATTCTGATAATAATTTAATCAATTGGTACTAATAATTGGTTGACAGAAAGTGTCAATTCATTAATATGATAAATAACAGTTTATTTGTTATGATATCCGCCTACTTTATTTTGACAAATTTTCGCAATTACCCCATTAGTGAACGATGACGCATCTAATTTTTTTACTAGAAAACTATCGGTTTTATCGAAAAATTACAAGAGGTAAAAATGTTGCGCAATAAATCAGTCTTATTTATAAATATTTTTAAATAAATAATTTGCTTCATATAAAAACTTTATAAAAATATATTGCTATTGACTGTTTCACTCCTTTATAAAATACGCCATTGATCGAACAAATATTGAAAAGTTGTCTTTATTAGTAGGATGCATATACCAAGTTTTGTGTCTCTAGCATTCCTCATGTTAAAGAAAAAAATTAAAATGTGAATTTCAATCCCCTCCTTTAAGAGGGTATATCGCCTCAGGGGTGCAACTTTCATATAAGGTATTTTTACTTCAATCCTCTTATTTTTGGCTCTACATTCACTGATACCATTTTTGCTACTTCATTTAATGACACCCTGTATATCTTGTCGCCCATACAATAAAATCGTATATTTGTTTACTGAGTAACAATGAACAAATTTGTACAATTTAATTTTTGCAAAAAACCTTCACTTTTTTATTCTACGAAAGCTTAAATTTCACAAAATCATATATGTGCATAATATTAACGATTAAATACAAACTAATACTAATAACTAATAACTAAAATGTACCTCGGGCTCTCGGACTATTACTATAACTATACATAAAAGATATCTGCTTAAACATTAAGTTAAAACAGTAGTAGACATGAAGTACAAAAACATCGTCTAAAGATGACTAATCATTTTGGAGAGAAGTAATTATGCATTGATTTATGCATAAATCACATAAAGTTTAATATAATTAATATTTACATGAACGTACTTTTTCAATGCCTTTATTATTATTATTATTATTATTATTATTATTATTATTAATGTTTCAAATTTTTTTAGATAAAATATTAAACAATTTTGGGTCAAAATAAGTGAACAACAACAACATTTTATCAATGACAACTATGTCATTGATAAAATATTACGAAAATGATATATTATGTATTTGGACAAAATTTAGGAAAAAAACCAGTTTTGACCCATATTTGAACCAGTTTTCACCACAATAGTGAATTTTCTGAGAAATACAGAGGCATCAAAATACTACGAAAATGATATATTTGGTCAAAATTTAAGAAAAATTCAGTTTTACCCATATTTGGGGGTTTTTACCGAAAATTTCACTTTTGTTGTCTGAAGTTACCTATTTATTTGTGGCACGGTATTCGTTTTTTTTTTCTTTATTTTTTGGGTATTTTGCCATCTGTTGAAAAATTTAAAAAAAAAATAGTAAAATAAACCCTTGCACCAAATGGATCAATTTAGGGTTATTTTAATGAAAATAGTTTTATCAAGCTAAAAAGTCTCGCAATGAAAAATTAATTAATATCGCGCACATCAAAAAGGTCGTTAATGATTCAAAAATCCACAGTAAATTTTCGGAACCTTACTATTAGTATTATATTTTGATCATTATACAAAAACTGTATCACGAACTAATCTATAGATTCAGTTTTATTAAAACTTATAGGACCTTCTTTTCAAACATTCTCCGTTTTCTGTGCACTTTAGAAATACGTTTAATTAACTTGAACAATTGAGCAATGATCTAATTAAATAAGTTGCTATCGGAGTACTCCGCGATATCAGGGAAGCAATTTCAAAATAATGCCTTCCTTCCGCTTTCGATAAGACCTGATGAAGCAATTAATGGTCATTGTTTTTATATCATTCGCTCTCTATTAAAAAAATCGTGAGATTTGACAATTGACCTTGTCCGTTAAACAGGAAGCTTTTAGTTAATGTTATTATTAATTAATACCATTGGATCAACTAATACATTTAGAGAAATATATCATACTTTTTAAGTAAAGGAACGAACATTAGAGTTGTTAGCTTCTGTTTTACTAAAAATATTTTTTCTAATTATTTAGTTAAATTTAGTTCAATTAATTGGAAGATCACTGATAGATGAAATTTTTTTGTTAATTAAAAATCAATAAATCGGTAAATCTGTATTATTTTGGCAAACAAATTTTTTTGTTAGTGTTCTTCTTCTTCTTTACAGCTTCCACTGATATATCCTCCCGACGGACAGACTAAAATCAAGTCCATCAAAAATTCATTTTTGATTTAAAAAAAGTTTTGTTATATTACATGTTTGAAGAATTCCTGCTTTTTCAACAACAGTATGAATATTCTGATATAAATTGATTTGCGGGAGATGTGTATTGAACGAGCGTGGTGTGATACCTGTAGTTGTAACAATAATAAATTTTTGTTTCTAAATTCTTTCTATTTCTATTTCCAGTTCTTGATATTTTTCTTTCTTTTCTAAGTATTAAATTTTAGTCAAATGTTACTGCTATATCAATTTTATAACTGACCTTTTCGATTTTATCCTGAAATGTTATTTCCGGTCTGTTATGTGCGATTGTTTTGTCAATCCGTATAGTCAGGTCCCAATATAATTTATAATATTTATTAATACTGTTTGTAGTGTGTATATATACCTAATATAGATTTTTGACTTTTTGCAGTTGTGTAATGCTATTGCTTGATGTATAGTTTTAGTTATTGTATTATGCCTATTTGTATACTCAACACCTGCCAATAGTTTGCAACCCATTATTATTATGACTTTTTGACTGATCCTGTATACATAATTTTTCTTTATTGTAACAGATTTTAAAAAACCCTAAAACGTTTGTGTCTTATGATTTTCCATTGGCAAGTGTAAAATATTCAGTTGCAGGGTATTATGACCTTTCTGTAGAAATGTTCGATCTTTATTTATTTGTTCCTGATTAATATTATTATAGTGTCATGAAGCGGTTTGGATGACCAATTTATTTTCATTTGTTCTACTGAATTGAAGACGAAAGACTGTTCTTACGTTAATAGGTTTAGAGGTGTGCAATTTTTATTTTTATTTATTATATTTTTTTTTGTTTCATTTATTTATTTTTATTATTATTATTATCATTATTATCATTATTATTACTATTATTAAATTTCATATTTTTAAAATAAATGGCCGTGTAAATCCAACATACATTATTCAAAATATACATTCAGTATTTTTTATTATTGCTTCAGAAGATACATACAAGTAAAATGTAATCCATTGTATAATCTAACTTGTTTTTTTTTTCTGATCCACCATATTTTAAGGCTGAATTCTGAAACAAGAAAAATATATTAAATTCTATTAAAAAAATATTATTAAATCATTTACTAAAATAAAATTTTAAATTTTTCTGTTGTCGTGTAGATATCATCCAATTTCATGTCATGTGAACTTTTCTCTATTTGTTTTTTACTATTCTAAGCCTTCAAAATGTTTAACTCATTTTTTACACCTTCTATGAAATGTTATTTATTTTTTGAATAAACGAATATTTAATAGACGAATTTAGGACCATCCTGTATTTGTAGAAAAGAAAGACTGTGCAACTTGTTTTTTTTTCTAATGCGTTAAACGCTGACTCTTACCTAACATCTATCAGACCAGCAGGTAAATTCACATCACTAACTTGCGTAGAATTAATTTTTTCTAACAATTTATAGCAATCCGTGGGCCAAGATATTTCGCAAATAAAGTATAGTTGTCTTGTACAATTCACGTCATTCCACTTAAGCTCATCCTTGTTTATTTTAGTCTCCACGCACTGCTCGTTGTACTCTTTGGCGTTGTTGGGTTCACCAGGAAACCAGTTATTGAAAGAGAATGGCCTACCAGTAGACATCCATACCCACGTCTTACCATCTGGCAGTCGAGATCCCGAAGTCCAGAACCGCTCAGTAGACAGTCCTGGAATTCAAATATAAGACGAATAGTAAATAATAATGTATTAGATGGGTAGGTAAACCAACATTAGACCCAGCGTAAACTTTGGTTTTAGATATTAACTACACAATTTCACTCAAATTTCATTCAATTTTACTCAATGATGTATCAATTTCTGTCCACACCCGATTGAGTGAAATTTTCGCTCTATTAGTATGAGTACAACTGAGTGAAACTAATGCATCAGAAATGAGTGAGCTTTACTCAAATCCGAGTTACTGCTATCAATTGAGTGATTTTTGACTCTATTCTAAGTAGGTATATAAAACCAATTTAGAATTGATTTTTTCTCTGTAATATGATTTAAAGGACCCCGCACAAACCTTATGGAAAATGGCTTTCGGTCAAAATGGCTGAAATTGAAATATGATTTAGCTCTCACCTTCCTGAGCAAAAGTTGTCATGGGCCCAAAGCGATCCTATGTGTCGGTGTATGTATATCTCCTTTTCTCCGTATACAGGGTGGTCCGAATTTTATGCAGGAAACTTCGAGGGCAGATAGATCTCTTTAAAATAATATGTGTTTGCCTTATAAACATAGGTCTGGAACGGCACCGTTTTAGAGATACGGGGTGTTGAACTTGTCAAAAAAATTGATTTTCCGGAATCTATTAACCGATCTCAATAAAATTTGGTACATATAATGTATGATAGTAGGCCTTATATTTCCTGAAATATGAGCTTTAAAGGTTCAACCAGTGATGTACAACTGGACAGGGGTCACGCCCTTTTTTACAAAAAAACCTACGCCACTGCATTTTTTACATGTCGTTGTAACTGATTTATATTTTATGCACAAAATACGTAAAAAAGGTGACTTTAATTTTTTCCCTAAGATTCGCCGTTCTCAAGTTATTCATACCAATACATTCCCCTTGTGGCAGACACTTCTAACGATAATATTACAAGAATATTTGTTTATGTTTAAAAGTAAGTGCAATTTGTAAGCACATCAACAAAATTATTTACACTCCTTTCTACACCACCTGTGTTAAAACCTCAACACCCTGTATCTCTAAAACGGGGCCGTTCCAGACCTATGTTTATAAGGCAAACACATATTATTTTAAAGAGATCTATCTACCCTCGAAGTTTCCTGCATAAAATTCGGACCACCCTGTATACAGGGTGAGTCAGTTTTTTGTAGACAAACTTTAGCAGGAGATAGAACACATGTTTTTAAAAAGAAAAATATGTCGTAGAAGGCTTCGTTTTCGAGATCGGGGTGTTGAATATAATTGTTTTTTCTCGAATATTCATTATAACTTGTAAACGAATGCTTAGATTTTTTTCATGTTTGGGAGATAATGCCTATTAATTAAGGGGCATAAAGCAAGCGATAAAAATGTTCAAAAACTTGCACAGTGGCGGAGTGGAGGAGGTGCTCAACCGCTTTCTTAAACAGAACTTCTACGCCAATTACTATTTTTTAAAAAAACTGTTATTTTCGTTATCTACATATAGTTTAACAAATATAATGTCCATTCTTCTGTCTCGAAATTCCTGTGCGTTTCCGAGTTATTTTGATTTTTAGTGTTTGTTGTGGTACTAAATTAAGTAATTTATTTATTATCAATTATAATTATAAATATTTAATTCTTTCATCGAAACCTACCTAAATATGGTTTGTTAAGGATTTTAAAAAGCCGAAATATCTTATTCTTTATCTCTTTCCAATGTAGTCAAAATAAATATTTGTTATATCAAGCTATACTCAAATACAAGACTTTTATAAGTTGAAATATGTTACATTACATACATACAATACATTATTGTGCAGTTGCCAAAAAGTTTTAAGAAGTTGATAATTAAATATTGTTATAAATTCAAAAAATTTCTCCATAAACATTAACATCATTCAATTTTTTTTTGTAATTTAGTTGCAGTATTTAAGCTGCACATGATAAATAAGGATTGTTAAAATTAGTGTATTAGACAGATTTCAACTTATAAAAGTCTTGTATTTAAGTATGGCTTGATATAACAAACATTTATTTTGACTACATTGGAAACATATAAAGAATAAGAGATTTCGGCTTTTTAGAATCCTTAACAAACCATATTTGGGTAGGTTTCGTTGAAAGAATTAAATATTTAGCCGATAATTGGTAATAAATAAATTAATTTAGTACCACATCAAACACTAAAAATCAAAATAACTCGGAATCGCACAGGAATTTCGAAACAGAAGAACGGACATTATTTTTATTAAACTGTATGTAGATAATGAAAATAACAGTTTTTTTTTAATAGTCATTGACGTAGAAGTTCTGTTTAGGAAAGGGGTTGAGCACCCCCTCCACTCCGCCACTGTGCAAGTTTTTGAACATTCTTATCGCTTGTTTTATGTCCTTTAATTAATAGGCATTATCCCCCGAACATGAAAAAAATCTAAGCATTGGTTTATGTTATAATGAAAATTCGAAAAAAAAAATTATATTCAACACCCTGTTTCTCGGAAACGAAGCCTTCTACGACATATGTTTATAGGAACTTTTCTTTTTAAAAACATGTGTTCTATATCCTGTTAAAGTTTGTCTACAAAAAACCGACTCACCCTGCACATACGGAGAAAGGGAGATATACATACACATATCCTGCACTTCAGCAAAGTGCTATGAAATCGTTAGCTTCAAAGCTCTCTATTTTTAAACTTACACATAATAGGATCGCTTTGGGCCCATGACAACTTTTGCTCAGGAATGTGAGAGCTATATCATATTTCAATTTCAGCCATTTTGACCGAATGCCATTTTCCATAAGGTTTGTGCGGGGTCTTTTAACTATTATTGAGTCATTTTTTACTCGGACTTGGTTTACATTCTCTTTAAATTTTAATTTAAATAACATTGTATTAAAGTCATAAACTAGTAAGCTGCCTCAGTGGTTTACATAGATCTGTTTTAGGGACAATATTTTAGGTCTCGATTAGAGGAATTGGTGAACTGATCGGACGAATAGATTGCCACAACCTATATTGTACTTAACAAATACGTAATTATAAATAGCAATGTAACTATCCTTTTAGTTAAGCAAATATTAATCGAGACAATATATTGTCTTTAATTATTATTGTAATTAAATCATTGCGTGTAAATACAATTTTCGCTAGAATAACTAGATAAATCGATACTTGTCCAACTCCAAAGCACACCATACGCCATACTGCCATCCACCACGCCACGATCATGAGATAACCGAATGGGGCGATGGGAACAGACAGAGACAATGAATGCATCTGGGTATGAAAAAGGGTGGGATCACTCAGTAATGAGGACATTTACTCTAATAGTTTTAGTTTAAATATAATCACAAATGAGTAAAATAATCAAAATGCCCAATATTGCACTCAAGGGGTTCACTCCGAACCTTTATGGCTTTAACTCACACCGATTTTGTTAATGAAAAGTTACTCTAATTGTAGCAGTGATATGAAAACGTATCAAATAGTATTATAATTAATTGCTGTGATAAAAAATACTGCCAGAAAATAGTGTCAGATAGTTAAAAACTTAAAATTTAATTCGATTGGTCCAAATAAAACTATAATCATATGACGAAAAGTGGGAGATATCTCGTAAACAGAACAAGATAATCAAATTCTGAGTGACAGTGTTTTTTATAACTGTTTAGATGACGCCACAGTCTAAACGTTCCTGAGATATTTCAATCTAAATATATTTATTAAGCTCTGAAATTATTAACTTCTTTTTTAAAAATAATTTTTGTCATAAGTGCTTCATATTATATTTTCCTAGTTAAACTAGCAATTAAAGTTTTATTTAACTTTAGGTTTGCTCAGACATTACTATATCTTTAGACTTTATTGTTTGCTTTTTGAACTTTTATCATGTACTTTTTTATTTTTATCAGCATTCTTTAACTTAACTAAAAGAACTGTTGAACACGCTATAACATTTTTGCGTGAGAAATTGTTTGAGGTCAATTATCTTAGAAACAATCCTAAATAAAATGAAGATATTTCTTCTAATACTTACATTATTGAACAATTTTAATATTTCAGCCATATGCGTTTTCCTATTATATTTTAATCTCCTTTATGAATAATTATTTATTACTAGATAATGTTGGTGTAATTCAAAGCTAGTCGGGACATGTAACCGATGTAGTTGTTGCCGTAAAATCAACAGATAGAAATATTGTCTATAGGGTCAGATATCTTTTGCATACCTAAATTTCTGATGTAGAAGAACATTGTCTTCATTTAATAAGACTTTTTAGAAAACTTCGTAAACTACGAAAATATATAATCTGCTACATTAGTTTTTCAACAAGTTCATAAAAATTTAATTATTTTACGAAACCGCGAAATGAACAAATAATCTTAAATAAATATAGAGATAGAAATTTATTTGAAAATTAACCTTTTTTAGTCAAGTTCTACACACTTTAATTAATTCTTATCAATTTTTTTCGTGGTGCGATCGGAGTGATTTTGATGTCGTTGTGTAGGCTGGACCTTTTTGCGACGAATAGAAGTAGTCCAGGCATTCCACGATTATGGGGGTGGTAAGAGGAAGAAATATAATGAAGTGTTTCATTTTGGGTATGTTTAAATGTACTATAAGTGAACTTAGCGTAAAAGTTGTTTTAAATGGCACATAGGGTAGGAAGTGAATTTTTGTGTGGATGAGCATATTAATATAAGGTTTTCAAAGGAAAAAAATGGTAATATTTGTAACAATGGTAGTGTTGTTGATATGTGTAGTTGGGGTGACTTTAGTGTTTTCAGGGTTGTTTTGTGTTCAGAGGGTAGGTGATATAGGGTAGTGTCTTTTAAGTTTTATCGTAGCTACATTGAGCTACAAGGCTATTCTTAATTTTCGGGAAAATGTACAAAACATGATATTTTAAAATACCTACATGCCATGACAAAAATAAAATAATGCTGACTTTATTTTACTATGTTCTCAGTTCTGTTGTCATTTGTAACAAATACATAAATAAATAAATTTATTTATATAAGAGTGATAAGGGATTTTATTGTATCTATGACAACTACTTCATTTCTAATATATTAGAAGTTTCGTTTGTAATGAGTTGAGTAAATTTTACTTAAATATAATATTTATAGATAAAAGCCTCTGAAAAGTGATATGAATACTTTTGCCTAGACAACTTAATTTGATAGGAATTTCGAAAAAACTAGAATTAATTTGAGTTCGGTTATTTTCAGTCACATACAAAAAGTTTGACTGGTTATCACTGCACGAATGTGACATAATAGTTGCCGCAGAATAGACTTCAATTTAGTAACAGTACTTCATTTGTAAAATAACAAATTGCTTTATACTTCGATCGCTTTGATTTGATTTCACCCTACATACAACAAAAACTCAAAATTAAAAATATGTATACCTACGGATCAATATGTTCCTAAATCAATTTGTGACTAAGTAAAAAACAGTACTTGCCCATTTTAATAACATTTTGCCCTAAGAAGTCATTCTCTTCTGCCGATGTTATGCTCAACAGTTGCATCCCATGATATCTACAGAATTGTTCGGCTTGGAAGTAGCTTCCCTGTGGCAAAAAATAGATAACTATAATTATTACCCACGAAGTCAATTATAAGACTCACGTTCACGTTGGAAGAATGGAAAACAAAGTATTTATATCGGGTGTCCCAGAATTTAAGCAAGATTTAAAAGTTTTCGCCATTTGTACGGTAAAGTGTTTGGCAATGAAAAAAAAATACAGTTCAGAGTCATCAAAACTAGAGCGCCATGCGAAAGAACAATGTGTTTTCATTGTTGAGTAATATTTTTAAAATAATGAAGATTTGGCAGCTACAGTTTGCAATTTTCATTAAAATATGATCGGGTAATTTAACTTCATCAATTGTGAAGAGAATAATTGAAAAGTTCGGGGAGAATGGATCAATTAGTGATCTTAAACACTCTGGTCGTCCTTCAACAAGTCGTTCAACACAAAACAACGAAGCAGTTCGTGAGAGTGTTGCTGAGAGTCCAGGAACATCAATTCGGTACCGTGGTCAAGAATTGGACATTCCGAGAAGCTCTCTGCAGCGTATTCTCAAGAAAGATTTGCATCTTCATTCTTACAAAGTTCAGTTGACTCAAGAACTGATTGAAACTTACTGACTACGCAGAGCGAAAAGAGCTCGTTAAATGAATTCTGGATCAATAAGTGGATGCTGATTTTTTTAACAAAATCTTCTTCAGCGATGAGGCACATTTGCATCTTGATGGCTTCGTTAATAGACAAAATTGTCGCATTTGAGATTCAGAAAATCTACGAGTGATTGTTGAGAAACAAATGCATCCACAACGTGTGACTGTTTGGTGCGGATTTCGAGTGTGGAGGCATCATCAGACCATTCTTCTTCGTAAATGTGGCTCGTCAGGCAATAACAATTAATAGTGCTCTCTATCGCGATATGGTAATTCAGTCTTGTGTATCTAAACTGCAAAATATGGATATAGACGATATGTGGTTTCAACAAGACGGTGCCACATGCCATACAGCCAGAGAAATAATTCAATCACTGCATGAGTCATTTCCTGGTTGTGTAATTTCCCATTTTGGTGATTATAATTGGCTGTCCAGATCATGCGATTTAACGTCATTGTCCTTTTTCTTTGGGGATTTTTGAAGTCTAAGATTTATACCAACAAGCCCACGACCACCCATGCCTTGAATAGGAACATTAAGCCCTGTATTAATGAAATGCAGCCACATTTATGCAAAACAGTCATGGCAAATGTCGACAAAAGAGCCGTGGAGGCCATTTACCTCCATATGCTACTCCATACATAACCTTCTACTGCATACTTTATTAATTAAAAAATATACATTTTTTTATTAAAAACTTGTGTTTTCTATCAAAATTATTTCTTTCGTGAATTTTGGGACACCGTGCACTTTTACAATTTATACTTTAATGAAATAGGAATCATTTCGTAATTCTATAAAGTTATGGAATTCAAATTTTTGCTTACCTTAAATATTATTCCCAAATAGTAACTTTTGTGATCAAATTCTAGTAGAGGAAGTCTTGGTGCCCTTTCTCCTTTTAGCGTCTCAAACCAGTCTCAAAAACAGGATAATGTAAGTATAGCATTTAAAATAACTTAATTTAAATAATAATTAATTTTTTTTTAACGTTCTAGAAAGCACTACTGACTTTGTGACTTAATACGATAATAATATCTATAAGCATTATGACAAAATTAAATTATCTTACTCGAGCAGTGAATTCAGTAAACTCATTTTCTACCATAGTTTACTTAAAACTCTAACATAAATTGGTGTAAACTTTTTCTATTTTGTTTGTCAGTACATCAAAAATATTAATTTACAAACGTGTTTCATATATTTTATTTGTATTTCCTTTGAAATTTAGGAGCAATAGCTAAGAATTGTCTAATAATTGCAAAATAACAGTTTTCAAACTGATACCTGTTTCAATTTTTGCTGTAAGGATTATTGGCACAAGAATTACACTGAACACAGATAGAACTCGTAAGCCAAACATTCTGTATTGAACTTTTCCTTGGCAGTTAATAATTTAAGTTCAAGTTATAACAGAACGGCATGGGAGCTGTAGTGAAGTGGGGATACCGTTTTTAAGTGAAGATTCAAAATAGTGTACGAGGTAGAAGCATTTTAAGACATGTAATTTACCTAAAGACGTCTAACCGGTAGACCTTGACGTTATTTATTATTAAAACTGTAATGATATGAGAATATTCAACTCTCAGGTCATTAAAAACGGCAGATAGATATAATAAGTTCGTGAAACACGATTGGAAACATAATATGTTTGTAGGTTGCTACAGGTGTTTACTAGCGACAAAATGTAGCTGAACACATCTACTAATTTGTTTGATTTGCAGTAATGATTTTGGATTATAGAAAACACTGAGTGTTAGGTATAGATTAAAATTAAGTTTGCAACAATATTCAAAATTCTTTGTCGCCTTTTGTTTCCTTCGGCAGTAACATAAACTAATGGAAATAAATTTTTTTAGCTAATGCTATTGTGGGAAACAGCTAGCACTCCGCAGATTAAAGCTCTATCCAGCATTGAATTACCCTCACAATATCTAGTAAACAGCTAAGGTATTCGTCAGTAGTGTAACTTGAGGGGTTGTTTCTTTATCCATCGTTACGAACAGTATCATCGACATCTATTTGCGAAAGGGAGCTCATAAATTATCATGTATACTTGAATTAAGATGCGTGGGAACTCAGAAATGTTGAAATGAATTTCTCACGTAGTGTTTAATCCTTGGTTTGGCTACACACCACTTTAGGGGTCACTTAAGTTAAAGAGAACAAGAAAACGCTTAGAACTTCTTAAGAAAGGTTTTTAATAGCAATGTATAAAATTGAAACAAACAAAACATCTATAACACAACATATTCAAATAAACAATATCAATTACTATTTCGCATGCATAACGTGTTTTCCAAGATTTAGGGAATCGCGGATACATGACAAAATTTGGTATCAAGATATTACCCATTTATAAATTAATCCCGAGAAAGTTTAATAGACCAGACAGTGTGGAAACCCAAGGAGTTTTGTTATCATCTTATTTATCAGTTAAAACCTTTAAGGACAAAGAGGGTGTCTCCCTCTTTATGCCTTAGGTACTCGTTATCTTGTCGATTGACTCCCCCTCCTGAATCTTGGGAACGCTCTAGGAATGATTTTGCTATTTCATCTTAATAATTAACATGACAAAACTGAAATTAAATATAGGTAACCCTATTAATTGCCTTCCTTCGCCGTAACCCTGTTGCTACTTTGGAATTCCTTCGCTTTTTCTGTATGAACTATCAAATATTGATTTTTCCTTTACCATGGACAAAGTCGACGTCCGATGTACGGTAACAGATGCCCGCCAGATGGCAACAACGTTTTAAAGTTTTCTTCAAAATGCTTTCTAATTTCTACGATGTCCTTTTTCTAAGTGGCAGTGACAACTAAGTCTTGTAAATTTATTGATTTTGGTTATAAGGCAAAAACAATGAGATGAAACCTTTCAATTACTTTATCTGGCGACTCATCAAGATGCTATTTATTACCATGTGAATAGATTCCAAACCTTTCCGAAACTGACAAATATATTATCAGGCGTTCTGGTTTTTGTTACAGTAGAATCACCAAGCATGATCGGTTTAGAACTTATCAGCTCTCATCAGTATGCCAGAAGTGAGATGACCGATGCAAGATCAAACTGTTTGGATGTTTATGTATCGACATGTTTTCGATATAGGTGGATATAATCCATAAAGTACGTCATATTTAATTGTCGCTGCTACTAAATGCCTATTGGCACAAAGCCTTACTGCTGATAGATATGATTTAGTAATGGTGGCTGTCATATAAAAAAATCTGATTGACTACCAGGATCACAACCATTAAGAGATCACGTAGTATGTTTTAAATCTGGGAAAACCTCTCAAGGATCATAACCAGTGACTGATACCTTTTAGCTCAATGGTTTGTTTATTTTTTTTTTTACTTTTTTCACAGATAAATTTAAAGATGAGACATTTATTTTTAAGAAAAATTCTTTGCAAAGAGCTAACTTAAGGACCTCATGCTACAAGTTTTGAAATGTTCCCAGCATTTAGTTTTAAATGTGGATATTTCTTAAAACTTAGGCAATTAACTTAATACATATAAAATATGATCGATAAATGTTAAACTTTTCTGAGTGTACACGCAGTTAAATATGTACATATTTAATACTGTTTGATATGAATGCTGCCTGCAATGGGTTTTCCTCTCAGTAAACCGTTCCAGATTCGTTAAAGCTAAATGCATATAAAATTCAGTGTACATTCTCGTATACCTCAGTTTTCCCTCCAAATATCTATATCACAAAGGCGGCTTAGTGTAAACTTTCCAGACTGACAGAGTTGGAAAGTTCCTTCACAGTCTGTAAACTATTAAATCTCTAACTATCGTCACTCGCTTTAAATTGAATATCTCAAGTTCCGATAATTTCAGAAAATTCCACACATTTCATGTTCTCCTCCAACTTCAGCATAGAAATAACTAACACAAATTTTAGTTTCAACTAAATATACATTATTGTTATATCAAAACATTATGCATTGGAAGTATGTAAAATTATTTTACTCTATTTCTTTTTGTGAAAATTAAAATAATGCAGGTAACGCATATTTTTTATGGTAATCCGAAAAATTCAATAGAAATAATTATAGTATGATACAAAGTAGCCACACATAAAGCGAGATATTTGAAAAACCATCACAAAAAGTGAATACAAAGACCTTTTCTCAAATTATACTTCATTTTTCCGCTGAACGACTGAACGAATAATAACCCGAGGGTGCCCAATTTATAACATATGAGGTTTACTAACCTCTAGAGAGGTAATTTCGATTGTTCTCATAATAAAACTCGTTATATAAAAAAAAGGGAG
Source organism: Anoplophora glabripennis (assembly GCF_000390285.2). Lineage (NCBI taxonomy): Eukaryota > Metazoa > Arthropoda > Insecta > Coleoptera > Cerambycidae > Anoplophora > Anoplophora glabripennis. Next base: position 332,369 of record NW_019416514.1, read on the forward strand.
AGAGAAGTCTTAAGAAAAATAAGACAGAACTATAAATTGAAATCGAGAAGTTAAAAATTTAAAAATATGTGTTGTAAAAACAAATTTTATATCTTCAAGACATCAACAAGATTGTGTGCAATGGTTTTTGAACCGGTCTATGCATATAATTTGTAATCCATTAAATAATTTCTTATACAGCGTGATGATAAAGTTTGGAACAAAATTCATAACTTTTATACTGAGTGATTTTTGAAAAAACGCCGAGACAGGTCGATTTTGTTCTCGGGTGGGGCATCTTTTAAGATGATTCAGTTGTGTACAGGGTGACCCAGAAAAGTTGGACGGCCAATAAATTTGTTTTTTCTTATCGAACACCCTGTATATTTTTTCACATTCGGATAAAGCTTTCTCTTACGAATAAGGTTACGAGGTTTGAGTAAGGTTTGATGGGTCCATCTCAAATAACATGCGAAATATTGCGAGAAAATGACATTTATTTAAAAAAATTATTTAATGTTTAGCCGTTTAAATAGAATGTGGCATTGTCAGAAAAAATTATGCTACCTAGAAAGTTTGGATTTTCATCACACCGTAACATTAATTGTTCACAAAAGTGCAACCGGCGGTCTGGGTCAACCTTATTTAATTCGTGTATCAGCTGGACTTTATATCCACGATACTTTTCTATAGGAAGCAACTTTACAACATATGATTGGTCTACATTGTTGTTTAGGGCTGGTTGTCTTATTGACTGATGGAGATTTGAGTCGTCAGTGCCGCGAGAAACAACTACTCCGAGAGCTAATTGCCCCTACCGGCATTGAATTATACTCGCAACACCTAGTACAACAGCTAGGATCGTTTGTCAGTTTAACCCACCAGGCACAGACCGGTTTCGGACTTATTAGTCCTCATCGGTAGCATGGTTTTATGAGCCTTTATGGCCTACATAAAATATTAAAATTTAGAGTCGAAAAGGTAAATAACTGGGTACCCCTTTGGGGCTCTGTATCTCCTTTAAGGGGCACTTTAGGAAAAAAAATATGATAAACTAGTGTTATTTTGACCTCCCTTATACACTCCAAGAGTATGCGATATACTTACCAGACACCCTGTATTTAATTAGGACTTAAAAGATAATTTCCTAAAGTCTTAGTCTACCATTTTTTTCTCTAGATAGAAGCTTAAAAAAGATTAGGGATAAAGGTAATGTTATGTGAATTTCCCTCTACAGTGGAAAAAAATCAAGAATGTAACTTACAGTTCCATGAAATGCAATTAAATAAAAGTCAATTTGATGTTGACATCTAGATATATTATCTGTCATGTCACGACGCTATTAACAATAATAATAACCCACATTCTAAACGTACAACACAACAAAAAAAATGCTAACAAGATAAGACGTCAATTTCTTCAGCGCGTGAAATGTCCACGTAGTGTATAAAATGCATTTCGTTTTTACAGGAATATAAAGACAGTGTTTTGTTTTATCTCGGCGTTTCTCGTCCGCAAAGCGGCAATGATTTCGGCGAGCGTTTTTCCTCTGATGCATTTGTTTTCCTGCTCTATTTTCGTCTGGTTACCTTCTTCGGCTCTCCTCGCAGACTGTGACAAATGCGTCGCCATTTCTCATTGCCTGAAAGTAACTCTGTCGGTTTTCCTCGCTAAAGTCAGATCTTTCATTCACACATGAAGTGCCCAAAAAGGAATCGTTAAAGGCGTTTGAGTTTTTATTATGCTGGAGGGGGAGAAGGTCGCCTCTATTTACGGCTAAAGTCGCCCGATGGAGATCCTGGAATATTGGTTTTTTTTTTTTTGAAAAAACAACTCGCTGAATAAAAGTTCCATTAATTTTAAACGCTTTAAGTTTATAAAGTCCTAGCCACAGCAACAGTTTGTAGCATTACCATTTTTCTCGATTTCCATATTTGCCTTTCCTCCGCGGTTACACCTCAATCGATCTGCGTATGTTTAATGGAAAAGTATTTTGAAATAAATAAAGCATTAAATATGATGAGTTATAAATTGTCTCCTTACTTACAAATTTACACGGTGTTTTTTTTATTACAGAAAATCATTCTTAGGTACATATGTCCAGTAAAATGCTCCAGTAAAATATAAATAACATGGCTTTACAAAAATTATTCATCGAATAATACCTCTCCATTAAAATGATATCTTAAAACAACTATGTTAAATTATTGGAAAAAAACATAAAATTTAAAAAAATGTCAGAAAATAAACAATATTAGAATTAAGAAACTATAGCAAATGTTCGAAAGGCCTACCTATGCCAAAGTGTAATGTGTTTAAGTGTTTGTCATGATTTTTGAAATGTACGATTTTCTGGATCAACAGTGCAACGTAAGTTGCATGAAACTAAGGAAAACTTTCACGGAAACATTTCAACTTCTGAAATAAGCTTACGAGGATGATGCTCTGGCTTATACGCAATGTTACGAATGATCTTCAGGATTTAAAAGTTGTCGTCAGTGAATTGAAGATGATCCTCGACCAGGAAGGCCTTCGACTTCAACTGATGACTCTCATGTTCAAAGGTCAAAGATCTGGTGCATGCAAAGCTCCGATTGACTGCCAGAGACATTTCAAAAGAGGTTAGCAGCTCAATTGGACCATGCCATGAAATTTTGACTGACAGATTGTACATGAATCGAGTTGAAGCAAAATTTATTCCTCATTTGATGAACAACAGAAAAAAAGTCGGTAACTCAGTAAATGAAACAGTGAACCATGTGTACTATCAAGGTGTTTTACAACGACTACGTGAAAAAATCCTAAAAGAGTTCAGATTTGTGGCAGGACAACTCATGGTTTTTCTTGAACGATGACAATGCGCTCACACACTCAACAGTTGTTTTCACCAATTTGTTATTTTATATTGCAAATATATTACCTGTTAATAATTAAATTGTATTGCCCATGGTCATTAAAAATATTATGTACAGGTGTTTTGCTCATATATTTAAATATACAGCGGGTTATTCCTTGGACTATTCTAAGAATATTTTATCCTTTGATGATTTTTGAAAAGCCGCTTTGTTCCGAAGATACAAGGCGAGAAAAATTTTCGGCAAAACCAATTTTGATATTTTTGAAATTATTAATGTAGTCGAAATAAAAGTATGGCGTACTACACTCGGTTTACAGAGTATATTTTTTTTTAAGAAAAAAGAAGGCAAGTGCATTGAAAAGAAACCAGTTTGAACTTGGATTTCATTTGAACACTTTTTGTGATTGATCATTTTGTATGTGTCGAATTTGTTGACACTGATTGACGTTTGGCTGTTTGAAGTGTATTTTCTGTCTTTAACAATTAAACTTTTGTTAGTAACGTCCTCTTCTTCTTCTTTTTCCTAGTGGTTGGTCCTAATGTCCCATAGCACCACGGTCTAATTAGGCCTATTGTGCGTCCCACTACTAGTCCTATTCAGCAAGTAGTTTTGTCCTTTTGACAAAGTCCAAAAGCTTCCTTGCTGACACTTCTCTCAGTTCCTTGGATTCCAAATAAGGTCCCCCAGGAGCGCCATTCTACTACGTGCAAATCCCGGGCACTCGCCCAGGATATGCAGAGAAGTTTCATCCGCTGATTTACATCATCGGCAGACCGACGTCCTCTATCATGAATCACTATATGAACATGCATTTCTTTTACAGACTTACTGATAGCAGTTGATTAAAAGCTAAGGTTGTACATTGAACGATTTCCTGACCGTAACGTTCCTGATAGAAAAACCTTCTAAAGTAATCATCAAGGTCTGCATGGAACAGGCACATTAAAACGAAGTGGAGGATCAGGAAGATCAATAACAGTAAAAACAGCTTGAAGTGGAAGAGAATGTGCTGCACATGATACAGGTAGATCCAGGTACTTCTACTTTGTATGTAAGTAATGGGACTGTTTGAAATATTCTTAGGGGTTATTTGTTGTACTCATACCACATACAATGTGTTCGAGCACTTCTTGCTGATTTTCCTCCACATATAGCATTCTGTCAATGGCTTTTACACACATTGATTCAGATCCCTCAACTACTGACGCTGATTCTTGTTACCGAAGAAGCGAATTTCTCAGGAAATGCAATAAGAAATTTTCACAATAACCATGTGTGGGCTGAAGAAAATCCACGTGACGTACCTGAAGATCGTTTGTAACATCATATTTCGTTGAACGTTTGGGTGACTGGCTAATTGGACCGGTATTTGTACCAGGAAGACTTACCGACGATATGTATAACAATTTTTTGGAATAAACGCTGCCTAAGTTTCTGGAGGATGTACCATTGGCAACAAGAAATGCAATCTGGTTTATGCACGATGGTGCATCAGCGCATTTTAGTGTAGTGCTCGTGAGTTTTTAGTAACATACGGAAATTGCTGGATTGGTCGAGGTGGAGCTCACTTATGGCCTACTCAATCCCCGGACTTAAACCCTCTGGATTATTTCCTACACTACTCCAGTGAAAAATGTGGAAGATTTAAGAAATCGGATAATTGCTGGGTGTAACTCAATAACAAACCACTCTGGTGTTTTTGAAAGAGTTCGGCAGTCAGTGAGGAGAAGATTGGAATCTTGCATCTTACAATTAGCTGGAGGTAGTAATTTTCAACTGTTGTAGGTTAAGAAGCTTTACATATAAATTTCGGTAATGAAATGTTGTTATTGTCGAAAATTTTTGTCGCTATCTTCAGAATAAAGCAGCATTTCCAAACTTATCAGGGGACAAAATATTCTTAGAATAGTCTAGGGAATAACGTTTCGAATGTTTTCCGTATGTTTAATAAACACCCTGTATAATATAAAACCTTCATTAAATTATAAGTATTTTTACCGTATCTAAGTAAAACTTTTGCACAGAAGGTACCTGCCCTACTGTTGAGGTCTTCTATCTCTGTCAATCCTAGTGCGGACTCTCACGGACAAGATGAGTTTGACTTGTTTTATACTTTTAGAACCACTAAACTTCCATCAAACATTTGTTTAAAGTATTATTCTTATGAAACCAGTCTTAATCTCTTTCATTACACCATCCGGAAACCTCTACTCCCCGTGTATTATTTACCGCCATATGATAAATTCACTCTTGAGTTGACTGCGCTACATTCCTCCTTCGTATACTAATATCCTCACGTGTCATTTATTCCACATATATTTACCACACACACATTTCTCATCCTGTCTCTCCCGGTTTTTATGCCACTACTTTTATGTTTTCTCAACGCGCGCATACACACACACACACGCATGATTTACTATTATACTATAATATTGCAGGGGTGTAAAACGCTTTCATACACCGACTTTTTACCGTCTCCCTCGAGCAAAGATATTTACCATCTTTAATAAACTTGTCCGACTTTTGTTTAGTACAAGAATATTGCAATATCTCATATGGTGTTGTACTGCTGGTGTTACATTATAATAAATGTCATTTTAGTTTTGTCTCAAGTTATTTATTTGTGGTTTTAGATTTTTCTCTGTTTATTTGGGTACTTACGAAATCGTCTATGTTTCGAACACGTTCATCAATCCGCTCAAAAGCAACATTCATAGCAGGAATGTATTCACGGCAGACCTCTACAACGTTCATAGCAGTTCTGCAACCTATAAAAATAATTCGAAAAAAATCGCGGATGTTTCCAAAATTCCACACGAGGCTCCACAGACGACGCGGTCGACCTACCATCACTCCAGAGACCTCCATAACGATGCAAACAGACAAGTGGACGAGCGCTGTACGCGTTACACGATATCCAGAAGCAATACAAAAAATCGCCTATCCAAATTTCGACTGTCGAGCCGCTAGGACGAGATAAAGCACGCGAAACGTCCCCGTTCCATAGAATGATGACAACGACCTGGGTCAAAGCTTCCCCTAATATTGCCGACGAGAGACGAGAAAAACGAAAATTTCATCACATTTTCGAAATTTTCACGGAATGAGTTGACTTTAAAATTCACCTCCAACAAGGCCTCTGGGTCAATATTAACTTTGTTAAGTTTCAGACTCCAATCTTCAAGCAAATAGCCAGAACGGGCAAAAGTGCCAACGTCGCCCACTGGAATGGGGTGCCACTAAACGGGACTATTGAAATCCACCCCGCCGGCGAGTGAACACGCACCCTTGTCATTTGTGTTTATTTAACCAGGGCATAGTACCTGGCCAGAGCGTAAACAAGAATTCGGATTGAAACCTTGAACGCACTATGGCGGAGAATCCATCATGCGGGTCTACGACCTTAATGATGCTTAGAGGGAAGATAAACGGGTCTCCTCAACTCTACAATAGTATTTTAGCGCCTGCGATTAAAAAAATAAAATAGGTTATTTAATATATACTTAAGTACAAGAGGTCATTATTTATTTTACGAACAGCTTTGTTAAAGTAGAACCGAAGCGAGTATAATTAAAGACAGATGTGTGCAATAAAAAACTTTTTACACGTATTTTACACCTTTTTATCTTCGATTGTGCATAGGCATGATGACAGTAACCGAGAATCACTAAAATTATGTATTTATCTAATGAAATATGATTCATGGATTATAAAAAACGTATTCATTTTTATATTATGAGAGAGATTGATAATATTTTTGATAAAATAAAACTACAAAATACAGCAAACCGCCATGATAGGTTGAAAACCAATCAGAGCGAATTACGTCACATCTAAGTAAATGTAATTTTGTGTCATTTGTACTTCGACAATATCCGCAGTATTTATCTTCGTTTAGATATTTTGTATTTCCTAACTATCAGTTGCTTAGTTTTTTGTTACCAAAACCATAATCAGGAAACGTTAGGTACTTGAAAAGTTTCTAAAAGAAGGAAAGAAAATAAAGCTCAAGAACTGCGAGTTAACAAAATATCAAAAAGATTAAGTTTGTGATCAAAAGTTTATGCATGCATAAATTGGTGCTGAAATGCAAAGAATAATCCTGCGACACATTTTTCAGAAAAACTCGTATTGTCTGATGAAGATGACATGAAAGTTGAAGAAGAGACGAGATCAACATGAAAACTGTTTTTGGCATGAGTTAAGTTATGGCAGAGTGATGGCCTCACGAGCGTTTTAATTTAGTCGGTGCCACTCTGATCACGTTAATAAATGGGAGAACAAATCTCAGACGCATCAGCCATGAAACGCGATAGAAAGTTAGCGGATGAAGTGAACAAAAAACTGTAAGTAACAATTTAGGGAAAAAATTTAAAAACAATGTGGTATAATGCTTTGCAAAAACTATCCCACAATAGCAGAATCGCCTGATGGAATCTGAGAAGACGGTATTATTGAAATTAAATGGACCATGAATATGAAGACTTTTAAAAATTATGTGGAAAAAAGAAAACCGACCCAGAAGTTTTATGTGCAGATGGCAGCTACAAAGTGTATTTAACAGGGCTTCAAAAGGGCTATTTCGATGTAGCTGATTGCGTCTACAGTACAAATAAAAAAGTAGAAATAAATGTAACAAAAGCCGGGACGCGTAGAAATTTATTTATTAATTCTCGGAACGGATGGGCCAAAAAGTAAAATATTTCAGTCAACACTAATTATCGAAAGTTGAGGGCTCTCAAGTGGGTTTAGCATCGTCCTTCGGAGAAATTTAGCAATATTTTTTTGAACACGTTCACTTAGAGTCGGGGCCACGTGACAGTCATCTGTCGCGTCCGGGAGACGCCAACTTATGCTGGGACAGAACAAAGAAACCCATATTTTTAATAACGCGCGAAACCACGAGAAGAGCGTAGAGGTTCCAAATTAGAATTAAATCAAATTGTTAAATTGATAAAATTGTAAAGGAAAGTGATCGGCAAATAGCTGGTTTTTAGTCGGATTTTCCAAGCTATTAAGAATATATTAAATGAGATTGTCTAATCCGTCCCGTATTGCTACACGGAGTCACTAGAGGGAGGCTAGGGTTACTTGTAAGTTCAGTTAGTCACAGAATTATTTATATAAATGTAAGTCCAGTCAATTAGGTAATTATTAACATGGTATATTTATGACAAAGCGTCCCGACATTCAGGGTCCCCGCCAATAAGATACGACCAGAAACTTCTGGATCCAAGAAATGGGCGTGTCGAAGAGAGGTGTCGAATTCAGGAGATATCTCCGAAGAAAGCAGTTCTTCCCTGGGTTTCACATTGAGCAGTCTACTTAGTTTTAGAGTCTCGGGTTAATTTAATAATGGAAAGTCATTCCAAATTTTGCTATGGATCGCGCATTCCCTGAATCTCGGTACGCTGTCGCGTAAATTAATTAATAATGTTCTTCGAGCCCGTTGTGTCGTTATTTTGTTTGTTCTGTTTTTTTATTGTTATTAAAACCCTTCCTGGAACTTTTGGTGTTTCCCTTTGTTTCTCTCAACTTCAGTGTCACCCTGTATAGCCCTGGATTAAATTCTAGCAATAGAGTGCCTGAAGTTAATTCTCTGAACATACAACATTTCGTAGTTCCCACGTATTAATTAAAGTATAGTGATAATTATAAACTGCCTTTCGAGAATTGTATAGTAAACTCTTTTGAAATCCAGACTCGTTATGATACTGGTCATAATGATATACAGGGTGATTCACAACTTATCCAAAAAAAATTGGGAATAGATGCGGCATGAGAAATGGAGTCAATATTGTAAAAAAAATTTTTGTAAAATCCTTATAGTTTCTGAGAAAAAAAATTATTGAAGTTATAGCACATTAAACCACTACATAGCTGGACAACTGTAGTCTCTAGCGTCATTCTCAATACGCGTGGAGAACCATGTGACTCCTTATACTGAAATCCGTCGTTGCGGTAGTTTTTATCTGTTATCTGTGGTATTTACATCAGTTCTTTAGTAGTTAGTGTCAAAAATGGCTTGCGTGTATAGCAACTCAGAGTTGATGGATATCGTTTTAATTTATGGTGAAGCAAGACAACATTTGTATTATGGTGAAGTATTTGTGTTATGGTGAAGTAAGACATCATTTGTGTTAGTTCGTAGAAAGTGAGTAAGACGGACCCAAATGTGTTTACACGTGAGTGGATAAAATTTTGAACAATTGCTGTTGCAGCATCGGGTATGTCAAATGATTTTATTATTTAAAAACACAAATTAATTTTATTAATAATTAATAAAGGCAAAAGCATTTGAATTTGCCGATATAAAATAGGCGCGATAAAATTCTATTTACATATTTCTTTCCTTGCAAAAGTTTTTGTCCGTTTTTATCACGCCGCCATACCGGTCGCATTGTGCGTGGTCAGGTTTTACAGTGGACCAGTTTCCAGTGCCGTGCAGAAGTGTATTTTTAAATCAATTTCGAACTGTCCTTTTTGATTTTTTGCTTACAAAATCCAGAATTTTTTTTTTGGATAAGTTCTGAATCATTCTGTATAGATAAATAAAGAAATAATCCCGCAGGTTACATAATTAATGTTACATTTGATGACAACTATGTATCAGATTTTCTTAATGTTTTAGTCTCTTCATGGAAAGATAATGTGTATCCATTACCAAAGTACAATTTGAGTACAAATGATTCATCAAATGGTTCAGAAAAGAAGAGAAAAATTTTAGGCAAAATATGTTACTTGCTTATTTTACATAAAAGGAAAGACAAATAAATCTTAATAGTAGGAATATTTCTTGAAGCTTTACTGATACTTGGCTATCAAGCGAGACCGCTTAGAATCGGTGAACAGGATAAGAGAAAATATGGATTATTGCTAAAAAAACATTTTTAACTTAAAAAAATGAATAAAAAGTGAAAAATTACTTATTACATTGATTTTCAACAAATCCGACAAATTTAAGCATTCCGGGCACAAGGAAAAAAAATCGCAGCGTTTTGAAATTATCAGCGTTTCTTTGGGACACTTTGAGGTTGAAAAGTTACAGTCAATATCCTTAGTTTATTCATTATTTGCAAAGTTATGGCAAGTTAATCAAATAACCCTAATTATGCAATTTTTACCTTTTTTCTAACCAACATTTTCACTTTGAATTTTTTTTTTATCAAAAACCCATAATTACGACTTGTAGAGAATACTTTGCAGTTTCCAAACCCCTGCTTGGATTTTCTGTACGACCTTTATTTCCCAAGAAATTGATTGTTGAAGTTAAAAATGATTTAACAATGTTTAAAAGTTTTAACTCTGAAATTATACTGCAATGTTTTATATTTCTGACACTGCCGAATTAAATCTTTTTTTTTAATGTCACCTTCAATACTGCTTTCTTTGCTTCTGCATCTACAAACTGAAAAGTGCAGCCCCACATCTAGTGTTATAATAGCCAAAACGTAGAATGAAAAAACTCCAGAATGAACAACATTTTACCGTACATATGGAATCTCATTCTGTAGAGAAATGAAAAGCACCGACAAAGGTGTGCTTGTTTGTCCAACAGGACTGAATTCACGAAAAAACCTATACTCGAGTTGCCTTTTATGCCATTTAGGTGGAGCTCTTTTAGAACTTACTTGAAAGGATTTTGTAATTTTGTTTAACGCAATTTCTGCTGAAACGGGGACTGGCAGTTTGATAACTATTATGTAGGTTGGAAAAATCGACCGTATCCTTAAAAATCCCTTACTGAGTATTTCAAAACGATAGCTTTTAAAGAGAGTCAAACTAATGGTGGCAAATTTCCTGTAGATACTTTATCATTTAAATCAAAACGTTTTTCCATCCATTTTTATTAAATATATTAGATTAAAATTACTTAATATATAAATTGATTGATTTCTTAAATAAATATTTTAAATTAAAAATGGAAAAAATAACTCGATATTTTTTTATCAGCTTTGTTAACATAAGAATATTTTTTAATAATTTTGTTTGGTAGCGTTAATATGTTAAAAACTATCATTATAAAATAATGTAGTTAATGTAGAACGAACAATTAACAATCAAATTTTCAATACGATAAATTTGTTAATACAAGAATATTTTAACATTTGGTTCAACGTGAACTAATAATACTACAGCTTAGATACTAAGGAGCTTCTTTTATAGCAAATTTAATTTCCTATGAAAATGTCATGTTACGATTTTGCTGTAAATCTAGCGGTTTGTGAAAAAAATGCAAAAATCGATAAAAATTAACTTTTTACCAGTGAAATCATTCAAATCGCATAGATCTAACTATGGGCACTTTCAAAGTACAAAAATTCCTTATAATTATCGCCTATGGACAATAAAATAACGTGAAATGCAGCTAAGACATAGATAATTAAAAAAAAAAAAATAGGTTTACGTGTTAAATGACTAGGAAATTTTTAAAATAAAATAGCGACTTCTTAAAATTAAAATTAAAAGTTGAAATTTGGTGAGAATTTTTTTACCAATGTTTTGAACAATATTTCAACAATGGAGCGAAAAAAAACACTCTAATGCACATACCTACAATACTTAAAAATATAATCAGATAACCGTTTTATCATTTGTGTTTCCATCAATTCGTACTCAATTTTTAATAAAGCATGTAATATTTATTTGTTATTTTATATAACTGAAGACTATACAGTTGGTATCAGCAAATAAGCCCATTACACCATTTTGACCTGGGGTAGGTACACAGAGTAATATTTTCAGCACGGTGGTACGATGGTTATACATAAATCCATAATAAACTAAATTTAATAGTAAAGAAACGTAGATGCAAATGTCACATTCTATTGACGAATCTGTGTATTTGCCTTTACAGCTGCTGCTACACTATGTCGTTATTTAAAAAAAGCGTACTCTAAATACTTGTTTACCCGCAAACTTAAAATTTAACTCGTAATATTTTCTTATACCGGATCTTATTTCAAGCACTGTTCTCCAAAAAACATTGTAAATAGACGTATTTTCACGTCTTATTTATTTGTTGTTTTCCCGCTGTGCAGTATCATATTTTATAACAGGAAACTGTATTAAAGGGAATAAAAAATAACGTTATTTGCAACACGTCAGTATCAGGCTATTATCAAATTTCAACCGGAGATATTTTCTCTTTGGTTGATACACAGGAATCGGCAATTCTTTTCCTTTCCTTCTTCTTATCTACATTTACACTCCGCCTTTGTATGGACGACTTAATATCAGGCCCCACATTTTATTTGTCTACAAAAAAGGCGCAATTTTTTTTTGTCGGATCGGTAACACAGAAAGACTAAATTATTGGTTTAGGGGTTTTAAATTAAACGAAATCTCAATATGTATTAAACTCCTCATAAAATACTACATTAGTGCAGTGTAATTACATTTATGTTTTTTTTAAATTTTGTAAAATTATTGAAGTTGTAGTACTTTCAAGCATTACATCCCTAGACAACTGTAGTCTCTAGCGTCATTCGCAATACGCGTGGAGAGCCACGTGGCCTCAGCGACTCCGAATACTGAAATCCCATTTTATAATCGTCATTGCGTCAGTGTTTACAATAGTTTTTTGGTAGTAAGTGTTAAAAATGGCTTGCGTGTATAGCCACTCGGAGTTGATGGATATCGTTTTAATTTATTGTGAAGCAAAACAACATTTGTATTATGGTAAAACAGGCATTTGTGTTACTCGCCTTAAAACAAAAAGGTTGTCTTGATTTTTTTGCCTAATACTAATCTATTCTTAGAAAAATGACCAGCAACTACAAAAAACAATAATAGAAATAATCAGTTTCGATACAAAATCAAAGCAAATGTTGAAAATGGCCACCTTCTGATAAAACGCCCGATTCCAATCGTTTCATCATTGATTATCTCACTTGTTCCTGGAGAAATTGTATAACGTGACATTATTCGATTTCGTAACTCGTTTCTATCTAGTACACAGGTGTCATATACACAAGAGACTTGAGGTGACTCCATACATAAAAGTCGCAAGGATTCATTTCGGGACTGCGAGCTGGCCATGCTTGGGGACTTGTGAGCGTCCAATCCAGTGATTAGGAAAGGTATTGTCTAGGTACTGACGAGCATCACGAGTGAAATGAACCGGAGCACCGTCGTGCATTTTTTTTCTTTAAATACCATAAGAAATCGTGTCCTGAAGATAAGGACCGTACTTAAGAAGCACCCTGTATATTCCAGTGCGTTGTTTTGGTGGGTACATACAGGGTGATTCTCAACTTAATTGGAGTCAATATCGTAAAAAAGAAATTGTAAAATTCTCTTAGTTTCCGAGAAAAAATTATTGAAGTTATAGTATTTTCAAGCATTACATCGCTGGACAACTGTAATGTCTAGTGTCATTCGCAATACGCTACGTGGCCTCAGCGATTCCTAATACTGAAATCCAATTTTACGATCGTCGTTGCTATAGTGTTTACAATAGTTTTTTAGTAGTTAGGGTCAACAATGGTTTGCGTGAAAGCAACTCGGAGTTGATGGATATCGTTTTAATTTATGGTGAAGCAAGACAACATTTGTCCTATGGTCAAACATTTGTGTTAGTTCGTACAAACTGAATAAGACGGGCTCAAATGTGTTTACATGTCGGTGGACAAAATTTTGAACAGTTGTTTTAACATTGATATGTCAAATTATTCTATTAATTAAAACCACAAATTAATTTTATTAATTAATAATAACAATAGCGGCAAAATTAGTTGAATTTGCTGATATAAAATAGGTGCTATAGAACTCTATTTATTCCTTTCCTTGAGAAATTCTTCTAGTTTCTGTACATTTTTAAAATCATTTTCGAACTGCCCTTTTTGATTTTTTCTTTACCACATTGTATTTTTAAGACATCCAAAAAAAATTTCTTTTTTTTTTGGATGTTCTGAATCACCCTGTAGGCATCACAACCTAAAAAATCATCGTACTGGGAAATTAAATGTATGTTACAAGATTATTATTAAAAACAATGCATAAAGTTCCCAAGGAAAACCACCAGATATGCATTTATCCTTTCTCTATCACAAAAAATTATTGAAATAGATCCATTGTACAGTCACTTTTTCTTAAGGATGTCCATATCTAGACAACTAAGCTTATAACGGAACTATTTCTGTGCACAGTCATGCCTCATAGAGAAATATACTCCAAGAAGCAATTTTTTACCACTTGACTTGCAACTTAAGGCACGCCTCCAAATTAAATAATTGATCATTTCTTTGTTTTGTCCTGCAGAAGAATTCTGTACTTGTTTTGTCGCTTTCTTAAAGGCACCAAATGACGCTGTCTTCTAATTATGTAAATGGACCTCTTTGATGTTCTGTTGCATAATTATAACAAGAACAGAAAGCAAAGGCCTGTTTTAAGAATATCTGTGTACGTAGGAAAGCTTTCTATTTTGGAACAACAAGAAGGATTTATTCAAATATAAATTAACACAAAAATAATTCCAGTTTGTCACATAAACTTCTTTTTATTGGATGCCTTTTAAGGCAAATGCAGGAGGTTGAAGGGGAAACCGGTCAGGAAAAGTATATTTTCTACGAGTAATAATAATTTGTTTAAATTGACGAAAATTTACTCAAATTTTTAATTGTTATCTCCTTGCATTTCAATAGAGGAAATTTCAAAAGAATATGCTTGCTTACAATATTTATTAAATACATTTTTTACATTAAAACATAGCCAGATCCATTGCAGAGTCATCAAATGTTTTATAGACCGCAAGTATTTTAAACGACTTACAGAAAAACAATAAAAGTAAAGTAGCTGCTGCTTCTAGACGGGATATAATTAAAAGTAAACATTCGCCGGAATTTAAAACTGAAAATTTTATAGCGACGTCTAGTTTTAATTTTGTGCCAGTCTACAAGCTTTAACTTTTTCTCTTTTGTCAGTAATCGATTATCGTGGTTGATGCCACTTCTTCGCAACCAATAGGCTCTCTGTTCTTACAACATAATGGCTCTTGAGTTTCTAGTCCAGTGAAGGTCCACATGCCATTTTCCTCGCAGTGCTTTGAATGTAAGTATGCCTAAAAAATATTCATTACTTTTAATCACATTATCAAAGCATTGTTTAAAAATTAATTTTAAACAATACTATATTGCGGGTTGACCTGATAAGTATTTAAAGTTACATCCCTTTAAATACCCAATTAAAAAATGTGAGATCCTGAATTTCACAGGTGATTTAGACCGCGGGCTTTGGTCACTGTTCGCTTTGCAGCTAATTGGAAAACGATGTACTTTTAATTATTGAGGAAAACAGGTGCTCATATTTTACAAAAAACATATTCAGTGCGCCCCAAAAGTAACGCAAAAAATCCGTTATTTATTTTGTGTTGTTTTCACAAAAATGCTAAAAACACGTCAATTAGTAAATAAGAATTGTCGTTTTGTCACGTTGGTGCGCTATATTTCATAAACCTGTGACGTCATCGAAATTTTTTTTAAATAGCACTACCTAATTTTTTAAGCATAAATCGATAGCCCTTTGAAGGGAAATGTGTCGATATAGGGTTTGGTCTACTTTACTTTGACAGGTACGAAAAAAAAAGCCAACGATTGGAATGGACATAGTTTCAATTAATAACAAAAGTAGGTATCACAAACTTATGCGCGAACAGTGCTATAGCAAAAAATGTGTTTTGGTTGATTGTAGGTACATGTTCACAGCGGCTTGAATGAGGATCAAAATGTTACCAGCCGGTAATCTGGTCACAATTATTTTAAACTAACTTTTTTAAAACAAATTTTAAAAACAACTTGTTTTGCGCCGCGTTTTGCGTTTTATTAGGTATTTTGGGGTATTCTAAACAAAATAGTTCCTATGCACTATGCTCCTAAAATCAACGGTTTCCGAGATATAAACAATTTAAAGTACGAAAAAATGCAAAAACGGTCATTTTCAAGACTCAAAAACAATAACAAAAAATCAAGTTTTTGATGTTACTAAAATTTAAAAGTAATCTTTAAACATACCTTGACAAAATACGGAGGAGTTATTTGGTGTAATTACATTGCAATGCGTATTATTTTACCTATTAACAATATACATTTTGACTTGCGCGCCGCGCCGCTCAGGCACTCCACTGTGTGCCGACCCCGTCAGCGCCTCATTTTTTCATATATCTCGACATATATTTTAAAGTAAATAAAAAATAAAGAGTAAAATGTCTTAAACTTATAAATATATTTATTTAAGCATAAAATTTTCACATTCGTCTGCATTACAACCACATAAAGTAACACATCAAGTAACATTATTTTTTCTACAACTACATGCTTTAGTTTTACATGTTTTCAAACATTTACATCAATCGATCAGGTATTATTTAACATAAATATGGGTAATACTGCACCATTTTCATCTCCTTCATCTTCATCTTCATCTTCATCTAGTGGTTGGTCCTTTAAAAGTCCCATAGCACTGCGGCCTAATTAGGCCTATTGTGCGTCCCACTACTAGTCCTATTCAGCAAGTAGATTTGTCCTTTTTACAAAGTCCAAAAGCTTCCTTGCTGACACTTCTCTCAGCTCCTTGGGTTCCAAATAGGGTCTCCCAAGGAGCGCCATTCTGCTACGTGCAAATCCCGGGCACTCGCCCAGGATATGCAGAGAAGTTTCATCCGCCGATTCACATCCTCGGCAGACCGGACTGTCTACAAACTTTAGTTTATGTAGATGTTTCCTAAAGTGACAGTGTCCCGTTATGAGTCCTGTCACTCTCCTGAGCCGGATTCTATTCAAGCTCAGTAACTCATTCGCTCTTCCATTCGAAAGATACTCCATAAGCTCCTTGGAATGGCTATGTCCTGGCCTTGAAGTCCAGTATTTCCTATGTTCTGTCTCTGTCCATTTGCCCAGAGCCCGCCTGACCACACTGGGAGATGTGCCACAGAAGGGCTCCGGGCCAATGAACACTGTCTCGGATCCCTTCCTCGCAAGTTCATCCGCTTTCTCATTTCCACAAATGCCTTTGTGCCCTGGCACCCAACACAGTCTGACTGTATTGTTGGTGGCCAGTTCAGTCAGCATCTGTAAACAGTCCCACACCAGTTTTGAACTTACCTTGTGTACGGCTAAAGCTTTAATTGCAGCTTGACTATCAGAGAATATATATATGAGTTTACGTCTATAACCTCTACGTACATTCTCTGCCAGACACGCCATTATCGCGAAGATTTCTGCTTGGAATACAGAATACCATTTTCATCTAGTTTGTAACCGAAATTTTCGATATTCAACGTCTGGTATTTAGAGTAGGTATATTGAATTTTTCCAAATATACGTTTACAATTATGCTCTTAATACGTGTAGTTTAAAGACATCAGAAGTACTTGGAATATTTCCTAAGTTTATACCCATTCCACACGTTCGAGAAAAAATATTTAACCTAGCGGCGCGGGAATTTCATTGCGATATTCGCAAATTCAAAATTAGATATTATTTAAGTAAAGTAGATATATTATTATTGTTATTATTATTATTATTATTATTATTACTGTTTAGAAATTTATAATATCAATAAACAAAAAATAATTCTGATAAATAAAAATTCAGCATTGCTAAAATATATCAAAAAGTGAGGTGATGAATATATACACGGAGTCGGCGCAGAGTGAAGTGCCCGAGCGGCGCGGCGCGCAAGTCAAAACGTATATAGTTAATAGGTAAAATAATACGCATTACAATGTAATTACACCAAATAACTCCTCGGTATTTTGTCAAGAGATGTTCAAAGATTACTTTTAAACTTTAGTAACATCAAAAACTTGATTTTTTGTTATTGTATTTTAGTCTTGAAAATGGCCGTTTTTGCATTTCTTCGTACATTAAATTGTTTATAACTCAGAAACCGTTAATTTTAGGAGCATAGTCCATAGGAACTATTTTTTTTAGAATACCCCAAAATTCAAAAACAAGTTATTTTTTCAATTTTTTTAAAAAAAATTAGTTTAAAAAAATTGTGACCAGGTTACTGGCCGGTAACATTTTGATCCTCATTCAGGGACATCTCACGGAGGTGATTATGCAAAAAAATCGAATCCACTAATTTTTTCATACGAAGCCGCCGATTTCGCCTTGTCTAATAGGCAAAATGTTATGTTTAGCTGTCACTGAAAATCCACACACTGCTGTTCGTCCTATCGCCGAAAACGCCAACATATAAATACATAAAAACGTACCTACAATCAACCAAAACACAAAACATCCACAAATTTCCATTTTTTGCTGTGGCACTGTTCTTGCAACAGTTTATGATACCTACTTTTGTTGTTGTTATTTTAAACCATGTCCATTCCAGTCATTGGCTTTTTTTTCGCTCCTGTCAAAGTAAAGTAGGCCAAAACCCTATATCGACGTATTTCCCTTCAAAAGGACTATCCATTTATGCTTAAAAAATTAGGTAGTGCTATTAAAAAAAAATGTCGATGACGTCATAGGTTTATGAAACATAGCTCAAAAAAGGTTTAAGCAACGTGACAAAATGACAATTCCTATTTACTAATTGACGTGTTTTAGCGTTTTTGTGAAAACGCAACACGTAATAAAATATGAATTTTTTGCGCTACTTCTGGGACACACTGTATATACGGTGTGGACCATTAAGAACCAAGAAAACATTTTTTTTTTTGGACATTCGACTCGACTAAAATTTTTCTATGTATAGTGGCTTTCCAGATTATACCTTAAAGGCCATAATCGAATTGGCAAGCCATGGCCTTCCGCAATTTTTTGTAGAAGAGATTTTTTGGAAAATTATTTTGAAATTTATTAAAAATCTTGTTATTAGTCTTAATCTGCATCACTTAATACCCATACTATGATACTAGATATTGTGGCTCAATTTTCTTCCATTTCTCACGCAAAATTTGCTATTGATGCCGACTTAAAATGTTAAGTTTCTGTTTCAGTTTAAATATACAGGGTGTTTCAGTTCGAGTGAATCAAATTTTAACCACAGATAGAACTCGATAAGTAATTAAGAATTGCCTTATAAACCAAGGTTCTATGTCTCACCGTTTTCGCTCTACAGGGCCGTATTGGTCGGTTTTTTACATCATATTATTTATGATATCTCTGGTATGGTTGTAACAATTTGATTCAAATCTGGTATGATGTTAATACTTACGAATGTCTATAATTTACTGCAAAATTTACAAATTTTTTGTAGGTCAGTGGCGTAGAAACGGGTAGGGTAGCGGGATTTTTTTGCCCCAACTTCTACGCCAATGACCTAATACTTATTTGGGGTAAATTTTTAGATTCCTTGGACAATTTGGCATAATACTTGTTTGAAATCGGTAAAGTGTCTCGTTCTGCCGAAAATCTCAATAATGTGGGAGGCCGTTCTTCTGATAAAGCATTTAGTTTCGTAATGATAGCAAATACATTTCAAAGTAATATTACTTTAATATTATGTATTAAATTAAAATGGAACGTTTCATGTAAAAATGTTAACAGCAAACAATGAAATATTCTTTTTCTTATTGCTGTATCTTAGATGCTAATAATAGGTAATAGTTTGTAGGTACGGTTTTTACAATTTTAAGTAATAATACAAAACGGTAAATAACAACATAACAAATAACACTAACATAAAACAATATTAAATAACATGTTCAAAATGACCCCCATTGGCTCTTATACATGCTCTGCATCGCCGAACCAACGACTGATAGACATCAAACATAATCCCTTCTGTATTATTTATTGCATCTGCAGCATCGTGGATTCTTTCTCTGAGATCATTTTCATCTTGCGCGACAGTGCGGTAAACAAGCTGTTTTATATGACCCCATACAAAAAAATCAATTGGATTAAGGTCTGGGGATCGCGGTGGCCAATGTATTGGTCCTCTATTTCCTATCCACCTATGTCCATAGTTTTCCGTTAACCATGCACTAACATCTCTTGCATTGTGCGGAGGTGCACCATCCTGTTGGAAATAAACGTATTGTCTTTCATTTAATGGCACCTCGTCTAGAATTTCATGTGTGGAATTCTGTAGCAATTCTAAATATCTTTGCCCATTCAGTATACCATTTATTTCAAAAAGAAATAATTTGTTTCGAAAAATTACTCCCCACATATTAATCTTAAATCTGCGCTGAAAGGCCCTTCTTCTTGTTAAATGGGGATTTTGTAATGACCATTGATGTAAGTTTCTAAAATTATTCAGTCCATTTTTAGGAAAAAGGCTTTCATCGCTCCAAATAATATTTTGTAAAAAGAGTGGATCTTCCGTCAAATTTTGGAGGATCCAGTTGCAAAATTGTAATCGTTGAAGGTTGTCACCTTCTTGTAAATGTTGCACTTGCTGGTAATGATATGGATGTAGCAGCTCTTGATGAAGGACCCTCCATACAGATACGTGGGGTATCTGTAATTCGCGTCCGATTTGTCTCACACTCAATTCAGGAGTATCAACTACCCGTTCGATAATATTTTCCTCGTACTGTTGAATATTACGATATCCTCTACCTTCTTGATTTTTTCTTACTTGCACAGAACCTGTTTGTCGCAGTCTTCTAAAGGTTCTTATAAATACGCCAAAAGAGGGATGACGCCGACGATTTGGAAACATTCTCCGATATTCTCTTTCTGCTTCTCGAGCACGACCATGACAATATCCGTACACAAAAATCATATCAGCGTATTCTTCACTTGAATATTCATCCATATTTTGACAAATGGTAAGTACTGTTGCAAATCTTTATAATTAAATAACAATTCCTGATGACAGATAATGTCATTATTGTTATGTTTTGCATAGCAATCTTTGTGAATACATACTCCCAAAGCGCAGACTTACAATATGAGCCTCACATCAATTGTCAATGAGGGGTGTAATTTTTTTAAACAAATTATATCTAATTTGACATAAATGAAACGTTAAATTAGCAAAAATACTTATAATAGTTTCAGAATAGCATAAATGAAATGTAAAGGAGGTATCATTGAATGTGTACCGCACTGTAGTGCAACATAAAACAGAGCTCAGAAAGGAAACTCACCACACTATAAATGCTATAAAAATAATACACGAAGTGTAGAGACGTATTGTTTAATATTGTTTTCAACCGTAATTTAATAACTGCTAAACTGAACTAAACTTGATTCCTTATCAGAAGAACGGCCTCCCACATTATTGAGATTTTCGGCAGAACGAGACACTTTACCGATTTCAAACAAGTATTATGCCAAATTGTCCAAGGAATCTAAAAATTTACCCCAAATAAGTATTAGGTCATTGGCGTAGAAGTTGGGGCAAAAAAATCCCGCTACCCTACCCGTTTCTACGCCACTGACCTACAAAAAATTTGTAAATTTTGCAGTAAATTATAGACATTCGTAAGTATTAACATCATACCAGATTTGAATCAAATTGTTACAACCATACCAGAGATAACATAAATAATATGATGTAAAAAAACGACCAATACGGCCCTGTAGAGCGAAAACAGTGAGACATAGAACCTTGGTTTATAAGGCAATTCTTAATTACTTATCGAATTCTATCTGTGGTTAAAATTTGATTCACTCGAACTGAAACGCCCTGTATGAAGGAAGATGAAGTAGTGTTAGCCAATTACTGACACTATGACTGGAAACAACAGTGTCTACTTATAACCATGAAATTGTGAAAATATTCAAAGATTCAAACTATTTATCAGTTACAATCAACATGGCTTGTAATTAGTTAGCTATTTTTTTTCATCTTCAGGCATAGCTAAAGTGTCTTAGATTTTTAAACTAACACGGAAACTTCATAAGACTAAAATTGTAAGTTTAAATAAAAAAATTATTCTTCATTATAAATTGTTGAAATGTGAAATACATATAGGGATTTTAGGAAATGCTGAATGAGGCTATTTCCCAAATTTTTAACAAAAAATGCACCAAGAAAATCGCTTTATAATTTTCTAAAAACCCCCTCTAACAAAATTGCCGCTGACTCCGGATTTCGAATTAGATCATCTAAATTGGTTCAATAAGTACTTTTAGAAGGCCACCAATATCATTAAAAAACGGAATGTGTAAATACTGTGATATAGGTATAGTTCAGAATACGACCATTGTAGCACCTTTCGGATCACAGACAAAACCGAGAGTGTTAGTGAATACGCGCATTTTTTTGTGCAAACCAACACTAATAAGCTAGAAGGAATATGACGTAGGGCGGCGATTTGGGATAGGAACTTTTCCCTTGCCATATCCAGTGCGCATTTGTGTCGCAAAAGAAGCTTGTGACATTTTTTCCTTAAATTATCCAATACTCCTACCATAAACGCCGTTTGCATTTCTGATATGTGAAATTTCCATGAAAAAAAATACATTAATACAATTTTTTTACCCGTATTGTCTCTCAAAACTAAAAATTGTAAGAAATGAAAACTGAAAATTAAAATTTGCACACAACAAAGCGAAATTCTATGACATGACAAATAAGTATTTTTGTCCATAATATATTTGAGCTATTTTTTTAGAATCGATATATCCCGAATAGTCACGTGACAAATTACCTGCAGTAGTCACTTAAGAGCTTATATGGGCGAAGGAAGTTTTATATGCGCACCATTTTTTCATGTGACAAAGCTATAGTTTTAAAGGGAAATAATGTTGGTATATAACCAGCCAATCAACCAGTTTATGTTAAAACAGAGACGAATATATTACTTACGCCTATCTATTTGAAACAGTAAATGTTACACTACAATATTTGTCTGTAATTAATTTAAACAAATATTTTACTAGAAGATGCGTTACTATTAGGTACTGATGTTAAACTTGTATTTTACTTACTGTTAAGCTCGTGGCATTGTGAAGCTGGGAGCAAATGATATTATCCTTCTCTTTGTGGTGCGATGTGGCGAAGGTAACGCAAACTTTACTGCAAACATCACTTCCAGAAACATGGCCGTCGCAAGACACATTGTGGAAAGTTTTCGACATGAGTGGTACATCGGTCTCAATCGGGTGTCTTAGGGAGAATAGAGCGCAAACACATTCGATGTCTGAAACAAGCCATTGATCTTTACTTTCGTTCTCACCAACTGATAACATTTTTTTATCCTTAAGGTATTTAAGTGAGCACCAAATCGAAGTTGTGAAAGCTAAATAAGGTGTTTCATGCCCAATAAATACAGCCGAGAACTATTTATGTATTGTCTATGAACTGCACAAATGGAATAGAATATGCAAAAGTACGTTATTATTGATGGTAGTTTGGAACTTATTTAGGTCTCGCTAATAATATGAAATGATAAAGAGGAAATGCTAAATGCATTGGTCCATTATTATTTTTTAATAGTAATATAATAAACTTATAAATTCCCAAAGCACTGCAACTCAAACCAAGCAAATACCGCTGTTAGAACTCAGTTTTAGTATATTCGATGATCTCGTACATACAATCTCGATGAGTACGGATTGAAAAAAGCCCTACTTCAAAATGCTGTAGCAATTAATACACGATGTTCCATGAATTTTAATTAAAATTTAATATTATTGTATCTTTCCAAGATGGTAATGAGAGAATTACCATTTTTTTGTGACTACTCGCACCACTCGGATATTATTAAATATACATAAATCAGTGACCAAAATATGCGTTGTTGTGTTGTACAGTTCTCGAATTTGAAGGGAAAAAAATTTAAAACTAGTAATACATTTCTGCAATTAGCTTTCTAATATTATTATTTTAGCAATAAGAATAGTCAGAGTTAATATTTTCGTAATTTTAATTTAGTATTAATACTTCTTACTGTAACTTTATACTCACTTGTCACATCAGAAATGTTTTCCGCTTACTTTTCATGTTGTACAATTAAATTTTAGTTTCTGTGTCAGGTTTAATAATTAGATGTTAGGTGTGATAAGCTATATCTGTATTAGCAATAATTATTAAGTAATGCCTTCTTTTTAAGAGGAATAAGGGAGGAATAGCTTTTATTACTTTAAATGCCGTGTTAACAGTTTTTCATATGATTTTTTACATCTAAATATGTAGAGGAAATTGTGAGGATAAAAGTCTTCCAATTAGGATTTGTTAAATTGCAACAGGAAGTCAATATTCCATTAATACTGAATTGAAGTACCTATAACTATATGGACTAAGTGTTCTAATTACTAAAATAATATTGAAAAGCTGATTAAAACAATCTAGTAACACAATTTCGTAGTAGAATATACAGAGTGATCTTTTATGAGGGGAATTTCTGATTTAAAAGTCTATTGGCCTTCAGAGCTTATCATTTGTTTTTGTTAAAGTGAAAATTAAATTGGGGTGGAAACAGTTTTAATGCAGCAGAAAGTGCAAAAACAAAATTCTTAACATTTTAACAAGTTTACTTACATTTTGTTGTATTTTCAGAATTAGTATGATTTTCATTGACTACTGAAGAGTTCAAAGGTGCTTGTGGTTGAACGGTTTCTGGGACTGATTCATCATCTATCTGTAATATAATTTTTTTCTCCTCGACATCCCCTGTTACTTTCTTGTGAACATGAATTTTAGGATTTTCTTCTGGTTCGGGTAGATGATTGTCCTCTTTGAACACATTGGTGTCTTCTAATGTATTGGATCTGGCAGGTTCATAAT
Organism: Anoplophora glabripennis; assembly: GCF_000390285.2. Classification (NCBI taxonomy): domain Eukaryota; kingdom Metazoa; phylum Arthropoda; class Insecta; order Coleoptera; family Cerambycidae; genus Anoplophora; species Anoplophora glabripennis. The sequence goes on from NW_019416514.1 coordinate 356,845, forward strand.
GGTGTCCATGGTGGTGTTGTGGACAAGCCCTAAAACATTAAGATACTAACTGAACAGAAATAAAATTTACATAGCATAAAAATGGAGCTACTGAACTAGTTGGTATTTAATGTCGAAATTAAAAGAAATAAAAACAAATTTTGATAGCATCAATTACGTTGGAAATTTCAGTAGATTCTTCTTTAGGGCAAGAATTAAAAAAAAATGTAATAACAGGAAATGTAGGAATCACGTAAACATATCTATTAACATTTAAAGTTGATGGTGTAATGTAACTCATCTGATGAATTCTGATGGATCGATGACTTCAAACGGGAAACTGGGTGTGATTACTAAAGAGGATTAAAATTTAGGAACTTCAATCCATCAAACGAAATGAAACTAGATTTTGATTTATTAAATGGCTCATTCAGAAATTTATTGATTTATATAGAAACAATACCAGTGAAAACCAGAATTCGAAAGGTAGAAACCGGAGCAGTTTTTCTGATGTTATCGATTCTCGTTCCGTATAATTGAAATGGGATTTCAAGAGAGGAAATTGGTTGTGCCTATGTAGTTTAATCACAGTTCGAGGATAGACATCAATAATTTTTATAACAAGAAATACGTGCATCATACATATGAGTATGTATTCATAAAACAAGTTAATTTCTCAAAACAGTTTGCAGAAATATATAAATGTTATTAATTATTAATTTTGATTTTAGATTAATGATCTGACAAAAGGCCTCATATCAGGATAATGTAAAAACAATAATTTAGTTACACATGGGTCAAGTGGGGATCAGTTTTTTACAGTAATAATTCATGTTCTGTAGATACTAATCTGATATTATTTTTAAGTCAAAGCTGGATTATCTGATTTAGTATCATATTTGATATCAAGTTAATTTTGATAATAAATTAAGGGTATTTTTTACTAGCAACTTCAGAAATTTTGAGGATTTAAGGATAATTGTTTCAATATTACAGTATTCTATATATTTTTCTTAAATAATTAAAATATGGGTATCTGATTTGCCATATTTATTACCATATTTAATTTCACCAACTAAAAAGTAGTGGTAGTGCAGTTCGAGCTTTAGATGCGATTGTTGGTAATATTAAACCAGAGAACATTAAGATTTCTATATTCCGTTGGGATAAAAAATTTCTTAACTTCAAGTGGGTTGGTATTTAGCAAATTTGTCATTTTATAACAATTAAATTGAAAATTCTATTTCTTATTTTAAAATTATTAGTAGTATTAAAGTATTCACAGTATGTATTTTCTTTGAAATTCACTGATGCGGCGACTTTTACAACAGAATAAATACTCATACCTGGGCAAATAAAAATCCTCACTGTAATAGGGAAATTCCAAGTCAAGGACGCACATCGTTTAATATTTGTTGCGGTATACTGAGAAATATAATCATTGGCCCACTATTTTATGAAGGTGCTTTGACTGGGGAAAGATACCTTATTGAAAATCAAATAGAAAATTAAATTTAATTTGGCACCAAGACGTAGCGCCTCCGCATAGAACCAGAGCAGTACGAAATTATTTAAATAATAGGTTTGATTTGTGGATTGGTAATGGAGGATATATTCAATGGCCTATAAATAGCCCAGACCTTACACCCTTGGACAGTTTTCTGTGGGGTTTATAAGGAAACTAGTGTAAACTTAGATGAACTAAGACATAAAGTTGATCAATGTATACAAAATTTAAGTGAATTTAATTCCCATTTCATACTAAATGACGTTGAGTATCTGTGACCATTTGTGTTTTAGTTGGTTCTTATTAATTATGTTAAAGTTAAGAATGATTTTTATTATTATCATAAAATAAACGGATAAATTCAAATTTTTCGTTCTCACTAAACATTATTTCTTTGTTAAAATAGTTGTTATATGAAATAAATTAATGATGATAAATAAATTTCTGTCAGAGTCATTTGTTTGTTCCGCATGCCTCATCTTTAGCCACTGCGACTGCGATCAGTAAGACATAAATTTCCCTCCATATCGAAAAGTCCTTAATCAAACAGTAACATATTATACACTTTTGAAAAGAGAAAAATTTAACGAAGCTAATTATGTACTAATATATATGGTGTACCATTTAAAAAAATAATTTTTCTTTAATTTAGTGATTTCCATTATTCAATAGTTTTTTCTAATACTGTATTATAAAAATTCATAAAAAAAAGCTAAAAATTTTATATTAAAAACTTTTATGTAATTTCAATAATAAACTCACAATAAGTTGTCAGATTATAGTGACTAACCCTGTACAAAATTTCATATACCTGGACAGTTTATACCCTTTGTGTTATAAAAATTTTGTGAATTGCACATTTTTTTTAATTATGATGATTATACCAGTCAGTTATACCAAAAATACATATGATGTGCTGTTTTTGACAAAATATAGAAAATCTACAGCAAATATAACTTACAAAATTGTAGCAGAAGAAGTTAGCAGCAGCAACACTTTGAGTAAGCAACAATTCATCTTGCTAGTTGTTACCAAACGAACTAAGTAATGATGTTAGTGCCAAATTCACCTTTTATATTGTTCTGAAATCATAAAAATGTTAAGGGACTGAATCATAATTAAGGATATGGACGATAAAATTTATTATCCTTACTACTTGCAGAAAATAAGTAAAAATGAGTAATATATAGTGATAGTAGACACTTCCTCTAGATATAAATATGTTTCACAGATAATTTCTCGATTAATGCATTCTAATAAAAAAGTAATAGTTTTGTGACACATTCGTTAATTATTTCTAAATGTCTTCAGATATGGAAAAAATGTTGAAATATTGATTTTTATTGAAATTGGCATGTCTTTCTTTTTTTATTGTACGTGTTTAAATGATAATTAGTTTTGATTTATATAATTGTGAATTAAATTAAATTTGTGATATTCTTTACAATTAATTTAACACAACATTACTATTAATAAAATATTTTGGTTTCGGTAAATATATTGTAAAAGCTTTTGTGCATATATGATTTATTCGTTATGTCGTCCACAGAAAAATCTATGTATAGATATATAATTCAATTTAATATGAGTTATATGTTTTTATTGTACCTGTTTTAAAATAAATTGTACTCAAATAAATTTTTCAGCTTGAAGACTTTATATACTGAGCTTTCGTAAATGATTACAAGCCACGTGACCAGTAATTTTCGTTGAAACAGTAATTTTATTACTTTTACGTTGTAAATTTCGGTAAAATTAAAAAATTATTAAAACAATAAGATCAAGATTGCATTAAAACATTATTCTGGTTCACCGGCTGGTGATTTGTGTAATTTTGCACGAAATTTTATTCAACCAATCAACGAAAGCATTACCTCGAGCATAGATGTAACGGTTTGTCATTGCTCATTGTAAACAATTTATTAATATTGGTGACGTCAAAATTTAGGGATTTTAAGGTCGGTAGTGACGTGGCTTGTAAGCATTTATGAATGCTTAGTATCTTCCCAACGTGCAGCCTCTTGGCATTTCAAGTATAAATAGGTGCAAGTAATGCCCTTATTTCAAGACTTCAGTATAAAGTTTTTATTAAAAAAAGATGTATGTACAAATTGTTTTCGAGGGCATTAAAACAAAATTAACAGCATTATCTATGATTTTCAGTTCGAGTTTTTAGATTTTTATATAATTTTATAAATTCAAAATTAATCCAAGATTGTGTCTTAAAGCAGTAAAAAATGGAAGCCAAATATACTTGATGTGACATGAAGAAAACTGCTATTGTATTTCCAATGACAGTCCTATATGTATATGATCTCTATGTCATTAAATCAATGTTAACTATAATTTATATATTCAATGAAAAAGTAACATTTAATATGTACATTGATATTTTATTAAAAAATGTATATTATATTTGTTAGAAATATTTATAAGATTGTGTTAATGTTGTAGCTAATAATAAGAATGATAAATTAACATATACAGGGTGTTTCAGAAAGACCTCCCGTAAATACAGAGGGTGATAATACGACAAAAAATAAGAATATTTTTTGTCTTATGAACTATTATGTCTATCTCCTCTTGTTTTCAAGATACAGAGCGACAAAATATTTTTTTTAAATAGAATTCTTACGAAAATTTACAAACGATGCGAAATATTTTAATGAAATTTGGTATTCCGGGGTTTTTAAGGATGCCAAATATGCTGGTCTAATTATTTTTTGGATATTTTGGAGATTACATTCCTATTATATTTTAAGTTCTAATTTTTTAAGGTTAGGTTTTTTGCCATTTGGGCTCCAATTCTAATGTACAATCTTATTTTCTAAAAACAATGTACTCTTGTTAGAACTTTCTAATGTGGACAGTTTTCGAGAAAAAAGGCTTTTAATTAGTTTTACAATATTACGGTGTATAAAATAAGTCACTTTTCTCAAAGTAGACTTATGTCAAAACTTATTGATGGATGTCTCATGAACAAGGCATACATTCTTAGGAATATTTTAAACTCTAATTAACATTACATCAAAATTTTAGTGATTGTTAGTGACTGTAGTTATTAATGACTAATTACAGTCACTAAAACTTATGTACATTAAGATTGTTCTTTATGTGAAAAACTAAACTATAGAATCCATACGTATAGCAAGATCAACCTATTTCTCTATTGACAACTAATAGTATTAATACTTCCCTTACATTTATCCACCTGTAAATAATTAGAATGTTCATTCTTATGTTTTGTAGAATACAACAATAGTCTAATTTTGTTTTTATGTACTGAATAGAGTGTATTTTAAAAAGTATTCCATTGAAAAGAGGATACCGTTTCCTCCGTGGGTAAAATAGTATTAGATTTTACATTTAGGGTAAATTGGGCATAGAAGACTAAAGTTGATATAAACCTTAAAAATTAATTAATACAGCTGGAAATTTATCAAAAAGATGATTTTTAATTAAATTAGAATGTCCGAAACGGTTAAATGCACTGGCAAATTGTGATCAATTCTTTTAGGTAATGAAGAATTTTAGCTACAGCCAACAAATTTTTTTATACTTATTGAAAATTTACATTATACATGGCGTCGTAACATTTATGTTTTATAAAAGGACCCTGAAAAAAAAGTTTGTTTTTTGTATTTAAGTGAATATTGTACCTTATCCCATTTGGTACTGTCCATATCAAATCAGAAAAACATTGCTTAATGGGTTTCTGAGATATGTCTTAAAGTAGTTTTAATTTTTTCAGCTTCAACAACCTATAACTCGAAAATAAAACGTTTCTTGGCAAAATTTAATTTGAAGTACCCCCCGGAATTTTCAACGTAGGATCTATTTAAGATCTTTAACCGTATATTCTAAACTTAACTGCTAATTTAAGGAACAGGCAAATAAATTAATAAACATATATTTTATTATTAGATTTTTACTATTAATATTTTTTCCAAGTCTTAAATGTTTGCGACAAACAACTACTATGTGGGCTACCTGCCCCAACTAGCACAAAATATGTCAGGACAATACCTAGTAAACAGCTGCTGTAAAATAATTATACAGAATAAAAACTAAAAATAATATGTTTAAATATAATTATATAGAGACACATACCTGATATAGTGAAACTTTTAAATAATGCAATCATTCAAAGGAACATCCTGTATTCTCGTTGTCCTATTATCACCCCTGACAAAGATTAATTACGTAAAAAAAGTTCCTACAAAAATATTTTGTTTCCACATTTTATATTACTTGGGAATGTTTCATCAGGCAACTTCTCTCCTCGTAGATATACAATAAAAAATATTAAAAGACAAATATAACTTTGAAACACAGTAAAATACGATCAAATTTAATCAGTTTAATTTGAAGATTAGTTTCGTAAATCAAATAATATAAACGTAAGTGGTATTCAGAGTCGTTTTTTAACTTCACTCGTGACCTTTTAATAACAATGAATGTTTGTTTTTGTAATAATTAAATAATTTTCTTCATTTCCAAGGCCTATATATCATTTTTAATACATACTTTAATACTTCAGTTTTCAAATTTGAAATAAATCAAAGTGAAGACAATTTAATTTATTTATTAAATTAACTGCTTATATTACTTAGCTATTGATATTGCATAGGTATATTAGAAGACCCTTCAAATTCTTGACAGGNGTTTATAATAGTTTTTTAGTAGTTAGTGTCAAAAATGGCTTGCGTGTATAGCAACTCGGAGTTGATGGATATTGTTTTAGTTTATGGTGAAGCAAGAAAACATTTGTATTATGGTGAAGTATTTGTGTTATGGTGAAACAAGACAGAATTTGTGTTAGTTCGTAGAAACTGAGTAAGACGGACCCAAATGTGTTTATACGTCGGTGGACAAAATTTTGAACAGTTATTGTAACATCAGGTATGTTAAATTATTTTATTATTTAAAACCACAAATGAATTTGATTTATTAATAATAACAATAGTGGCAAAATCAGTTGAATTTGCTGATATAAAATAGGTGCTATAAAATTCTATTTATTCTTTTCCTTGCGAAATTCTTTCAAGTTTTTGCCCGTTTTTATCACTGCCGCCTTGACGGTCACATTGTGCCAGGTCAGGTTTTACAGTGGACCAGTTTCCAGGGCTGTGCAGAAGTGTATTTTTAAATCATTTTCGAACTGCACTTTTTGATTTTTTCTTTACAAAATTGTATTTGTACGGGTCCCCTGTATATCCAGTTTTTTTTTGGATAAGTTCTGAATCACCCTGTATATATTTTTATATTGATTGTCTCACTAAAAAAGTGGTATGTTCCTTAAGATTAAATTAATGTATCCTTATGTGTTGTGACCCGCTGAATCCGAATCCGGGGCCAGAATTGCTCCACCACCACCTTTTTTTTTAAACCGCGAAAATCCGACCTTAAATACAGAAAATATGGAAAATTGGCAGGCACACAGAAAAAGAAAAGTGATGTGTTCCAAAAACTAGATCTATGTATCTTTATAACTTTGAATCCGAATCCGGGGCAAGATGGCTTCATCACCTTCCTTTTTTTTAAATCGCGAAAGGTCGTCCTTAAATACAGAAAAGGACCATGGTTATATGTACATATTTTGATAAGCAGAATTTGAATCCAAATTCAGAATTGCTCCATCATCGCCCTGTTTTTTAAATAAAGAAAAACCATACTTATAATATACGAAAAATCCCACTCTTACCTTCATTGATACAGACGCTCCATTTCCTTGATATCATGAGGAACCGTTCACCCTGTTCTTCGCTGTAGTCTTCGATTTGCTGTGGAAAGTAGTCAATATGAGTGTCTAGTAAATGCACTTGCAAGTTCATCAGGCGACTGTTCGAAATTTTTCAACAATTCCTCGACTAAATGCTGATAATCCTCTCTTCTGATTCCCCAAGAAATTTTGAACGACGTTCTTGAAACTTAGCCATGCTGCTCTTTCAATGTCATTCATTTCTGTGGTAAATTTTTCATCTGTGAATACGAATTTGAGGTCCATAGAAAATAACTTCTTCCAGTTTAAAACTACTTATTTCCGGAAACATCCAAAACATCTGTGACCAAAGCTTCAACGAACTATTCGCGGGACCAAGTTTAAAATGGAGAGATGAAGCAGAATACTTGATTTATTAATTAAGGATTCGCGGATGATGTCTTTCAATCCTGGATGGAAATCTGTTCGTTCTGGCCATACTTTCATAATGATTCTTTCTGTCTCTAATATCCCATAGATATAAGAAACATAGATGAAAGATGAAGTTCGCCTTCCTTGTTTTGAAAAATATAATTTTCAATAATCAAATCGGTCGATAGCCGCACGGTTTAATGCGTCAGTACTTCAATCGATGTGTGCTATCTGCCCGGGTTTCGAATCCCGCGGCCGGTAGACCGTAGATTAGCTATGCTTGTACGGAGGATTGGCACCCTCTGTGCAGGTATGGTAGGGTGGAAGAATGTTGGCTTGGGTCAATGTGAGAGATTGACACCGGTTGGCATTTGACCACCCCCCTAATTAATGAGGTTTTCCAGGTTTCCCTCATTCCTGCACTGAATGGTGGTTAGGGCCTACCAACATAAGTCGTTCCTGGGCGCAAATGCGGCATGCGTAATAATAATAAGCCGCCTCCTCTCCCGCACAAGTCTCCGACTTCTGGACTAACTCTCGTAGTTAGAATGAGGAGTAGAGATATTATTATTATTATTAATATAACCAAAGTGCAAAATTAGCCACGATAGATAAGATCTTACTATTTCTGCATTTTGTTTTGCATTTCAAATGGCGTACTTGCAAATGGAATTAATAAATATTAATAGAACAAAATTATAAATGAAAAGAAAGATTAAATTTTAAAACGACATTGTGGCATTGTTTTGTTCTATTAATGAATTGATAATAAATAATTCCACTTGCCTCTTCATATAGCAATACTAAAGCAAAATGCAGAGACAGTAAGATCTTATCTATCCTGGCTAATTTTGCGCATTACAAGATCTTACAATACAATTCAATAAAGTTTTAAGTTCTTTAATTATTTAAGTTTAAATAATTTAAATATCTATCTAATACAGATGATATCTCAGTGAGATATGACGTAAAGTCATTGTTCATGAAAGTTCCAAGCCTTGGTAGAACGTTATCGAAGATTATTTGCAGAAGGTAAAGATGATAATTTACTGATTTAGTATACTTAGCAAAGATATGTATTGGATGAACCTTCCCCTTTATGGAAAATCTGAACAGCTGTGGGCTCACCCTTGACTGCAACTTTGACAAATATAGCCTCCAAGAAAAAAAGTCAGCAACACTAACCATATTAATGGTACCAAATATAAGTCCATCATCAAAATGTTAAAAAAAAACGTTATGCTTATGCCAACCCTTACCTAACCAAGCCCACATGAAATAGATTGTCAGCATCCTAGTATATCGATCGCATACTATCTGCAAGTCAGAGCACTTGAACTATATCGTTTAAAATCAGCTGTCAAAGAAAGCAGAAGGAGGAATATCTGGTAATGATCTTCCTTATATACAAGGATATACAAATGAAACAGACAGCACCTCTAGGAGAATAGGGTACGCCTTTCCGAAGACAAGCTGTGTCCTGTGTCCATGAGCAAAGCATATATCAAACAGAGAGAACAACAACGGAAAGAAATAGACTTTTTTAGTGAGACACATATTTAGGCAACCCGCAACAAACTGTCATAGTTGTACAAACCGAATCTGACCCTTGTGTACTATTTAAGTAGATACTATAAAAATGAACAACTTCAAATCAATTTATTTTTACAAGTATTTAGAAGTATTTAAGAAAAACAACACGTGTTTCTTAAAATGGATACACTAATATGCTTAAAACTTACAAGAAACGATATAAAAGGATATTCCTAAATTTAAATAAAGTAAAAATTTAACATTAGCCGTATTATTCCTAATGCGCATGCTCGGAAAGAATAGCCTCATACGCAGGTGAGATCTTGTTGATATAGTCGTCGTTGTCATCATTAGCGTATTTTCTTTTCTTGTGTTTAATCTTAGCATTTTCTAGTTCTGCTAAGTATTTCTATTGTTTGTCTTGGTGTTGTGCTGTGTCAGTGTGTTTATCGAGTGTTTTTTCATCAAGTGGTTTATTATAGACGTACTTTTAACCATAACCAAACTTTTCTTGAATTATGCCCTCATGCGACGCTACTTCGCTTAAATGAAATTATCTCTAATACGCCTGCTCAGCAACATTGATATAATTTTAATTTATTAATTACTATAAAAGTCAATATTGTTCTATAAATTTAAATATATAAATTCTATAATTCTTTTAGTTTGCCACTTGGGGCTTGAAATTTCTTATATATTTCTAATATTGCCAGAATATCGCGATATTTAAGCTCATGACAAAGAAGACATTTTTTTGACACTTATGTTCAAGGTACATAAGGTCGAAAATCGATCAAGGAAAAATACTGAGAACTGGGGTTGCCTATTATTTGGCGTGGTTAGAACTACGTGGAATTTGAAAATAGACGTCACAAGCCGGTGACTAGTAACACAGTGAATATACATACCGACCAGAGGCCTTAATCTCAGAATTTCTTCTGAAAAGTCTAAATAACCTCTGAAATTGTTTAGCCAACTCCCACGAAAGTCTAAGAACGAAACTGAAAGTGCTTTTTACGAAAACAGATATTAGAACTTTAAGATCTATTTTGGGTTATAGATAATGAGTTATAGTCCAGTCGGCAAAGGCCGAAAAGTTACTGTTGGTGGCATTTCCTTGATAACTCGGAAATAACTACACAGGAATACTTTAAATGATGAGTACAATAACAGGCTAATTTGCTGACAAAGTATTTTATTAGGAAAAAAAGTTATTAACAATTTAATCGAGAAAAAAATTTTCTTTAAATAACTCAGCGAGATGACTTTGTACGAAAAAATGCTTAGGACATGATTTTGTTCGTAATAAAAATAGCTACAAAATGGCGGTAGTCTGATTACGAAATTTGCAATAACAAAGTCGTGAGATTGAAAAAACGGTATAAAACGTCAATTTTTTAAAGTTGCTGTAAAAATGTCAATATGTCGTACGTGTGGGGTAAACCTTTAACTTTTCATTTTCCAGCGCGAGCTCCGCTCTTCGGCGCTTGTATAGATACTATTAGAAATATACAACAGTAAATTTAAACAATTGTTTACTTAAAGTTAAAGGTTTACCCCACACGTACGTTTTTGTTTTATGTTGAATTGTTGAATAATTTATGAGTATGGCTAACGGGCACAAAATGTTAAGTAGCTTAGGATCTAAACAATGAAAATATATTTTTTTAAATTGTAGGTAATTGTGCTGGCTAATCTACCGTGAAGGAATATTTTATAAATATACATATATATACGTCCAAAAATTAAAAAAACGATGACGTATAAAANATTTTATAAATATATATACATATATATTTTTCCAAAAATTAAAAAAAACGGTCACGTATAAAACTGTGACGTATAAAACCTTACAAAAACTGCAAAAATGAAGATAATTTAGCAAATTGCTTTTGGTTTCTGCATATTTACACTATGTGTGTACCAAATTTCAAGTGTCAGCAAAGCTTCGAACAAATTTGGCTAAGTTCCGAGTTTCAGATGCCGATGAATGTATAACATCTTTTAGAACAAAAAGTTTTGCTCTCCTGATTTTCGGCTTTAGCGTCATTCTTGTATATATATTGAACTATAGTTTTCGAAAGTTTTATCACTTTTTGTTTATAATTGACATTTTTACAACAACTCTCACGGCTTTGTTATTACAAATTTCGTAATCGGACCACCGCCATTTTGTAGCTATTTTTATTACGAACAAAATTTAGCATTTTTTCGTACAAAGTCATCCCGCTGAGTTATTTATAGAAAAGTACTAAAAAAAAATTTTTTCACTATTAAATTGGTAATAACCTTTTTTCCTAATAAAATACTTTGTCAGCAAATTAGCCTGTTATTGTACTCATGATTTAAAGTAGGCCTGTGTAGTTATTTCCGGGTTATCAAGGTTTGACACAGGCCGAACCTCTACCAACTGGACTAATATTAAAACTCATTTTATTGAGTTGAGATATTAATCCTTTTTGTTTTCAAAATGTGGTACTAACAGTTTTGAATGTAACACCCTGTATTTGCCTACTTAATATACCTACATATAAAGTAATATTTATCTAAGTCTAATAAATGTAACTAAGTGTATCACTGCGGGAATACAGGCTGCCTTACTTGTAGAATACTGAATTGTCATTCATCATACCAATATTTACCTTTCAAGACACATTTGATGATATTTTTAACGTAATATTCTTGGGAATGTAACCAGCAAATACTTGAGAAAATCGAAACTGTAACCTCTAGAATGCCTATATCGGTGGAAAGAGAATCTGATTTTCTGTAATATGGTGCAAAAAAGTACAGTGTTCCATTTAAATTTAAAAATATTTGTCGGTTTTAACTTTCCCAAATGTAACGTAAAACATTGTTCACTTGGTATAATTTTCTTCAAGTGATTTTTATAGTGGAAGGTCGTGTACCTTATGTTTATACTTAATATAGCCACACATTTTGTATGTTCTGAAAAGCAAGAACAAAGCAGAACGAAGAAAGATATAAGTAATTTTCGAAACGCTTGCATCTGTCAAATTTTTTATAAAATGCCGATTATCTCGAAAACGGTTAAATTTTGGTACACGGAAGCTCTAATATATTTTACTAATGGGTCATCACCGTAAGACAGCCTATATAAGAGTTTTTCGTTCAATATGCATACTTAAGAGAAGAAAATAGAAAAGAATTATTAAATAATAGTATCTACGTCTTACAATTACATTACATTACATTTTACAATTACATGTTTTGAGAAATATTTTAACCAATTACTTATACAGAGTTTCAAAAATGATATTATGAAATCATATTCTTTAATTTTGACTTTAAGAAAAATTCTAAAAACGTTGTAGGGTTCTTTTAGAACAAAAAAATCATTTACATAATAAGGGAAATAAAATATATTCTATATAATTTTTTAATTTTCGTTTATGTCTACTTATACATTTTCCTTTTTTAATTTTTCAAAAATGAAGCTACCTAATTAGTTTATGGAAAACATATGAAGGTCGTAGGTCTTAAATGAATCACCTACTATATAATCAGTTTTTCAACTTTCAATTTTATAATTTTTACACTGTCAAGGGCGCAATTGTAAATTGAAATGAATTGTGTGAATAGTGTCGAAATGATTTAAAAAGTCAAATCTACAACTTTTCCATAAATATTTCGAAAACGATCTTATTCTGATATTTCAGAAAGCATCGTTTCTATTTCAGCTTAAGTAAATTTAATTTCAGAAAGCGTTAGTTATATTTGAAATTAGTTTTTAGAAAGCGTCAATTGTATATCAGATTAGTGAAAGAACGTAAATTGTTTTCCAGGAAACATCATTTGTATTTCAACTTTTACTGCATGTATTGTACCAAATTATATGAATCTTTGTATTAGCACTTATACAAGTCTTTGCAGACAATTTTCTCGTATTATTCAGTTTTATGAAACGACTAATTAAAAATTATAGTCCAATTCCAAATTTGTAACAATATTACGAAAATATTTTTACTACAAAAACATTTTAAAGTAAAAAAAGATCCTACAACTTTTATCGGAAACATTTTTTTTTTAAATTAAAAATAAAAAAGTTACCAGGGTGATCATTTTCTGTCTAAACAAAAGATCAAATTTTATTTACCGTCCTGTATATAACATCAGCTTTAGAAATTCGAACAGATATTTTTTAAAACAAAGTAAGCAAACATGAATAGGATATATTTTAATTTAAATCCCCAATCTCATTTTANTGTCAGGGGCACAGTTGTAAATAGAAGTGAATTGTGTGAATAGTGTCGATATGAATTAAAAAGTCTAATCTACAACTTCTCCGGAAATATTTCGAAAACGATGACTTATATTTCAGAAAGCATCGTTTCTATTTCAACTTAGTAAATTTAATTTAGCGTTAGTTATATTTGAAATTAGTATTTACAAAGCGTCAATTGTATTTCAGCTTAGTCAAAGAACGTAAATTGTTTTGCAGGAAACATCATTTGTATTTCAAAAGACATCAAATGTTTTCAAGAATTATTAATTTTTTAACTTTTACTGCATGTAGAGTAACAAATTATATGAAACTTTGTATTAGCACTTATACAAGTCTTTGCAGACTATTTTCTCGTATTATTCAATTTTATGAAATGACTAATTTGTCACAATATTTGCTCGATTAATTACAATATTTTTAAATAAGATAATTAATTGAAAGCCAGCGTATATCTTTAAACTCACCCATGCCTAACATTTTATTTATTTTTTTGGAATGCCTTTAAAACTTTCTAAAATACAAATGACTTATTCTGAAATGCTATAGACGCTTTCTGAAAATCATTTAGAAAGAAGTAATATGATATATTTGTTGATTGAAATCATACGAAAATATTTTTTCTATAAAAACATTTTAAATTAAAAAAAGATCCTACAACTTTTATATGAAACATTTTTTTTTAATTAAAAATAAAAAAGTTACCAGGGTGATCATTTTCTGTCTAGGCAAAAGATCAAATTTTATTTACCGTCCTGTATATAACATCAGCTTTAGAAATTCGAACAGATATTTTTTAAAACAAAGTAAGCAAACATGAATAGGATATATTTTAATTTAAATCCCCAATCTCATTTTAGATTAAGACCATGAACAAATCATACCAGTTTTATATTTCGCAGCAGTGCGGTACGGATAGAATACATGCAAAATAAATATTTATCATCCACGGTGGCTGAACGAACTGCTGGTTTCGCATTATAACTGGAAATGTGGATTTTCAGTACATCACGTCTCCCCAGACTTGGAATATAAATAATTTCGATTCCTCGGTGTATAATCTGTTTATAGACATGGAAAGTCTAGAAAATTCTTCACCCAGCCTTTATCCTTTGCGTACGTGATTTACTAAGGCAAACAGTCTATACAATGGCGGGGTTGCGATATTGATAAAGCTACTACGTACATACACATCGATACAGCTAATCCCAATTATTGAAATAATCCAGGCGCATATGGCGGAACTGTCATCAAACAAGTAACGATTTGTTTTTTGAGGTTACGAAAGAGTGCAGGACTAAATTTTTTCATTTACTGAAATTCTGAAGAAAACCGGGGATATAAAATAATATTTGTAATTTTACATTATTATGAAGATATCAAGCTAATCCAAATAAATCCAATTTTTCTTGCTTTTTCTAATCTTATTAAAGCATATAAGTACTAGCAATTCTACACAACTGCACATCCACTAGGTACAAGATAATGCCATACCGCATCTTCCACCGCACAATATACTACTTCTTGTTTATTATACTTTTGAATTACTTTTCGTTTCACTATAATAGAAAAATATTTATAATAAATTCATGGTAACGACTAGTGTTCAAGGAAAGTAGGTCCTTTGTAGGTAGTAACCGAAAAATATCAGCGGAATTTTATCGCGGTTTATCCGCCTACACTGAACATAAAGACATAAATTGAATATAAATAGCGTAATTTAAAAAGTAAGCCTTTTCCGCAAATAGCAAATTACTTCTCCCCTTCTTGCTTGGAAAGGGGGTATGAAATTTGATAAGGGTTTATTAGAATGTTATAGCTTCATATCTATTATCCTGATATACGTCACGATGGAGTATATATCCAAATCTCAACAAAACGTCAAGGAAATATGAGTTACAATTGACGTAATGAATGAATGAGAGACCTTGATATTTGCCCATGAGATTGGTAAGACAATATAAATATCAATATCATTCACTGAAAACTGAAAATATCTCCAGTGTGTTGTTTTTAGTCTACATTTGAATATCAAGACTAGAAATTCAGTAATCCTGTTTGCCTATCTCTTATTGAAAGCTGTAGAAAACGGGATTTTTTTTCAGTATATCTTAAGGTGAGAAATCACTCGTCGCTGGTATACAAATGTTTATATTTATGTATTTACACAGGGTGTCCCAGAATATGTGGGCAATCTCTCAGATTTGTACAGGGGTCGTTAAAATAACATAAAAGTTCCTATAAAAATTTTTCCTAGAGGGCCCCTAAAGGACGCCTCTCAAAATCAATTTTTTTAATAACTTTTAACATACTTTGCGTAATTTAATTATTTTTAGGCAAAAACAAAAAAAATGTAAATAAAAGTGGCATTTTTTTAAAAAGGCACAGAAAGAATGCAAATTTATTTATTTCTCTTTACGTATGTAATAAAAATCATATTAAAAAAATATATATTTTTTTTTTCTCGAAAACGGTTCATTTTATCGATATCAACTAAGCGTGACATTTTTTTAGATTAAGGTTCAAATTATCTAAAATTATTTTTTTTGTGCCTTTATCGAAAAGGGTGTAAAAAAATTACATTATTGTGCTACAGCTAGTCCGTCCCTAGCAAATCAAATAAACCAAATTGTTTTCAGGTGTTTAAGTAGTATTATCTGTTGGCCATCGTATCAAAAAATAATAAAATTACACAAACTATTTTAAAAGTTATTAAACAAACTGTGCAAAACCATACTTATCGTATCAACTTCGACGTCACCTGTTACGTGGGTGTTGTATAATAATGAAAACGTAATATTGACAGTTGGTAGAAGGAAGCGCAAAAACAAGCGCTTAGGTGGGGATTTCTGGAAGGAAGCCTAAATAGTTGAAGGGAGAACAGTAAGACAATCAGCGGACAGTGTGGTAAAATAGTGAAAAATCAAAGTGTTTAACCCGTACTATAATTAGCAGGTAATTATTCTCTAAGTACTTTGCTGTTAATTGTTCTATGTAATCTTATGATTGTGATGATTATAGATGTTTCATGATAATAATTCTGTGTATGTTTAGCCTTCATTGTTTTATGCTCAGGAGCGTATATTTTTCTAAGGTAAAATTGTTACAATTATTATTAACGATTGCTCATTATTTATTACATGTTAAAATATGTATATATTGTCGTGACTGCCCAGATATTGCAATAACAACTCCTTTGTTTCACATTTAACTTGTTTTATCATGATTACGTTGTTCGAAAAACAAATAATAAAGCATTTCTTGTGCTCACTTTATGTCATACGCATATAAGAGCCTTGTTGAATTTACTAACATTTTCGCCCGTGAGGAATGAATCTGTAAAAAGAATAATTAAATACAAAAAAAGAATTGCTAAAACAGATCTTCCGAAATCTCAACTCATAGCTGGATTGCCTCCCGTATGGGACTCCAGTACCTTCCGGCCCTGCCGGCTAACTAACACCAAACCTCTTCAGTTTTACTTGGAAGTGTGTATGTCTAATTCGAGTGAGGTGACATTTAGTGACACATTAAATGAGTCGGGCGTTAATTATCATTAGCAAAGGATCCTAATTTATGCCTTTTGTTAGCGGTTGTTTTGTATTTATATTTGGGTAGTTAGAGCAACGATCGTGGGTTTCTCTGCCATGCTCTTTCCCCACAGGAGCTCTAGGTGAGCCTGGCACTCTCATTTTATGTTAAATGGTTGTTAATGTTTTTGTTGTTCTTTCTATTTGTCACATGTTTAATTTGAAGACTGTTGTACGTAAATAATAAAGTTAGGTGTATTTACTCTGCTTTTGTTTTATAAAATTAAACCATACTTCCCCTCTTTAAAGTTAGTAGCCAGCGCCTTCCGGTCAATTAAAAATAGATGTATACAACGTAGGTATTCCTTATGATGATCACATATTTTTGGCCACAACTACGTTTATTTTATTTTTTCGATCGAACCCGGGGTTGTTATACTACAAAATCGATTTTCATAGGCGTCCTTTAGTGGCCTGTATCTCCGTAGGGAAGCAACCTAGGGGAAATTTGTATAGGAACTTGTCATGTTATTTTAACGTCGCCTGTATAAATCCGAGAGATTGCCCACATATTCTGGGACACCCTGTACAAACACTGACTATAATTACGTAACTGACAACTCAGTAAGTAAAATAAACTCAAAATTATTTTTATCAAAGCATAAATTGTAAAGAGAATTTCCTTTTTGTTCAAATGAAGCGAAAGTTCGATATTCAAAAAAGTTGCATATTTTCATGCCATTTCGGATTACGAAAAAAAAATTGAGATAAGTTGCACCGTTCCTGAAATAAGCTGAAAAAAATGAAAATTTGAATTCTTATTTCTCTCATATCTTTTTTATTATTGAAAGTAGAGTAAAGGTAAACAGACTATTGACTT
Source organism: Anoplophora glabripennis (assembly GCF_000390285.2). Taxonomy (NCBI): domain Eukaryota; kingdom Metazoa; phylum Arthropoda; class Insecta; order Coleoptera; family Cerambycidae; genus Anoplophora; species Anoplophora glabripennis. The sequence goes on from NW_019416514.1 coordinate 374,650, forward strand.
GAGTACTTATTGACATCAGTAAATGATAGTATTTTTACTTTTAAACAGAAATATTGAAATTTTCGTTTGTTTTTCATGGCTACTACGATCGAATTAAGTAAATGGTAAAAGTTACCTTTTTGTCCCTTAATAAAATCCCTTCATCAAAGTCTTATACATCGTTGAACTTGAAATTTAATGTTTCATCTAATAGTGCAAAAATCCAATATGGCCTCTATAAGAATATATTGGTTATGAAAATATAGGGATCTAGAAAGCCTGGAAGATAGATAAAGTATACAGCCTTATGGCCTTATGCACATACCGATTTTCATTACTATACTTTCAATAATAAAAAAGATATGGTAGAAATAAAAAAAACTCAAGTTTTCAGTTTTTTCAGCTTATTTCAGGAACGCTGCAATTAGCAACGTATCATATTTATAAATCATATAATTTCTTTTAGAACAATAGAACGTTTTTCTAATGTTTGGCACTTCGATCACAGATTAAAAAATATGATGACTTTAAAATAACACGTCGTTATAAGTTATACAAAAGCAAACTGTTTTACTAAATTATTTTCTATTGTAGCTCCGTACAATGTAGGTTGATTTAACAAGAACTGGCAACGCTGATAATGCAGGAATACAACTTAATTTGCTAACTCCTGGAGATATCTTTTTAAGGAGGCATTTTGGAGCAAAGGTTTATGTGATCAATTATTTTGTTTTGTCGAGAAGAAATTTCGGTTAAACTTTTTACACCTAATTATAACTCACCCTGTATATAGCGTCGTGTGTGTTTAAATAAAGGCGGTGGGTGGAGAAACGAGTACGTGTGAAAATGCAAAATGAGTTGAGGTATAGTTGAAGAATGGGACCATCTTTACATGAAAGCATTAAGTCGTCAGAGGAATAAAAATTGCGAGAATGTCAGGAACCGGGAATCTCTCTGCATTCATGGAATTTTTCTGTCAAGTAAGATTATCTTTATTTTATGACTGATGAAATGGGAAATAATAATGTGTCTGGGTTACATCTCTTTGTCTGCCAAAGAGAAAAATAATAAATGAACGGGTTCGTATTGCAAGAGTAAAAACACGTTGAATTTCTTACGAGATATTGTAATAATTAGTCAAAATGGCAACGTTTTAGAACCGCTTGCAATTCGTGAAAGTCAATATTTTCGATCTCGTTAAGGGTAAATATTAAAGACAGTATTTAGCAGACGTAAAATTTACTATAAAACTTATAAGAAGTTACATAAAACATTTTAGTTATTATTGCACGCATTCCAATATAAATAGGACTATTCAAAAATATATATTTTAATGAGGATATCTATTGAAATAATTTTGTGAACACCAATAGTATGTTTCTGCACCCTTTTTTAGAAGATGAATTAGTCACCCTACTCAATACAAAAATAAAAAATAAGAGGTCATGTGGTGAAGATGATATTCCTGTATTTTTGATAAGAAGAGTATTAAATTTAGTCATAACTCCAGTAACATTTCTAATTAATTTTTCATTCAGTTCGGGCCTTTATCCTCAAAATTTTAAGTTAAATAAAGTAGTACCGTTATATAAAAAGAAAAATCCTTTATTATTAGAGAATTATAGACCTGTATCTATGCCTAACAGTCTATCAAAAATTCAGGAGACAGCCCAGTTGCAATACTATGTGATTTGAGCCGAGCCTTCGACTGCGTTAACCATAATAAAATGTTTAGCATTCTTGAAAACTATGGAGTTAGAGGAATTACTTTAAACTGGTTAAAATCATTTTTGTGTGACCGTCATCAATTTGTGTCTTTGCCTATAACAAAAAATAATCAGAAGTCGCATTTTAAATCAAGAACTTTAAATGTTGACATTGGAGTCCCACAAGGATCTATCCTGGGCCCAGTACTATTTGTCTTATATATTAATGAAATTAATTCTGCTGTAAAGGGATGTCATCTTACTGTCTACGCGGATGACGTAGCCATGGTAATTTCTGACAAGAATCATGACGTTTTGATGCGAAGATGTTCTGATGCTTTAAATAATATTGTGAGCTATCTTAATAGTTATAACCTCTTTTTTAATGCCGAGAAAACTAATTTATTACAAATTCATAATTATCAAAAAAAAGTAGAGAATATTACGGTTAAAATTAATGATAGTTTTTTGTCTCCTTCGCATGACGCAATACGATTTTTGGGTCTTTATATCGACGAAAATTTGCATTGGAGGCACCACTGCGATAAGTTAATTAGTAGCTTAAATAAATTAAAATTTCTTTTTATAAATTTACGGACGGTATTAACACAAAATCAACTTTTAAATATATATTTTGCAAAAGTTGATTCAATTTTAAGGTACGGTATATGTTTCTGGGCTGGTTCGACTTCTAATCATACTGTGTTTATTTCACAAAAAAGAGTTATTAGAGCTATTGCCGGAATATCTTCTATGGAATCATGTAGACCTTTTTTTAGGAAATATGGAATTTTGACGTTAACATCATTGTATATTTATGAATTATGTATTTATGTATTTAACAATGTGCGCTCATTTGTATTAAATGAAGATATTCATAGTTATAATACACGTCGTAAAAATGACTTTTACATTTCATCAGTAAAGTTTAATGTAACCAAAAAATCCCCAAATTACATCGGACTACAAATATTTAATCGTCTTCCAGATCATTTAAAATCGCTACAAAATATTATAAAGTTCAAAAAGAAATTAAAAATTTATCTGATAGATAAGTCTTTTTATTCACTGTCAGAGTACATGTAATTTTATGGGTCTATGTGCATCAATGTCTGAAATGTTCTGATCTGTTAATATTTTATTATGTAGAAACCTACTTTATAAATAAGTTTGATTGTTTTTATTTTTATGTATATACATATTACAGTATATTTTTAATACGTGTATGTTTGCTCTTTGAATACAGTTAAACCTGTAATCTCTTTTAATTGACTATTCCTATACCATGTATATTGTCAAAATGGAAAATAAACTATTATTATTATAATTATTATTGGCAGTTACATGCGTTGGAAAGGTGGATCCTGATGTACTGTCAAAATTTCATGACATTTGGATGAATAGAAGCGGTCTGTAATGACCCACTTATTTCTACCATCGAAATTTCGAAGAAAATCACAAAACGTTACTTGTAACAATTAAAACTACTGCACAAAGTTTACTGCAACATTAAAAATACACCTAATTCGAGTAAAACTTGGCGAGATTCATTTTATTTTAAAGTTAAACAAATGTAATATATCTGTCCCCTGTAAAGCAAATAATGGTACGCGATAAGAAAAATAACATTTATAAAAGCAAAACTCATGTTGTTCTGTCCCAAACGGTTATGTGTAGGAGTAGATAATTCACCCTTCTTTCCTTTGGGAATTGTTTCGGTTGGTAAGGCAATTTTGTGCATTTATAACGGTAGAGAAACAGACGTATAGAAGAAAAACGTAACAAATGGCTGATTTCGAAAAGATTGGATATATTTTCGGGTATAGATCTATTTAAATGACATTAAATACGTCATGAAACGAGAAACATATCGTAAATCCTATAACTAACATAATATTAATAAATAACAAAGGTTTTTCAATGAAAAATAAATTTATCGCAACTTACTTTCAACATACAACCCATTAAATTATTTTTTGGGCCAAGAAAATAATTTTAGATGCAGTCTTTAATTATTAATTTAACTAAGTACCAGTAAGAAATAATAGTTATTATTATTTTGCTTGGAAATCATAAAAGAGGTCTACAAAATGTCAATAGTAGAATATTTAGCATTTTTAGGGGACACAAGCATACCTTTACTTTAAGTAATTTAAGAGGGTGGCAAAAAATAATGTCAATATCTACAATACAACTGCTCACCTCCATTTATGTAACATGTGAATCGAGGGATGATTTCAGAGGTCTTCAATAAGTTTAACAATTTTGATTGTCATTAATTTTATGCACTCTTTTGAAGTTTCAACTAGTTATTGAAATTATTATTATTCCCGTTTAATGGTTGTGTTACCTAATAGTAATGATAGGATATTAGACTTATTTTTGTCCAACTATTCAGATATTATAGTGAGGAACTGTGATTGTCCTTTTGTAAAAGGAGATTTACATCATGTGTCACTTGATATTCAAATTGATTTATCTTACACTGAAATTACAGAACCTAAAGTTTAATATTTGTCTTTTAACTTCTTCAAAGCAGACTAATAAAATTAATTCCGAACTTAGTGTCGTCAATTGGGAAATATTGTTTGATAAGACTAGTATACTACTGATAGAGCTATTTCCATTTTTTATGAGGTGCTAAATAATATTATAGAGAAATATGTTCCTTTAGTTAACCATAAAAGTAGAAAATTTCCTATCTGGTTTTCTACTGATACAAGGAAACTGCTAAGGAAAAAAGTATATTCCATTATAGGTGGAAAAAAATATAATTAGTTGCTAATTATAATTTGTTTGCAAGTCATAGAAGTCAGTCTAAAAAACAAATACACATTGATTACAAAAAATTTATTGCTGATACGGAAAATAATATTATTAGTAACTCAAAAAGATTTTGGTCATATGTTTCGCATATCAGAAGTACAAATAGTATTCCTTGCAACTTGAATTATAACAATAAAGTTTTCAGTAATTATCCAGACGTTGCTAAAGTTTTGGCGAATTTTTTGCTTCTGTTTATGAGCCATCTAATAAGCCAGTAATTACTAATGACTGCATGTTTTAACAATGCTAATACTATTACCTCTAATGACATAACAGATAAGATTAATAATTTAAATATTAATAAGGGTGCTGGGTGTGGCAATATTTCTCCAATTTTTATCAAATCGTGTTGTAATCATATTAAGTTACCACTTTTTTAATATTTAATAAATCTATTACTGAATGTTGTTTCCCTGAAAAGTGGAAGATTGTTAAAGTTACACCTATTTTTAAATCTTGCAGTAAATATGAGGCAAATAATTACATTCTATTTTATGCACTTTTAGCAAAATCTTGGAATCAATTATTACGGATAAATTAATTTTTCAAATAAAATATTTATTAAACGAAAACCAGCATGGATTTTTTAGTCGTAGATCTACTGTGACTAACCTTGTTCCTTATGTACAATTCATCTCTGATAGTATGGATAAAAATGTTCAGGTGGATGCTGTATACACGGACTTTTCGAAAGCTTTCGATAAGGTTCACCATGATACTCTTTTTAATAAGCTTCGATGTGTTGGTGTGTTTGGCAACCTTCTGGCATGGATTAAATCGTATTTAACCAATCGTTCCCAGTACGTTGTGATTATGAATTGTAGCTTTGATATTAGCAAAGTCGGGTGTTCCTCAAGGTAGTCATATAGGTCATTTACTGTTTTCTATATATATAAATAATATATCTAACTGCTTTAACCACTGTCATTTCTCAATGTATGCCAATGTATGCTGATGACCTTAAGATGTTCAAACAAATTTCAAGTCATACTGATGTTGTTGAATTTCAGGAAGATATTCATAGATTGTATCATTTTTGTAAGTCTAATTACTTATTTATTAATGATAAGAAATGCCGTCACATCTCTTTCACTAGAAATAGACATCAGGGTCACTTTATTTTTGGTTCTAATATTGTTGAAAAAGCTTATAATAGTATTAAGGATCTCGGAGTCATCTTGGATGATAAGTTGGTGGCTCATATAGATTACATAGTCAGACGTGCTTTTCGAATTTTGGGTTTCATTTTGAGACTTAGGGTTTTAAAAATATTAAAAGTATGTATTGTCTTTATTTTCTTTGGTTAGGTCTCAATTAGCATATAATACGGTTTGTATGTTACATTTGGTCTCCTTTATATTTTAAATATATAAACAGAATTGATCTTGTTCAAATCAAATTTATCAACAATGTTAAATATAGATTTAATCACGAATTGTTACACGTTCCATATAAGAACTCTCTTAATGTACATAAATTGCTTTGTTTAGAAGAGCGTAGATAATTTTTGATTGTGTTTTGTTATATAAAATTGTTCATGGATACTTTAATACTGATATTTTGTCTCTGATAAATTTTTTAGCCCCGGCGTATGCTAACCGTCAGTTCTCGGTTTTCAATGTTCAACTCTCGCATAGTAATTATAATTTAAATTCACCGTTTCATAGAACTTCAGGATATTTTAATAGCAATATATGTCAACTAGTTGAGATCTTTAATATTTCTTTGAACAGATATAAAACCTCTCTGTGAAGAAGTGTATAATTTCTTATAGCTGTTTTACATTGACAATTTATTGATCAATTAATTCATAAAGTCGCTTCATCATGAAATTGGACAAGTGTAATACACCAAATCTGCTGTCAAATAACTTTATGAATTTATTCATCAAGTTCTTGACGAATTAGAGCATGTTCTAATTTTCGTCAATTTCTTTGTGAAGTTTAGAAGTACCAACTCTACAGATTTCCAGCCTCAGATCAGTAACGAGGTTATGTTATTGGAATATGTAAATAATTGTGTGACGTCGTACTAGTTTTGCATAGTTTTTACTGATTTGTTACTTACAAACACTAATATTTATATAATATGTGTTAGAACGGTACCGCTGTTGTATCACTACAATTATGAGTGGAAAGGTGACATTATTGAAATTTATTTGCTTCTTTGATTCATTGGTAGAACTGATTCATACGTCAAAAAACTTGACAAAGTTTGTAGCAGTGTAAAACCACACTGTTTACCAATAAATTCGTGAATTAATTCATGAAGAGCTTTGTCAATTTATTCATGAATATATTGTCAATATAAAACAGCTACCATAGGTATTTTTTTTTGTATTTTTTTTGTATTCTCTTATTAGTTAGATTTTGTTTATATTGTACTTCATCACCTTGTTTTTTGTTATTTGTTTAGTATTGCCCTGTTATTGGGATTTTTAATCCTCTTGGGTTTCTTACTTCTTAAATAAATAAATAAATAAATACATAAATAAATAAATAAATAAATAAAAATGCTTATTATTACATTACCATTAATAAATCCTGTTCAAGTTTGTAAACACCTTGGTATATCGTGGTATTATCATGGTCATTCTATGTACATTGATCGTGAATATTTTATTATTGCCAGATAGTTTGGTTTTGGAAGACTTATAATATTAATTTTGTAACAATTATGAGACTTTTAACAGTAACAGTGGTAGACTTTCTTTTTAATCTAAAATATATGTATTGGATATTCTGTCTTGAAAGTTGATATTTAACATACTCAAATATTTATTGTTGAATAATTTACATAACTTCATCTGATAGTGTAAAAAAGTTTTATTTGATAGTGAAAAACAGGTAGTTATTTATTTAACACTATTAGGTCGAGTATGTATCCCATTTATGTTAAAATGTTATGTTAGAAATAACGTTTATACATAACGTGCCGTAATAACGTATATCTTATAGTAAGTATTCGTGAAACGGACGTTATGTTATTTAATTGTATTGAAATGAGACTGAAAACGGCCGCTATTTTATGTCGTACGTAGGTACCTGTTATTTACGAGTTTGCGTTCTACGTTGTATTTGTTTCATGTTTCATAACCTAAAAGAACTCTTTTAGTTCTATGTGTTTTTGTCTATTGAGTCGGGTATTATTATAAATCTGCATTATTATTATTATTAAATATGTCGGTGAAATACATCCTCAAAGTTCGCCCCTCAAAACAATGTTTTCTAAATATCTGGGGTTCTAATCAATATTTTGGTATGAAACAACATGCAAAATTACTTCTTATAAAAAAACATATGTTTTATTAGTGACTTCATGTTTGGGGGTTGTTACCCTTTTTTTTATTTCAAAAAACTATTTTTCAAACATAAAAAAATTAAAAATATGTTTTATGTAAACAAATTGTAAAATTAAGTTATCTTTTTGTGGGTGAGTGAACAACCCCCTAGTGTGCGAAAAATGTCTCTACGATTAGAATTAACATAGCAAAATAAAAAGTTTTTACTTTTTCTCTGATCATACGAATAATTTGTTCTATTAGCCTCAAACGGATTTAAACGGATGCAAACTACCCCTCATGTTCACCCCCCAAAAACAGTATTTCTGTGACATCTCGGGTTCTAATCAATATTTTGGAATGAAACGAAATGGAAATTACTTCTTATAAAAAAAGCAGCAATTTTAATCGTACAGACATTATTAGTACACTAGGGGGTTGTTCATCCCCTAAAAAGAGAACTTAATTTTGTCAATTTATTTATATAAATTATATTTTTAATTTTTTTAATATATGAATTTTTTATATACCTATAAAAAATGTTTGAAAAATATTATTTTTCTGAAATAAAAAATACGGGTAGCAACCCCCAAACACTGAATCTCATGTGAAAGATTTGTTTTTTTATAAGAAGCAATTTCCATTTTGTTTCATTCCAAAATATTGATTAGAACCCCAGATATTTAAAAAAAAACTGTTTAAGGGGGCGAACTTTCAGGATGTATTTCACCCCGTAAATATGTTTTTCCGCCGATAAAAAAATATGTGTCATTTAATTTTTTCTGTTCTATAATCGAGTCTACAACATATATAAAAATATTAGAAATCGGAGAGTTCGGGTTGGGGTAGTTTCCTTGTTAGGTCCTTCTTCGTTTGATTTAACCTAACAATAATTTTAGGATAAATACTTAAGTTACTTAAATTTCACAACTTAACTTCGATGTGTGTTTATAAAGTCGGCAAGTAAGTGTAAATTTAACAAGCCGTTCATTTTTATTAGACAAATAACACGTACGTTAAACTATAGCGACACCAAATTCCTTGCCTTTAAGAAACTCTGTTATAATTTAAGATAACGTATTACAAACTATTTTATGTCGTACTTACCCGTTATTTACGCGTTTGCATTTGTTTCATATTTCATAACCTAAAAGACCTCTGTCAGTTATATGTGTTTTTGTCTAATACTGACTCTTGTTTATAATAATTTTGCAAAATTATTGTTAAAAATGCCGACACAAAAGCGTCTTCAAAAAACAACAAAATTGCAATACGAGTGTTTGCTAAAAATGGTCTTAATTCCTCAATAACGTGCACGTTATATCTTAATAGTTAACGTTAACCTTAACGTTTAACCCTGAAATAACGTAACTGTTATTAGAATAAAATGGGATACATACTCGGCCTGTATGTTAACTGCATTTCTGAAACTTATTCTGCTTCAGGTGGGGATGTTAAGAAAATTTTAATTTCTTTATTTCGTTCCTTCCTAAAGTCGTTCTGCCATAATACAACAAAGTTGCAAAATACCCTGGCCGACGGAATGGTAACAATAAACTTACTGTGAACTCTGTAACGGTCCACGTAATTTGCAGTCGACGGTTTATGAAATTTAGTTTATTTGCTTTCAGATGTACTTCTGAATTCCTGTTTTGTATACGCTCTGATGCGGAGGGAGCTGCCAGTTCAGATGAACTGTAACGGATGTTCATTTAGGAATTAAGAAAATATGTTAGTAGTTAAAGTTCTTCAAATACCCTCAGTTCGTGATTATTTATTAATTATTAATTAATTATTGTTTCCAACACATTATTTTCAGTTAATAAAAAATTTGAATTAAAACTAAAGCTCGTATTATGTACGAAATTATAAAAAAATACATTATTGTTCAATTTTCCCGCTGGACACATTCATTGTGTGACAAATTGCTTTTCGTTTATTTTATATTTTTTAATGCATTTGGAGTAACGGTTTGAATTTAGTCTGAATAGGTATCGAATATTTAATTAAACCGTAACTAACAGAGAGATCAAAGGAAAATTAATTGGTCTAGATTTGCAATACTCTTCTCATTGGGTGCTGTGCTGTACTATATGACGAAAATTAACTGGTGCACATCTAAACAGTGTTGGGTATTAGCTATATTATTTGTTCAGATGAATCAACTAGATAAAATATGATCATTTTTTTATCTTATTTGGATGAGAATTTATATAATAGATAATTTGAATGATGATGCTTGAATAAGTCCCCAAAAACGTGTAGGTTCATTAGTGAACGCATACATAGATATTTGTAAAATAGATATTGCAACAACGCATTTTTTAAGTAATATTTCAAAGTATACAGGGTGTGGCGTGTATAATCTATAAAAATTAATCTACAGCTCCCTAACGATATTTGTAATAGAAAAGTCGTATACGAAAAAGTTCTATTTTTTCCCGGTACAACCTAATCGCCGCGAGCGTATTTTCTCCAGCTGCACCATACACTAACACCATATCGACACGTTCGAAAATACTGAAAATAGTAAATGCATTGTTTTCTCGGTTCATTGTTAAACTAGTTTGTGCACAAACTAAAAAATTAAGCAAAGTAAGAAATAAGAATCTCGTTTTTAATGTAATCGGGACGCTATTCTTATTTTTTACTTCTTTATAAAAATTACACTGTCATTATCGTGGAATTACAAAATAAAACCTTTTGTCTGAAATCTTTCAATTTCTAACACTGATGGGTCGATTGACGATGCTTAATATTTAATAATTAAGTTAATAATGAACTCAATACAAATACAAAATCAGTTGACTGCACAAATTTTTTGACAATGTAACCTAACCTTCTTTTAGTATTACTAGTTATAGATTATACCGACTTAAATTATAAGGTTGCATCTCGGGTTTCATAAAAACATTTCCAAGGTTTTTAATAAATATCACAGGGTCGGCCTGCATTTTCGTCGAATAAATGAACTTACAAAAAACTTACGCGAAGATAGAACTTTTTCGTATACGACTTTTCTATTACAAATATCATCAGGAAGCTGTAGTTTAATTTTTATAGATTATACACGCCACAGCCTGTACGTAATTTATCTTTTTATTTTATTTTTCTTTCCCTCATCAAACCATATAAATAAAAACGAATTACAGACAACTGTGTTTTTTGTTTATCTCGTACTGACTAAATTTATTACTAAATTAAATGTTTGTGATAAAAGAGTCACATTTTCTCAAACAGTAACTGATTATACATTATAACATATTTTTCAAATATTACAACCTACTTGAAACAAGGTACAAGGTAAATGAATTTTTTGTGATATCTGAAATTTATCTAGGTGATTTTAGAATATCTGTTATCTTAATCTAAATAATCAAGTATATAACTAAACACACAAAAATATGGACTGTTCCACGCATGATACTCGTACCATCTCCCAGTTTTTCTTTTTATTTTCAAAAATCACACCTAAAGCCTGAAAACCAATTAATTAAGACTTTGCTGTAGTAGATTCCTCTGCACACATTGTCCTGGAAACAAATCGATATTAGTGCAGGTCATTACATATTTTGACTATTCAAAAAACTCAGTCATCTCTTGCGACCACTTACGACCTAAAAATTGTAGTAAACTACCTTGGTGGTAGTATTGAGTAGTATCAAAAAAATGGAATGAAAATATGATGGCAAGATACTGTTGGGAGTTAAAAAGAGATATACTTATAAAAGGTAGACAGCAGTATGTGAATTTGCAGGATTTCTATCATAATACATATAGTGAGAAATGTAACATCAAAGTGCTCCCTCAAGGATCCCTTTTGGGCCTCATTTTTTTTCTTTTATACATAAATGATATTGAGTCCATAACGTCTTTACTTCATTTTACTATGATCGAAAAGAGCTGTAAACAAACTTTGACGTCGTTGAATTTTCTCAACATCAGTTTTATATGAATCCTAAGAAAACTCAGATTATACGATTTCACAGCAGACAAAAGGAATGTAACAATTTAAATATTAATACTATGCGAGAAAACTGTTAAGTTTCTTGGAATTCACTTAGATGACTGTTTTAATCGGATTTTTTTTTGCGAAAATATAATATTTAAAATGACATAATCATTTCGAAGTCTTAGATCATTTTTAGTTAAGGACAAATAAAGCATTATACTATGCACAAATTGACTCGTGTTTAAGGTATGGTGTCTGTTTCTGGGGAAATCTACATTACCTTCAATGTTTTAAATAGTTAATATCATAACGTAAATACAAGATAAAAGAATGCGTTGCTTGAATAAAAATTACTGTCAACTCAATCAAATTGATTGGAGCTAAATATAAATTTATATAAGGATTAGAGGCAATTAGGATTAATAATGAGAATTTTAGCTGTAGTTTATATAATATTAAAAGTTCTATATCAAAGAGTTGTATCTCCTCGTCTTATGAAGAAAATTATGTGGAAAAAAGTCATTAGTGCGACTTTGAACTAAAAGATTTGGCATATGCATCACATGATTGAACTAATAAAAATTCGTCCTTTGCTGGACCATGTTTTGATAGCGAAATTCTTGCAGGTGCAAGAAGCCGATGCACCTTATGTATACGGATTGTACCTCAATTTGTGTGTCCGATCAACTGGCACAGGACCTCCATTTATTTTTTGGTACCAATTCTTTAAAATGACATTAAGATGATTTTGTAGTATAATCTCATAGTTGCGTTATAATAATAATAATATGGTGTTATTTTATTTATCATGGCGCCCTCTATATTTTAGGCATATGCTAGTTGCTCATCGTACACATGCGTGCACATACATTCTAAAAAAAGATTTATCCATTTTGTTGCGGATGTCGTTGAAACCATACCCAAATCCACTCGTCATTAATTAAAACTCGCTTTATAAGTTGATAAACAGTCCCTTTATTCCGATTTAAATATCTGCATATAAAGGAAGGATTATATACTTAGAAACATAACTAACCAACAGAGAACGCAATGGCTTAATACGGAAAAGCTAATGACCAACTCAAAGCATTTTCTTTCAAGAAACAAAGGAGCAAGGGTACGAGGAAAACAAAGAAATACTTAACGGTATCGATATTTGATTAACCTTTTATTGTAATATCGGGGGGAATTTTAAATGAAATACATGTTGGTTTTTTTGGTCTCTTCGAAGCTCAGTTATTTGATAAAGCAAGCGGCGCTGCCTTTCATGATGCCAATAAAGAATGTTTTACCTTCGTGGCTTTATTGACAAAATTTAGAGTTACAATACGTTAGATACCAGAAGCGGTCGCCAGACAACCGCAAGGGGATCTGCGGAAAATTAACGATATTTTCCTATGAGTGTCAGAATGAAAGCCAGCTTTAATTGTTTCAGTTTCTGACGTTTGCGAAATTTCTTTCTTTCTTTGTTTTCTCAAATTCCGCCGTGAAATCTAAATTTATCTTTTTTAGTAATTTGTCTTAATAGAGTGACCTCAAACAATAGAGCGCGTTAGTCACAGCGCATGCACATTTGAGAACTGCGGTATGCATTATTGCCAAATCTTATAATTTAAAGTAAAAGCTACTAAAAATCAAATTTCTCTTTTGTGCGTTATCTACTTTTATTAATTTTATTTTTCTCCAACATGGGCGTTCAAAGCTCTCTTAAATGTTGAATGTTTGAATATCAGCTACACTGTCAGCGAGGAAGGTGACAGACATCCTCCTCTGCAACTCTTTGGGGAATTTTTGCAAAACTGTTGATGCCAGTCGGTTGTATTGTGCATTTCCCATGATTATAATAAATGAGAAATCTATTGTGTTTTACTTGTTTGGGTCTCAATTGTAAACACTTATGATAAATATCTCCATTGCACTCTGATCCTACGGTAATAGTCCAAGCATTCTGTCACGGATTAATGTTAAATTTGCAAAAATTATTACCTGGACAAAAAAAATATGACCGTATAGAAAATTAAATTTTAAATTGAGTTTCTTGTTCTTTAAACTCGACCCAAAATGGCGAACATGGTTAAAAAAAATCGCAAAAAACGGTTTTTCTAAAATAACTAAAAAAATATAACACCGATTGAAATATTTGATTTGAGAAAGTTGTAGGTTTTAAAAAGATCTATCGACTGATTTTTTGTAAGTATCCATTGCTTTGTTACTTTTCGAGATATATCGAAAAAACCGTTAAAAATCTTCTCTTTTCTCTTCTTCTAGAACTCG
>NW_019416514.1:391834-394374 GCF_000390285.2 Anoplophora glabripennis
ACGTTTAAATTCAGCTGCCCAAAATTTCACTGTGGTAAATGATGGTGCAGAGTCCCCATACACAGAATCCAACTCATCTTTGATTTGCGTAGGCGTATTGCCTTTCAAAAACAAATATTTAATGACAGCTCGATACTCGATTTTATCCATTTTCATAAAAACACTCACATCAACTCACTCAAACGACTGTTACATAACAACTGCGCGTCCAAAATGGCTGAAACTTTGGTGAGTAACTGTCAACAGATGAACAACGAAATTCACTAGCTTTTATTTTCGAGTGCTGCCATCTTCATGTTGAGGTCGGAAACTTTTCAAACCACCCTCGTATTATCATACTGTTCAAAAATGTTGACGATTTTTTTAATTTTAAGGATCAAAAAACGACTGTTGTTTTCAAATAACTATTTCAATTTTTATTTTATTAAAATGACTTATAAAGAAGGAAACTGCTGACTTTTTTTCACGAGTTTAAAGAAAATGTTTTTCTATGACCTAGAGCCGAGATAATTTTTTTATTAAAAAAAAAATTTGAGGACGCAATTAACATTTTACAGCGATACAAGTTTGTGACATCAGTTAACTCAGTTTTTGCTCCTTAAAGCAAAAGATTAATAATACTTTGCTTTTCTAAATTTGTTGTTTAATATACTATCGCTACATCTCATTTTTTACTGTGCAACGTTATAACGACCTAATATACAAATAGCTGAAATACGTATACGAAACATGTATACCTGANAACTCAGTTTTTGCTCCTTAAAGCAAAAGATTAATAATACTTTGCTTTTCTAAATTTGTTGTTTAATATACTATCGCTACATCTCATTTTTTACTGTGCAACGTTATAACGACCTCATATACAAATAGCTGAAATACGTATACGAAACATGTATACCTGATTTGAAAGTAACCGCCAAAGCGACAGTTTTGCATAGCCGAAAGATAATTCATTTATCCTAATGGGCCTGGCGATTTCTCTCCATTTGTCAACGCGACGAACGGCCAGACCTGACAGATTCGCTAGCCAACGGTTAACCTATTAGAGAAATTACCTCCAAGTCCTTCCCAATTCATGCGAGCAGATTTTCTAATGCCGGATTTTGAACCCTATTTAGAACTTGGCAAACAAGTCAGTAATTTCGATGTAATCTGTAATTTATAACATAATAGTGACGCGATTTGGCAGAACGCTATTTCATAATCCCGCACATGCACAGGTTATATTCGAAAATTTTAGTTCAAATATAATGAAACTTTACACAGTTCTAGTACAATATAACGCTCAAATACGGCTTGATGCAGTCATGTTTTCAAGAAGAAAATTACTAAACCTCCATTGAGTGGTGTAAATACACAGGGTCATTCATAATTTACACACATTCACGAAATAATTTGATGAGATGATAAATAAGTTAAATTTTATCACAGTTATTTTCTTTTAGAAAGTTCAGTTACTGCTTTTAGTGTTGATATTAATTCCCACGATTGTAATCAATAAATGTTAATTAGTATTTTAATCAGAAAACAGAAATAGTATGTACGTGATATTCCAATAAATGTCCAATCGACTGGTAAACACTCGGACAGATCTGAAGCAATTTTGACAAACCACGACAAATGTCCCTTCCTGTTACTGTTCTTGTAGTCCTAAATTACACAAGCTGTCAAAAAAAGTCCAACCCAAGAGACCCACATATCATTTCGGAAGGCATCGAATTCCTTCCGCTGAACACGATCCTGTAGTCAAAATTCATGGCTTCCCGATAAATTTCGGAGAAAAGTGAAATTTTTAGGTGAAAACTGACCCAAAAATGGGTCACTTTTCTTCTAAATTCATAGGAAAGTCATGAATTTTATCTACAGTATTCTGTTCAGCGCATCAAATTCCTTCGGAAATAATGTGGGTTGGACTTCTTGTCAGTGTGCCTATGTTATTATTAGCAGCAACTGTAATACAGGGTGTTAAAAAAAAGAGTGTAAAATATTTAAGGAGGTAATAGTATGAACCAAAATAAGCAGAAAAGTCTCAATAAGCATGGTCCGCAAAATAACGGTTGCGGAGATATGGAATGTTTTATGTTTTTAGCCCCTTTTTTATTTTGCAAAAACGTTGTGTATTTTCTTATAATAGTTGGTTGATGTTTAGTGAAGTAAACAGTACGTATTTGACAGTTGTTCTTAGTGCACAAGTTTTCTTTCGCTATGGCTGATTACTCTAACGCAGAATTAACAGACATGCATTTCATGTATGGTCGTGCTAATGGGAACGCCACCGAAGCGCGACGTCTTTATGTTGACGCTTATCCAAATCGCCAGATTCCTTCACAACGCATGTTTGGAAGAATTCACCAAAGATTGCGTGATACCGGTTCCTTGAGCAAACAGTGCCATTTATCCGGAAGACCAAGGTCGGTATCCACTCCTAGAGCAGAAGAAGAAATTCTAGCACTGGTAGAGCAGAATCCAGGTACGAGTGTGCGGAGAATATCAGCCGAGGTAGGAATTAGTGGTCCTCTTGTTTGGAGAATCCTTCACGA
>NW_019416514.1:394895-409896 GCF_000390285.2 Anoplophora glabripennis
TTCAAATTACCAGCATGAGTTCTTACCTCAGAGAAGCGGTTCAATGTTATTTAAATTTACTATCACTATTGATTTGAGTAAGTAGCACTGAATGAAAGCAATTTTTAACGATTTTCACAATATGATATTTATTAATTATTCATCTTTAAATTTCGAACAATATTTTAAGAAACACAGAAACTAGATTTGTTATGGACTTTTACATGACTTAATAACTGATAAATTTCTTAACTCTACCTAACATGATTTAGAAAATGTTTGGTTAACCAATTAGTACTGTTTTAAATGTTTTACGAAACAAACTCACTTATATTAAGAACACAGAAACTAAACTAATCCTTGTACTATGAAATGTTAAAAAATATCATTTTAATTTTTATTCACTGACATTGTCTATGGTTTGAAATGAAGTTTTCAACTTCACAAAATGTTTTTACTTCGAATTCGCAACACTTTAATTTATGTTTTGGAGAATATGCTTAGGCAACTGGACTTACTACGTTTCCATAATCTCTGTATTGGAATGTTCAATCGTCACTCTAACCTCACTTTTAGTCGTGGTTTGACAGCTGTACTCGTCTCTTGAAGATGGTTTTGTGTGTGAGTTGGTTGTTCCCTCGTTTTCTACGATGTTATTTGGGGAGCTACCGGATAGCATGCACCCCTCACCTGTGTCTGGGACCAACTTGTTTCTCTTCCCACTTGTTTACTTCTCAGCGATGCTCTGTTGTTTTCCGTTACAGTAAATTTTCTGATTTGTCCTTTTGTTATTGGTCACTTGTAACCATGATATTGTTTTCTAACTGCGCACTTTCTCCAACATATTGCGATGTAATTTTATTTTAATTAAATTACGGCGTAATTTGTAATTGCGTAATAAATTTTTAACATCTTAAAACTAGTTTAAAAGAATTTTTATATGGCTTTCTGCATGACAATTTTTAATAATAAATTTCTAGCCTATGTGTTTTTCTGATACTATAATATTTGAATTTTCATTTGTACTAAATTATTTAACGTTTATTTAATTGTAAAATTGTAAAATTGGCCATTCTTGTGGCATTTTTCTCTTACTTTCATGCTTCCACTTCGNCTTTTTTTTAACACCCTGTATATTCAACTAAATCGACAACGGGTTTTTCTTAAATACCTACTATACACTTCATTTTTTAAATGTAACCCTAAAAGAAAGTCGCGAGGGTTTAAGTCAGGAGATCGCGGTGGCCTTGCTACCTGTCCTCCTCATTCAACCCACACACTTATTGACCTTCATTAAGGCAATATCCAACATCAATACACTCATACAAGTGAGACGCATTTTGTCTTGATTAGCCATATATAAAATCAATAAACATATGTATATTAATTATGTATTGCTATGTACACATTTAAACACTAGGAAGACTGATGTAAACAATAAACCACGTTGACAAGAGAGCTACGAAAACCGGCATTTACTCGAAATATGTAAAGAATTTATTACAACTTGTTTGGTGATGTCGAATATACTTTTAATGGCGCATATATGAGGTGTTTTCAGAAAATAACTAGTCCTAGATAGCTTGTTTTGTAATGGCCTTTAAAGTCTGCGACGAATCTGCTTCAGTCCTTTCAGCACTGATTTTAATTACGGAAATAAGAAATAATTGCAAGAAGTCAGGTCTGGCAAGTAAGGAGGCAGTAAGGAAGGAGTAAAGCTGACAAATTGACAAAGCTGAGTGTGCGGTCGCATTGCCATGGTGCAATAACCATAAGTCGCCTCGCCACAACACTGGTCTTTTTTGCGGATTTTGCGTAATCGTTGTGAAAGGCCTTGATAGTAAATATGGTTCACTATTTCATCTTGAGACAAGAATTTAAAATACACAATTCCGTTAAAGTCGAAAAAAACAGTGACATTGTATTGAAACTGATATGCTTCCTTGGGGCGTTGAGATCCTTTACCAATCCATCGAGATGATTGACCTTTTGTCTCAATGTCACAGCTGTAAACCTAGCTTTCGTCTCGCGGTTAAATTATTTAAATTAAT
The DNA here is from genome assembly GCF_000390285.2 of Anoplophora glabripennis. Lineage (NCBI taxonomy): Eukaryota > Metazoa > Arthropoda > Insecta > Coleoptera > Cerambycidae > Anoplophora > Anoplophora glabripennis. Next base: position 396,926 of record NW_019416514.1, read on the forward strand.
GTTTCATCGTCATTGGATTGCTCAAGGAGTTACCGACAAACGTCCACACGACGTTCTTTCTGCTGTGCGGTCATCAAACGAGGAGCAAATTTTGCTGCAACTCGATACATGTTCAATTTTTCAGTCAAAATTTCATGGCATGACCTAATTGAGATGCTAACCTCTTCTGCAGTCAATCGACGAATTGCACGCACCATATCTTTGACGTCGGAGTCATCAGTTGCAGTCGAAGAAGGTCGAAGATCATCTTCAATTGATTGACGACCACTTTTAAATCGTGAAAACAATTCAAAACATTGCGCACGACCCAGAGCAGCATCTCCGTAAGCTTGTTTCAAAAGTTGAAACGTTTTCGTGATAGTTTTCCCTAGTTTCACGTAGAATTTTACGTTGTATCATTGTTCCACAAAATCGCACATTTCAAAAATCATCACTATCACTTAAACATATGGAAAACTAAGTGAGATATCAGCAATACAAAAACATGTGATTACAGAGGAGGTTATGCGCAACGCAATGCTGCCAACCGCATATCACTAAATATCTTCATTAGCGCGTAATTCAAAGACTTCGATTATTTTCTGAACAGACCTCGTATACCTAAAACTGTTTAGATAAATTATGAATTATCTTAGACAACTGTTTTTTATACTTTATTTGGGACAGTCAGTGAAAATATAACAGTCGTTTTCATGAAAATCGTAAAGATGTGACATTCAGAATAAATCATTTGAAGACGTACACTGTGAGGATATGATAATCAATAAGCGGTACGAAACTGATATTTAAAAAAATATAGCGGTAGTAATGCTTTTCATAAAATCTGTTTTTAGTTTTCTTTCCACTTAGAACGGTATTTCATAATAATTTTGAATATATTTCATTTAGCGTATGGACTATTTCCTAAACCTATCCCTAGTGTAACGAAAGTTGGTAATCGACGTCGGTTTCTGATATTTGAAGCCAGCGAGGCGCGCTATTCGATTTTACGAATGATTGGTACCTTCTCCGAATATTTTTTTTCACTCGTCGTTCGTTGTCGTTCGAATGTCTTAGTTGATAACGTCAATCAAGCTGGAAATATAAATTCGAATCGCTCAGAAATAAGATCGTACCGGCAAGTGAATTTATATTTGAACTGCTACGTAAACATAAAATAAAATCAATCAAAAAGCATAATTACTTTTTTGTTTTTTTTATTATAAATTGTCAAATTATTTAAGTGGACGTTTTAATTGAGATCTTCTGAATTAAGAACTTTCATATTTGCCGGATGTTGAAAAGAAAGTAAATAAAGTTTAGCCAACTGTAGTGCCCATTTAATTAAAAAAAGTTCCGATAAACCTGGGTCCGAAAATACTCGCAGTGTGTTAAAATGTTAATTAATCATTTCTACACAAATATATCTCTCTTTTTGCTGTAGACTAAAGAAACTAGTCTTTTTGGTTCTTAATTTTATTTCAAAGAATAATTGTCTCGAGTTTTTATCTTAAATAAATTTTCGAGTTTTTTTTCTAAATAATATGCCACAGGTTTGAATAACTGAAAAATTCGTTTCGCAATAAAAATACAGGAATTCTTGGTATCAAAATATATACGGGGTGTAAAAAGTTTGACTGCCATTACTGCAGCATAAGATAGANCAAATGCCAACCGGTGTCAATCTCTCACATTGACCCAAGCCAACAGTCTTCCACCCTACCATACCTGCACAGAGGGTGCCAAAGGGTAATCTACCGTCTACCGGCCGCGGGAATCGAACCCGGGCAGAATTAGCACACATCGATTGAAATACTGACGCCTTAAACCGTGCGACTATCGACCGATATCTTTGGTAACATTTACGTATGACGTCAGCTTCAATCATTCTGAATCGCTAGGTATATAAAACAAACAAGTAATACATAAAAAAGTGTTGGCTTTGGTTACTATGATACCGAATATTTATTGTCAAGTGACATACGCTGTCATTAGAAATTTCTGCAACTTTTTTTTAGTAGGGACTATTTTTTCATGGATAACTTATTCCAAAATATATTCAATTCAATATATTGTTATTACAGTAATTGTCAGTGTAAAAATATTGGGAAATTAGGTATATTAAACTTACAATTACGTATGCCCACTTCGCAAATAACAATTTAATTGAAACTATATTTCACATCACATTTTTATATCTGGAATATACCCGTAAATTTACATTTACTCATATATTTACTCAGTGTTCCTGAATTAATTATATTTAGAGAAGTTATACAAAAATTTTCAATTGCAGTATTGCCAGCCTCAAATGAAATTTTCATAACTTTCGTAAAACGGTTAGTAGTACCCTGTATTGAAACGAATACCTGCATTAAACCGATTACTGGAAAAATCCGAAAAATAAATACACCAGATTTACGAGATCGGGATAGGGATTATCCTCCAACCTCCATAAATATGTGGTACATCGAATAAAAGACCAATCTACCATATTCAAATTAATATTATTCAATTCAAAACGTGTTTACCGACCCATACATTTATATGTTCGACGCAGATCGGAGGGATCAGAAAGTTAATGACATTTGAATAAAGCGGATAGGGAATTATATATATATTGGTAGCAATTTAAAATATTTATAGATGCAGAGAAAGGGTATTTCACCGAGTTGATTAAATTGCCGTTCTGGATTTAAGAATCCATTTAGTCTAACGCTTGGTGAAATTAATTTCTGTAGTGTCGGTACGATAGCTGGCTTTGTTATATACCTAACTCTGTCATCCTTATGGATGTAAGTAGTGTAAAACAATAACAACATTTAGGAGGCTTTTTTGTGCAAGGTGGATATACACAAAAGTATCTGGTTGTCCTGGTAAAAAGTGTGTTTACTGCAGTGTTTTTATTATAATAATAATTAAAAACAAAAACATATTGTATCTCGATCAAAATGCCTTCCTGGATCAAATTAGGATTAAGATATTCTGTCGTTTTTGAATATTAAAAAAGCTCTCTGCTTTCTATGAAATTGAGGATATCTTTTTTGTTGATTGCACAATTAGTCTAGTATATGGCGCGTCAAAAAATCCATGAACCCTATCTTTCTGCCGTCTGGTAAATAAGGTCCTGAGTCGATGTGGAGCATTTTTTCTCATCCGTTTGGAAGCAACGGTAAGTCAAAGCATCCATTTTTTATAAACCGGGAAAAATGATGTCTGCCAGCAGTATGTAACGTTTGTGCGGTCGTTATGGAACTTATTTGGCAAGCGGCAGAATTTTTTTTTAGTTTTTACTTATTTTATACTGTTTTACAGCAGTTTCGAGTTTTATGAGAAATTCTCCCACGCTGGATTTCAAATTACCGTCATACTGCTAGTCTGCGGTGTCTGCCACTATTTTTCCATAAAAGTGCATGTTGTAACAAGAAAATCGCACTTGAGTAGATCCGATTAGGATCCACTTTTTTTTTGGTTTTCTTCAACCCCACCCCCCTCTGAAACCGCCATACAGTTTCGTCTGCCACTATTTTTTCCGGTTTATAAAAAAAATGGATACTTTGACTTACCGTTGCTCCCAGATGGTTAGGGTCCACTTTTTTCCCCAGATTTCCACCACCCCCCTCTATCTCGAAAATGGCCATTCTGCCATATATATGTGGTATAAGAAAAAATGCTCCACATCGACTCAGGAGCTTATTTACCACACGGCAGAAAGTTAGAGTCCATGGATTTTTTGACGCGCCATTTCCTAGACTATATGTGATTGTAACACAGAACAGTGTGAGAATTCTCATGATTGAACAAATGTGTAATAATAATAATATGCAGTATTAAATAAATGTTCTTCAATAAAAATCAAATGTATTTGATACTATTGCCCTTTTATTTTTTTTTCTACACTCTATTCGTACAATTTTGAATTAATTAAATAAAATTATTATGAATTATGAAATTTAAATAATCAATTTTTAAATTATTTTATGACTAGTAATAGTACTTAGAATGCTAAATTCAAAGAACATAAGCTGAAGCCGCTAGACAAAATAGCGAATCTGCGTATGAGAGACGCGCGCGCGCGGCTCATAACGCTTTATTAACAATTAAAAAACAAGGCTTTAGAATAATGCGAGTCTCAAAAACTCTTCAGCATCGTGTAGGGGATGTTTAAACTTTAATTTAGGTACCTGGCAACATCAGAAATAACATTTTTTAACCCGGAAATCGGCCGTTGAAGATCGTCATTTTGGTATTTTTAGCAACTTAAATTGTTTATAAGTTTGAAACTATCAATAGAAATTTTTTTGTTTATAATGTGCCAAAAAAACAAAAACAAATTTTTCCGGAGTGAAAAAACAATTTTTTATAATTTGTTTAAAAAAAGTTTGTTTAAACAAATGGGCACTAGACTTCCGGCCGGCATCATCTTGATTCATGTTAAGGAACATCTCACGAATATGCAAAAAAATCGAGTCGGAAAATTTCTCCCACGAATGCGAGGTTTTCGCCTTGTCTAANTTTTTTCTAAATAATATGCCACAGGTTTGAATAACTGAAAAATTCGTTTCGCAATAAAAATACAGGAATTCTTGGTATCAAAATATATACGGGGTGTAAAAAGTTTGACTGCCATTACTGCAGCATAAGATAGAGTAATCGTAAATGAACAAAAAAGTTGAATATTACAGAGGCGTATGATTAACAGTTTTCAAAATACAGCGATGTAGCGGTACGCTACAATTATATTTAGTACCTGCCCCAATAAATATATTTTATTTTCTGGGAATTTACGAGCCATATAAATTATATTTTGAATTATCCGAGAGTATCCCAACTAAATGTATTTAGCAAATGAGATTAGAATAAGTAGGCTGTAAACATAAATTAGTTGTTGTGTATTAGGGTACATAAGCACAAACCGAGTAGGTAATGACCAGGATAAGTATTAATTAGGATAGGGTAATAAAAGTAGGTACCTGGGGACAAGGATAAAACCGAAAACAATTCGAGGCACGAATCAGAAATCTTGAAGCCTAGTTCCTGCTCGGTTGTGTCTCGTGTTACCAGCGAAATTAGTAGAATAAAGTTTTCCATGCTACTTAGAGTTTTTCTCCTCACTTGAAGACCAAACCACTATAGCGAGTATTAATTTTGGGCAGTTTCATCACAACGTGACAACAGCGCTTAACCTAATGTTACACAGCTGATGCACACCACGTGTACACGCGGCAGACAAGTCCTACGGAATAACAAAAATCTAAACAACTATTATTGTAAAACATTTAGTAAATTTCAAGACAACTGTTTTCCGGTTTTTAAATAAATAAAATAAAATGTATCGATTTTGAAATACGAAGATTGCTTCGTGCTTAAATTTTAGCTCGAATTTTAGTAATTAAGAATCTCTTAAAACAGGAACTTTTAATTAAATTATGAATTTGAAAAATGTGTAATTAAAGTACCCAAAGATTCACGTCGTCCAAATAATCATACGTATTATTTAGGTACTTACCAAATAGCAAAATTCAGTAATTTTTAAATGCACAAGTACAAAACAAACTGCAACATTTTCTCAAAATGTCCACCACCATTTTCGATGCATGCACGACACCTCTGAATCCAATTTTCGCGTACTCGCTGGAAAATACCCGGATTTATCCTTATTTGACGAGCAGCAGCAAAAATACGTTCTCGCAAGTCTTCGGCTGTCGAATTCCAGATACCAACTGAATCGCGTATTGTTGGAGACCTTAGTACCTCATGTTAACCGCCGCGCCGTTGTCGCATTGCTCGATATGAATTTTATCGAATTTTAAATTTATTACAACGCTAATTATTTTTTAGAATTAAGCATAAAGAAGTTAAAAAAAGTGATAAACATTGTATTTTATGGCATTCTGTACACGCAGTTAAGGCAATATTCCTTAATTAATCGAACATTTGTACATCAAGATGGGATTTGATAGTTTTTTTCTCGAAAATGGTTGAGTTTAGGACTCATGTCATATAAGGTTTTTTGTTTATTTTAATGTATTCTATTGTCTGTTAAAATGAAGGTAGTCAAACCTAATACCTTGTATAGCCATAAATAGATATAGCTCGCTGAAAATGTTATGATGAAACTTTTTTTTAATATTACATTAAAACTGTTGTACCTAGAGAAATCTTATATGGTACATGTCTATTTATTTAAGGTGTATGAACTAATGACATTGTGTGGAAAAATCTCAGCCACACTAGAAACATGTCGGTAAAGAACATTCAAATAGCCAAATCGTTCAACGGCTTTTTTTACCTGTGACATACTGATGAAAACTAAGTTGTTTTCAGCTTTCAGCTACATTCAGCTTTATATTGACCAATCAATATAAGTGAAGTTGTGAATTATTTAAAACTGTTGAAAACTCTACTACATAGGACACACACCAATATTATAGTCCTGCTGATTTAATAGATTCCTAGGATTGTAAACAAGATATACGGAATTTTGATCATCTGGTCCGTTTCGTTAATGCAATATTGATTCTGGGCCTCTGTCCAGTTTGAAATTCTATTCTGGTATTGAATATTAATTAGCATTAATTAGTGATTAATCAGGCTGGTTTAGACAAAGATTAATAAGGATTTAATTTAATCATTCAATTCAATCAAAACCTACTAATTAGTACATTTCCTACATTTCCGATATAAAAAGAATGGAATACATTACGAAGCAGCCACTTGCTGACTTCCTGAAAAATTTCTAATTTCAGATCAAAGCTCCGTCTTTTGTACATGATTCCAAATACCTCTTATACATTTTCAGGTTTGAAGTAATAACCCCTAAAAAATTCATCTCGAAGGCTTTGTTCGAACAAACATCCCACGGAAAATCTTCAGTTCCTCAAAAAATTTTATGACATGCTGGTTTACTGCCTTGTATCTTATTTGCGTATAAGTCGTCGTAAATACCACGTAATCTATTTGTAAAACATATCAACGCCGCTAGGATTTTAAACTTGGGGTTAAAATGAAATCCGTAGATCGATTCGCTGAAAACATCAACAACCACACATCTTGTCGTGTCTCAAATAACACGTCTCATGAGCTTCAGTCTACACTGATAAAAATTATTTATAAACTGAACATTTTCTAAGAAATCCAAAAATTTCTTCAATATAAATCGTTGGTAATAGATGTTTAATCAAAACTCATTTTTCTACTTTTCAGTTCGTATACAGAAGTAGGTTACTGAGAGAATCTACAAACTTATTTGTAACTGATGATACTACAAGAAATAACTACTCTGCGGTCTTATGATCCGATCAGCACTGAATTATATCTACAATATTTAACAAACAGCTAGGATAATTTGTGGACAGAACCACCAGACATGTACAGGTTTACAACAGGGAAAATAACTACTCTACGGCCCGACTAGCAGTTATTGCGGATATAATTATTGAATATTTTAGCTGATTAAGATGTGATTGAAATCACCCCATCTTTTAGTTATTTATATTGGTATTATTAGTAAATTCCTTTTTTGTATGTGTTTTGTGTATGATTACCATACCTGAACACCACGTCATGTTATTAATTTATGAATTTATAAGGAAACAGTATATAAAGCGATGTATTTGGAGTAACCAATACTCAGCTACACATTTACCGAAGTTAGATCATTAGATCAAGAATAGTCATAAAAACAAGATGATTCCAAAATAGGAGAAAAATTTATTTAAGTTACTTATTTATGACATGTTTTTTGTTTCTTATTAATTTATTGGGCATTTTACATTCTGTAATAAAAATAAAAAATAATTTTTACAAAACAGATTAACACTGCGTCAAAAACAGTTTTAAAACAAACATCAGTACTAAGTGTGAGGACGAAAACAGACAACGACTTATTGAGATCATGAATTTCAATGTTTTTCCAATCACTGATTATTCGAGTCAGTTTGAACTCTCCTAAACTACTTTCTAAAGGAGTTTCTTGATGTTAGGGTCAAAACGTGAATCAATCCTCTCTATAGAATACTGTCGTCTTCCATGATTTGCCCTTGACGTTTCGGATATTTGGGCCCCACGTTGGGCGCCATGTCGTCTTTCAACATTATTATTACTACGAGGATTAACTTTAATATGGAGAGAACTGGCATTTATATCATGTTCCTCGTATATTGCCCTGCGGTTTTAGGAGTCTCGTCTCTCGCTCGCCGGCAAAGAGGCAAACGGAATGGCGCAATGGACACTTGGATGTGTGAACATCGCGCTGACCGAGCGCCCTCCATCGGAGGCAAGATAGATCCTGGAAATATAGTCAAGTCCGGTTGTACTAAATACGTTTTGAGGCACCTCGAGTATGAATACTCTAGTATGTTCATCACTGTCTTTGTGACTTTGCCTTTCATAGAACTAATTTTGGGGACTCCTGTGAGTACCTGAAATTTGGGAGCTTCTGGGAGCTTGTACAGGTCTCCTGAGAGTTCCTATCGTTTTGAAAGCTTCTATGAGATGTATGCCGTGGGATCTTCACCGCAAGACTGGACAATGCTTGGGATGCTCTAGAACTGAGACACTAGGCCAAGAATAGTATGCTCATAATCTTTGTGAATTTTTTTACCAATGTTTTAACTGTAACAATTTTGGATTTATTGAAAATATATTTACAATACAAATATTAATTTTGTGTCATACTACATGTACCTACTAACCAGGCATCCATCTGTGGTTACTGAACTGCAAAGTACCAGAGTAGTCGTTTGATCTCTCTTTGATGGATCCGCAGAAATCCTGCATCAAAGTTAGTCTAAGTTTTGGACAATTGGCCTTTCTGCATTTTGTTTATCGTTGGATTGTAGTTGCCTTTGCAGCGCGTGGTTGGTGACTGTCCTGTCGGTGGTATCGTCTTCTGCGACTTCGGTGGTTGAGATGGCTGGTAGTTTATTTGCGAAAACTTTCGAAACAGGCAAAATTGTGTTTCCGCGCCACCCTTTCTACTTCTAGTGGAGGGTAGTTTGAGTGCGTTTGTATATAGCTCTCTATTTTGGCCGGAATGGGCTATGCGTAGAGTGAGGGAAAACAGCTTCGTGGTTCCGACTGGAAAGTTGAGTGAAAATTCAAAATTCCGGTCGGAATTTGGAATACGACAATACACTGGTCTGGTCGACGACCCAACTCTCTTATTTTGTGGCATTAGATAGGTAATAAAATAAACCATAAAGGATTTGCTACCTGTTTGCTCAAATAACTGTAGTAGTGATTTGAATGGACTTACTGGAAGTCTGTTTTCTGCATCTTCCAAAACTACTTCTGTCAAAACAGACCTTCTCCTCGGAGATTAGCCTTTTCCAACACTACCAATATTATGACGGCGTTCCATTAGCCTAGGAATATGATGGACAAATATGCCTTGCTTGACTTCATGGTTGGGAAATTGTATCAGAAACTGTAAGTCGAGAAATCATTTGGTTAATTAACCAAGTCTTATCCGAGAATCACAACATTAGTCCTCGATATTGAAAAATATAGTTTTTAATGGTATAATGTATACAAATTGTCAAACGCTATCAAATATTAAAATTATAATTTTGACAGGGGAGAGGAAACCAACTTTTGCAAATAGAAATTAGTACTGATGGTTCTAGTGGCAGATTGCGTTCCCCAACTGGACTGGACAATCATTCTACAGTACCTTCATAAATGCCCGAGACGTTAGGGAACATAGTCTTTCCTAAAATCAAGCAAATCTCTAGACACAGCTTCATAAAATGTAATGAAAAGTCCCATGTCATAATGTTAACGTCAGTTATGAAATTTGGTAAGTTTAAAACATTGAACATTATATATTTTTTTTTAATTTGCTCACCCAGTGGTCAACTGCGTTCCTTAATTAATAGCTGTATTTGTTTTACACACTTGGTTGGTCACTTTGGTTAATTCACTTTCAGTAGAGTTCTGACCAAGTTCGTTTTTTTTTTAAACAAGTGAACAAACCAAAATATGACCAAAATCAGTTCCCCCCTTTCCGATCTAACCTAGCCTAACAACGTGGTTAGTAAGTGAACAAGGTAACCGAACAAAACATAACCTACAAATAATAATAACCATAAACCTAAATAATAAAAATAAGCCGTTGATAATGGATACGGATTCATCCGAAGAAGATATGTTGATTGTAAGTATGTTGGGCACAGTATGATTGACGACAACAACCTAATTAAACTGTAATTGAACAGACGTCAATAGTTAAAGTTTAAAATGGAGTAGATGTGTGTTTTGTTTAACCTAAAGTTAGTTCAAGTCACGGTCACTTCTAGTTTGGTCAATTTGACCAAACTGATCTAACGAAGTGGTAAAACAAATACAGCTATTGTCTCGGACATTTATGAAGGCACTGTAGATATCTCTGCATTTTGAAATAAAATAAAAATTATATCGATAATTTTCCAGAGGATGCGTGACAATTGGATTTACAAAATACCTGCTTTTATATGATACGGTGNCCTAGGAATATGATGGACAAATATGCCTTGCTTGACTTCATGGTTGGGAAATTGTATCAGAAACTGTAAGTCGAGAAATCATTTGGTTAATTAACCAAGTCTTATCCGAGAATCACAACATTAGTCCTCGATATTGAAAAATATTGTTTTTAATGGTATAATGTATACAAATTGTCAAACGCTGTCAAATATTAGAATTATATTTTTGACAGGGGAGAGGAAACCAATTTTTGCAAATAGAAATTACGAAGTGGTAAAACAAATACAGCTATTGTCTCGGACATTTATGAAGGCACTGTAGATATCTCTGAATTTCAAGGTATTGTAATAAAATAAAAATTATATCGATAATTTTCCAGAGGATGCGTGACAATTGGATTTACAAAATACCTGCTTTTATATGATACGGTGGTGGTGGATATTTCAAGGACTTATTATGGCTGTAAACCAAATATGATAAGTACAACAACCACATTTTGGTTCACAACTTCATTTATTTTTCAGTATTTACAACATCACTCGTAAGCAATAATAACCATTACCAAATTAAAAAAAAAATATTTTCTTCTTTAAACAAATATTTTTTAAATGGATATACTTATATCGCATAGGATTTTCGTATATTTTGAATAATTGTATTATAATATTGAACATATAATATTGATACAGCGAATACCCTGTATAAACAAAAAACTGAACATTTTTTGAATACAGAAAGTTAATATAGACTCTAGACTCTCTCTACTCCAAATCCTATTTAGTCAGATAACAATAAAAAAACTTTAATAACAATTAAGCAAAATTAATAAATACAGAAATTCTAAACAGACTTTAATTCGAGATATTATTAAAAGCCTTATACAAGTTAATTTCAGTTTCTTTGAGGCCAACTTAAGTACACTTTGCCCAATAAAGTACTGTACAAGAACACATATTGAAGTTTGAAAGTTACTGTGGCAACTTTAAGATCTTTTGTCAGTGTAGCAACACCAAGCACGAGCATGTGCCGGGATTCGAGGTTTGCGATTTTAGTTGGTATTCCCGGCGACCCTTTCAGTGCCTTGCAATTTAATTTAAAAATGGGAAGGCTTTACTCGATAAAATGTATTTCCGTCAACGTTGCTCATCGTTAGAAAATGAAAATAATGTGGTATAAGAATGGCACGATGTAGTATAAGGGAAGAATAAATTACTCAAAAAACGTGTTGATGAAATTAACTGAAGTGGGAAGCAGTCCCCTTTTCCGAAAGAAAATATATTCCAATAACCAATGCATATTTTTATACTTTCAAACAAATTCCAATCATAATACGATAATATCTACATTTCTGTGGTAAATTCGTTTAATTGTTTTTTTTTATTTGACACTGATGCACATTGGAATACTACAAAATTATAGCAATTACAATTAATTATCCAACTATACTTATTCTTTTATATTTTAAAAATACCGAGAGATCCAGAATGATTGATGATGCCGCTAATTACAAATAACAACACTGACAGTTATTTACCTAGTGCGGGTTAAGTGCAGTGCCAATAGGGTCACATATTCATTTTAATCACAAAAATACAACACAAAACGCAGAATGTTGACATTAATTTGAGGGGTTTATTAATTTAAGTGATTTTTAACAATTATTTATCTATCTTGTTTTTCATACGAACTTCAAAGTAAAAGCAACAATTTTTAATTGAATTTACGTTTACTTTCCTCATTTAGAAACGCGAATAAAATATCGATTTAAAATTTCTTAAATTCTAACATAAAAGAACATGTTGTTACCTACAAGAAAATTTAAGATAATATAATTTATTATTTTAATATTTATTTTTAATTTTTGTGTAATTTTGTTAATTTTTGTGTGATTTAATTTTGTGTATTTTGATTTATGTATTTGTTATGTAGTATATAATTTGATTAAATAATAGTAATTTGTGTGTTGAAATCAAATTTTTTTTATTGGATGCAGGTTCTCATGATAGATTAAGCAATTACAATGACAAATTTGAACGAATTGTACTTTCTTACCTTGGTTTTGCTAATCTCTCCTCCAGCAGCTGTACCTTGCATGAATAACATTAAGAGTGTACATTTTATTACAGTGTAGATAGGAATGTTTAGTTATCAATGCTACACTGTCCCTCAAAAAAAAACACTTATTCAAATTACCAGCATGAGTTCTTACCTCAGAGAAGCGGTTCAATGTTATTTAAATTTACCATTACTATTTATTTGAGTAAGAAGCACTGAATGAAAGCAAAATTTTAACTATTTTCACAATATGACATTTATTAATTATTCATCTTTAAATTCCGAACAATATTTTAAGAAACACAGAAACTAGATTTGTTATGGACTTTTACATGACTTAATAACTGATAAATTTCTTAACTCTACCTAACATGATTTAGAAAATGTTTGGTTAACCAATTAGTACTGTTTTAAATGTTTTACGAAACAAACTCACTTATATTAAGAACACAGAAACTAAACTAATCCTT